>NW_027072035.1:4937343-5371401 GCF_038088225.1 Cyrtonyx montezumae
AGGCTGCATTAACAAACAGCTGGCAAATTGTAGGACTGTTCTTCATGCCCTGGGGCAACACCGTCCACTGATAACGAGCCGCAGGCATGGATTTATTGATACTAGGAACTGTGAATGCGAAGCGCTCTGCATCATCAGGATGTAGTTTAATTGTAAAGAAACAGTCCTTTAGATCAATGATCAGGATATGCCATGCTTCAGGAATCATAGCAGGGTTTGGGAGACCGGGCTGAAGTGCTCCCATTGCTTGCATCTGATCGTTTACCGCACGTAAATCATGCAGCAATCGATATTTCCCTGATTTTTTCTTTATCACAAATATCGGAGTATTCCAGGGACTTACCGAAGGTTGAAGATGACCTGCCTGCAATTGCTCCTGCACCAGTTGCATAGCTTGATCCAGGCTTTCACGGTTCAACGGCCACTGCTCGATCCAAATAGGAGTATCTGTCATCCACTTCAAGCGGATCGGGAAAGCCCATGCAGTAGCTGTTACTAAAAAGGCGTCTGGTGAGAGTCGTTAGTAAGAACAAGATCCATTTGGTCCATAACATCACGACCAATCAATGCTTGTACACCTGTTGGCAGAGGCATAACTATCACTTTACAGTTTGCAGTTTGATCGTCGATGCAGATTTGCACCAAATGTACACTTCGCTGCACCACAACAACGCCACCTACACCCTCTACGCCTTTGCCAGCCCTTTCAGTTGGCCAATCCTTAGGCCATACAGTTGATGAAATGATAGTAACATCAGCCCCTGTGTCTAGGAGGATTTTAATATGTTCCCTTTGGTCTCCGTGTATCAGGAGAACTGGCGTAACGGGGCGACCGGTGAGGGGCATTGTTAACAACGCTAACGCTCCAGTTGATCCAAATCCACCTTGTCCCCTGGGGGTTTCTTGCTGAGCTTTCATAGCCGCAGACAGGTGGGGCAGTGGTATAAGCTGTGCTATTAACAATTGCGCGGGAATGTGAACAGGCGGAAAGCTGGTATAAGCAACAATATATATCATGCCAGTATAGTCCTTATCAATGAGGCCAGGTATAATCATGAGACCCCTTATGCCAGCAGAAGAGCGGCCAATCAGTAACGCACCATGAGGTTGATCGTTAATTATTAACGGTGCTACAGCAGTTGATGGAATTTTCTGTGGCCGTTTATCAATCAATGTTACATCTACTGATGTTGCCAAGTCGAGGCTGAGGCTACCTGGTGTGGCTGGGGAGAGGGAGAATTGCTCGCTACTGTTATCGTCGTGCGGCGGCTCGCGCTCCGCTTGGCGTTTCCCGAACGACATACAACCGTAGCATGAGTATTTGACCGACAGTTATTACACCATACATTTGTTGACTTACAGTCTTTGCGAAAATGGCCATTTCGTCCGCACTTAAAGCAAAGTTGAGGGCACGGAGTTGAAGATGCTGCTTTACTCTCAGCTTGTTGCAACAGCGGTCCAAAGGCAGCAAACACCCGATCCTGGGCTCCAGCCAACTTTTCACCTATATCTTGAACAACAGAGCTTAACATCGCTTGAGTGGGGGTAGGCACTCGGCTCATATGCTCTAACATTTCTTCAACAGTGGCATTTAAAGGGAGAGTGGCAAGAATTGCTTTTGTAGCTTGATTACTATTTTCTAATAGACACTGAAGCAACAAAGACTGTTTCATCCAATCAGGTACATCTGCATGTGACAACGCTTCAGTTATCTTATCGACAAAGTTAGCAAAAGATTCTTCCCAACCCTGCTTGATCGATAAATAAGAGGGAGCCGGTTTCGATGACCGCACCATGTTATACGCATCTCGAGCTAGGTTCATACTTTCCATACACACTTCTAGCCCCATTTGAACCTGCATCTCTGGTCTAGAGAACATATTACTACCCGTCAATTGGTCAGCTGTCACTTGGTACAATGGATCATACATATCTCGTGGCGCGCTAGCACTCATTTCACATAAGCGGCGCCAATGAGATTGCCACATCATTTGTTCTGACGGCTTCATAATCATTCTCATAATTGTTTTTACATCCTCTGGAACAAGCACACTGCTAGACCATATATAAGTTAACAATTGACGAGCCGGTTCACTATGCAACCCATGTTCTGATACTGTAGAACGCAATTGAAATAGCATTTTCCAACCAAGAGGAACATGAACCCCTTGAGCTCCACCATCTGCTGTGGGCTCGAACCGAATCGGAAAAGCCTGACCAATTATTTCAGCCACGTCAGAGTGACCTTGCTCCACGGCTTGTCGAGCAATTTCTGCCCAGTGAGGTCGTGCAAGGGGACCTGCGGTAGGTCCACTTTTACGCACTTTGCCGCCTGAAAGCGACTGTGGAGGAGGCAATGGCGGTGGTGGTGGGAGATCCCCATTTCCCTCCTCTGGGGGAAAAAGATCAGGTTCTGTCTCCGGGTCCTCAGCCGTTGGTGCAGTGGGCAGCACCGCTGATACCCGTACAGGGACAGGGATCCCTGGGGACGGCTGAGGGGGATCTTCAATTTGACCAGTCGCAGCGGCAGCTCCGCCATGCAACTGAGCAACTGCCTGTCCCGCTACCTCCTGTTCAATCTTATGCCGCTTTATGCAATTAGAAATCTCCCGCCAAGGCTTCATCAGCTTTTTCGCCTCCTTTCTATCATCAATTACATGATCCCACAACACGTCACCTAAGGTACGCCACTGATCGACATTAAATAATGTCCCTGCCGTTAAGAAAACTCCCACTGTCCGACCATAATCCAAAATATTTGGCACTGCTTTAAGGGTGCCAGCACTAATTCCCCGCTTTTCTAAAAAGCATGATAAAAGATTTTGGGCTACCTCTCTCTCCATCCGTTCTGTTCCGCAGGAACAAAGGCACTCTGAGGAGGAGAAATCGCGCTGGCCAGTCGCTTAGCCCCTGGATCCCGTGCCGGTCCCGCTGCGCAGTCAACCGAAGCTACACAGCTTTTCCGCTTTTCGCATTTGTGCCGGTCCCACTGTGCGGTCAACCGAACCTACATAGCTTCTCTGCTGCAAAGCAGCAGAGGCTTTGGTCCAAAACCACGTACTCGGGTCCCTGTTCGGGCGCCAAATGTTGCAAACCAAGGTGTTTGCCGCGTTTAGCCAAGGTTAACCCAGAGTGACGTGGGGAAGCATACACATACTCAATGTGAGCAAGCTTCAATTTTATTAGCAAATCGGTACCCATTATATAGTATTTTCTTACAAAGGTCATGCACACCACTCGTGATATGTGCTTTCTGATTGGTTAGTTTTGGCTTACATAATGCATTCCACACAAAGCTTTGATATGTTACACATTATCACTTAAGTACACTAAGACCTACGCGGTATAACATTTTACTTTCTTGATCTTGTTCTGGTTGCTAAATCAAGTACATGTTCTTCCCTCTGCACGCACCATTCCCCTGGGGGAATGCTACGCGCTCAAGCGACCATGCTGTCCCAAAATGTATCGTTCCTAACAGAAAGAACCTTTGTTGTGGAAAAGTGTCACTAGATTACTTTTTATTTTTGTGTATTTTCATCTGCTGAAGTGAGCTGGAAAAGGCACGAGTCTTTGAGAGCATTGCTTGGCTGTGATAGATACTGTGATTTAACTAGGGTAGGTGAAGCTCTTTTACAAACCTTACAGACACATTAGATTAAAACCAGCTCTTCATGGAGTAAGGTAGGAAGAGAATCTCTACAATTTTTCAGAAATTTCTTTTTGCACTTAGTGACTTCAGTAATCTGCAAGCAGAAAACAGTATGATCAAGAGTTAACATTTACAAGTGGGGGAGAAAACAGAATGGAAATGTTCCTAGTTTTACACAAGGTTAATCTGGAAAAGAGTTGAACCTACAGATCTACGTTTAATCCTCAGATGTGAGAGGAACATTAAGGGTAGCTTTTAAGGAGCTGTGAGTAATAAGGAATGCTGCTCCCTAGGCTCTGCTGACTCGCAGACACTAGCAGTGTGCTCAAATTGGTAGCTGCCACTACCAACTTTACTAATGTTTATACTTAGAACAAATCAATTTTCCACAAAATAATATTTCAGCTCTGGGTGCTGTATCTATTTAATAATACCACAAAATACATTGCCACAGGAATCAGCCCCTGAAAGAACTTGCCCATGGATGTGGTTTTTCTTTTTAATTTTAGATTTAATTAATTCTAAATAGAATGCTAATGTGACATAGAAGTTGTAGATTTGCTTCAGAAATTATTAGAGGGTTCTCTTTATCCTGTGTGTCCTATGCTATTTCATAAAAATATGCTTCTGGTTTAAAAAGCTTGTGATTCAGTACCACATTGTTTGCTTGCTTTTAAGAGGAAGTACAAAGCAATACTGGTTAGCAGTGGTGTAAACATGTGAAAACTTAGTACCAAAAAATTGTATGCAAATTGTAATTTTTACAACCTGAAATTAATGAATGAATATAAATTCCCTTTTGGCAGGGCTTGGTGATTTCTTTCAGTGATTAATTATAGTAATTAAATGTAAAGTAGAGCTGATTTGCACAGAACACCCATGTAAGTTTTAGACTTCAAAGGACACTGGATATTTATGAAATGCAGGCTCAGTGCTGCAAATTTATATACACTGTGATCTTCCCTTCCTTCTGTTAGTTGTATTGACTCAGTTCCCAGATTGTTTGCTGGTTGTTTTTTTTGTTTGTTTTGTTTTTTAATTTTACATGATTAATGATTTTGGTTTCTTTAAATGAAGAAAAAAAAACCACACAAAAGATCTGCTGGTCTTTCTTTGTTACAATATGTATTTGTTTTTAGGGAAAAACACTAGAGAACATCTGTCTCCTGGGCAGACAGTAGTGTGGCTTCTGTACCATAAACTAATAGAAGTACATAAGAGTTCGTTAGGATGGATACAAGTTTAGAAAATTATACACAGGTTACCTCCAGTTTGTTTGAACCTCATATTAGTGCTTTCTCTCCTTTTGCTGTTGGTTTACTAGATAATAGATCAGAAATACAACTACACACAGCCTGAGTATAAAATAGAAAATCTGGCCTCCCAGGAAAATTTAATTCACTATATTATGCTACTGTACTTATATGAAAAAGTCTTTACTAGAGAAGGTACAGATAACTTTTATTACCTTGGAGCCATTTGGTCAGTATTTCTTCACTTATAACCTTAGTCAATAACTGTGATTGTAGACTTCGAGAAAATTGTTTTAAAAGTGAATTTTTACATAAAGCATTAATTCATAAGAAAATCTATACTATATTCATAACCTCTGTTTTACATTCAAAATATGCTCTTGTTCTCCATGAATCTTGTAGAATGCTAAAATTTGGGGAAGCTAGAATAATGAAGATTGTGACATCAGGTGAAATCAGTCCCTAAAATCTCTGACCTGCAGATTTGCCAGCAGGCAGTTAGACATTTGCTAGTTCTTAATTCTGGTGCCTACTAATATTCCAAACATACTGTTTTGTTTTGGTTTGATTTTTTTTTTCCTCTCTTCAAATTCCATGACATGCATCAGTAAGGAAGAAGATAGATGGTCTTCATAACTTCTAATCAGTCATGCAGCTAAATAATGCTCATGATCATCAATAGAAATAAGGAGTAAGGAAGATATAGGAAATCTGGTATACTCTTGCAAGGAAACAGAAATTAGGTTACTTGATTTAGTAGAATTAGTAGAAAGCATATGAATGAATCTCAGATCAAATTTTAAAATACCTCTTTTATTTTGTTTTTCAAACTTGCATTCATCTCCCTTATCTCCATTGTAGATACTGTGAGACAAATAACATTTTTTTTTCTGTTAAATTATTTCAGCTCTCCATCTGATTATATTGGCTGCAATGCTTCAAATACACATGCTTGGTGTTAAGTATCTTTAGAGAATTATACCAGCTCTGTTTTACTTTCTCCCATTGCTCCAACTACAGCTGGTTCATTTAAGAGTGCTATTACCACCAGCAAAAATAATAAAGCAAAATACTTCTAAATATTAAGCAATCACATAGCTCCAGTACCCAAACTGGTCATAATATGAATAGTAAAATTGGAAGGTTATGTTAAAAGGGAATAAGCTGCTTATTCATTTAATTCAGAAATAAACCCCAAACAATAACTATTTCCATATCAAGAGCATTCTCTACTGCTCTACAGGTAGATATGGTAGACCTTGTTTGTATTTCTCAGAATTAATGCACAAATTTTAGTATTCCTTTAGCTGCTTTTTCTTCTGCATCAGCTTGTTTGCTTTTCTCTCCTTTAATACACTGCAACAAAATAGCATTTTTATAGAGTTCTTAAGCCTTTAGCTGCTCACTTTTTGAAGAACACTGGTCCTAAGACAACGATAGACACCTCTGTTTCCATTAGGCAGAAGATCTTCAGGGTTGGACTCAAACATGGCAGCTAAGATTGAGCCATGGGCACCACACTCAAAGTCAGAGCTGTTGTTTTTTATTTACGCAATAGTGTCTGTAATGCAAGACAGCAAACACTAAAGAGCAGAAAGCTAGGGTACTGGCCTGACCTATATGAAAAGAACTTTTTACTACACTGCAGTTATGTAGGAGTGACATTACTGCACTGTTGCTAAAAATAAATAAATAAATAAAAGTCAACAGGAAACAATAAACAAAAACTACAACATGTTGATGTGAGAGAAAAAGTTTAAAAGGAAGACCTTTAAACATTTGTGTGCCATGTGTGAACAAGCTTCCCACGTGTTGGTAATGTGGCTGTGATACTGTGCAGTATTATATTGTGTAAAGAATTACAGGCAGATTTATTTTCTACATGTGTGTCATTTACATGATGGTGCTTGTATGTCAATGTGCACTGTTTTGTTTTGCTTTTCTTTTTTCTTTTATGCTGCTGCTCACTTATGTAATTTGTATCCTCTTGAATTGACAGCCTTTAATAAAACGCTAGCTCTGTGCCCTCCTCTATTGCCCTAAAATATCCATCTCAGTGCACACAAAATACAACTAGAAAAGTTACAGGGAATTCATGAATTAATTCTGATTTAATGAAATGTCCTTGTTTCAGTTCTGATAGAGTTAATTTTCTTCATACTGTATTATTTGATGACTGACTTTGGCTTTAGGAGAAAAACAATGTTGTTAACACAATGATATTTCAGTGATGCTGAGCAGAGGCACAGAGCCACGGAAGTTTCAGCTTATGATGTCCTGCCAGAAAAGATCTGGGTGTGCACAAGAATCTGGGAGGGGACAGAGCCAGTACAGCTGTCCTAAACTGCCCAAAGGAATGTCCCATGATGCATAATGTCAAGTGAAAATTGTAAAATTGTAGAACTGGAGAGCTGACTTTGGAGCCTTCCACAGCTCAGGGACACATTTGGCATTGGTCATCAGGTAGTGATTAATTGCACTGTACATCACTTTTTTTTTGTAAATATAAATATTTTTACATATAATAATTACTACTGTTCATGTATTTCTGTCCTAGTAAACAATTTTTAGCTCAACTCTCAAGTTCTTTTTTTTCTTTGTCCCACCCACTGAGAGAAAGGGGAGTGAGTGAATATCCATGTGGTGCTGAGCTGCCTGTCATAAATAAAAATCTGAAAAATTAGAAAGTCTTTTATTTTCTGTTTTAAAATTTCTGGCAATAGGAAGACATCTATGTTTATTTGTCTTTGCTAAGTTGACCCTTCAGTTTAAGTGACTGAATAATACAACTTCCATGATTTCAAAGATGAGGAGCTCTCCTTTCTTCCCCCATCTGTTCAGAGCTGCAGTAACTCATTCACCAGACCTCGGGCTGGATTTATTGCTCAGTGATACAGTTTCCCAGTCTAGAATAAGCAAGAGTGGTGAAGATGGAAGTAACAGATAGTAGTTATGAGATCTCCTTTTTTTGGAACATGTATGTATTTTTGATGTGCTTCAGAGTACCACTCGTTACTGTGTCCCTGAACCAGTAAAATAAGTTGTACAGAGTTGAGAACAATTTTCCAGTGGATTTTCTGGGACACCATACTCAAAGTCAGAGCTATTGGTGAATTTTCAAGTGTTGTGTACTTTAGCTGTGATGTAACAATGTGTATGCTTGCCTCCTCTCCCTGATTAAGGACTGTGCCATCCTTACAAGAATTCTGGGCAGTTTCCTTACAGTGCCATATGTAATATAATCCTAGATATTTATCTTTTGGTCCATATTAATAGACTGATAGAGAGGTGAAAGCATTAAAATTTTAAGCAGTCAGATTAAAATATAAAAAAATAATAATAATTTTAAAATAAAATAAAATAAAATAAAATATAAAAAATAAAAAATAAAATAGAACAGCTCTGTCTGCTATGTGTAGGAATACAGTAGACAACACTTTTGTCATCTCAGAATTCATTTCATGTTTATTAAATCTTTATTTATTTCCCTAGAAGCAGGTACTAATATCCTTATGAGTCCAGAGAAAATCAAGGAGGATATTTTTATGTTGCCACTGCTGAAACACACCACCCTCCACCTCACTGTGCTCACATCCACTCCATAAACATTCAGCAAGCATCAATGAATGTCAGTGGGTGCCATTTTTTCCACATGGAGAAATTCCTCAACACAAATTGGTTTCATCTGCACTGTCATGTCAGATGACATTCTGTCAGAATGCCCGCTGTTTTCGTCTGTAACATGGCAACAACATCTAACAGGATATTGGTGGGAAGGTTCAGCCTCTACTGCCGTACCACCAACACATGCCTCTGATATTATGGGCCAACATCATAAAAGTCATTACCTTCAAAGCAGTCCTCTTATTTTGCAGAAAGATCTACATTTTCTACGAGATGGCCCTTATTGCTTGATATCTCTCAGGTTTGCCTGAATTTTGTCTTATAGAAAGAGGGAAATTCTATCATTAGTGTTGAATTTTCACATCTACATTTATTATTTTATTCTGACATAATTTAATAGAACATAATTTAATAAAACATAATTCTGACATAAAATAGAAAATTCTTGTAGAAATGTATTTTCATCTCCAGTGAATTCCTCTGAGAAGTTTTTTCTCTTAATTTTGTATTCACAGTTATGTTGATTCCATGTTACCTCTGATAGCTTCCCTATTTTAGTGCTTAGATTTTTGCAGAAGACTCATGGCTATGATTTTCCTACAGCAAAGAAAAACATAATCTTGTCTCAGAGACAGCAGAAAGTGACAATTCTATAAGACAGTCATCCATCATTCACACTCTAAGGACAGCTAGCTTTTCTTTCTTTTCCTTTTTCTTTTTAAAGAAAATAAACATGCTGATTGCCTTTGATAATTTACACATTGCCTTTTAAATACAAATGGAACCATAATTGGACTAAATATATCAAAAATAGGAAATGTTGGGAGATATGTTGGGAACAGTGCAGAACTGTTACATGCTCATCTTTATTTTGTATCAGCCCTTTACCTACACAACAAAAACACATGGAAAAATAGAAGAAAAATAGCATGACTTCTCTTTTGTGCCTATTTTCTCATTTAAAGGCTCTCATTAACTGGCATCTTATAAAACAGTGTATTTTTTCCCACTCCTGACTTAATTACTCTTTTCTTGATTTAACCATAGTAAAGTAAATGGTTAATGGAATAAATACTGTGACAACATTTTTATGATGCAGAATTAATTTTTCTTTAGTGTCCTTATAAACCTTAACTCAACTCGGTTCCCAACTTATACACGAAGAAGATGCAATATAAATGGACAGCCTATTATATTTTATATCCTTTTAGAAGCATAAAACTTTAAAAACTATTTTATGACTCTTTGATGTTTGATTAAATTTATGCAAGCAAATTATTTATTCCCAGTGCTATTTTACATCCTCTCATAGTACTTCATATTTCCCCATCTAGTGTATGAGGAGAAATGTTAGTGTTGGACAATTAATTTTTTTTTTTATTAAAATTTCTGATATGTGTTTTATGCTCATTCCCTTCTTTTGAGGATTAAGATATACTTGAGTATACAGTGATGGATCTGAAGGAAATCAATCCCTTTGAAGAGAAAGTTCTAAAGCAAGCAGGCTTCCTCCTTTCTCAATTGCAGGTAGCTAAGATGTTTTGAAGATGAAGAAGAATGGGAGATTGAAACATGGTATGCCTGACACAGTCAGCCTGTAAGTGAGATTGCGTATGCAAAGCCAGCAACCAGCCTTTTGAGGTTTTTTTTTTTGTTTGTTTTTGTTTTTAATGTGAAAATGTGTGTTCCTCATTTCAGAGAGAAGAAAATACTTAAAACAATCCTCAAAGCAAGTAAAAGTCAAGTGCTGCTCTTTCCCAAAAGGCATAGTGACTTGGCAAAAGGCATAGTGGCTTGTGAGGTCACTATGATCGATCACTATTCACATTGTGAGGTGAATAAATATTGAAAAAAAAAAGAAAGAAAAAAAAGAAGAGGAAGAAGAATTCAAAGCAAGAAAGTTTTTATTAGAGGTTTTTCGTTGCTCTGAGTGACCCTGGGTAATTTTCTCAGGGATGGATGTACAGCTGAGTACCTGCATTCCACTTTTGAAGAAAAACACACATGAAAATTAGTCTTCCAGGACTCACTGATATAGCCACATCCTTGCAAGCATTTTCCTGAACCAAAGCAAGATATATTCATATAAAACACATGCCTCACTTTTCTGTGTTTCTATTGTTATGGTATTCCTTTCCCTTTTAATTGTATTGATCAAAAAGCTTAAGGAAAATCCAGAAATACTGGTAACCTACTTTTCTTCCAATTACTTAGAGATGAAATTCAGAACAAGCTGCTCCATCATTTTCCCAAGAGTGGAAACTACTGGCCTGTGGTTTCATGGCTCCTCCCTCTTGCCTGTGCCTGTGATTGTGAGGCTACTTCAAGCAGAAGGTCCTCAACTTTCTCCTCCTGATCAGGCAGCCTATAGTAAACATCCACAAGGGTGTCACCTATATTGGCCTGCTAGTTAATTCTCACCCAGCTCTCCACTCTTTCATCATTCTTCTGTAAGTGGAGCTCAATACATTCCAGTCGTTCTCTCACGTAAAAAGCAACTCCACCACCTTGCCTAGCTGGCCTGTCTTCCCTATGAAGTATGTAGCCATCCATGACAGGATTGCAGTCATGTGAGCTGTCCTACCACTTCTCCAGGATCATATCTCCATAGCGATAGCTAAAAGTAAACAATTTATTTAGAGTATTTTGAAGTACATAAAAGGTATTTTCAGAACTGCTTTGATTTACAAGAGAATCTATTGCCTAATTATATATTATAACATTAAATCTTGGAGCATTTTGCTTTATTACTATTTAGACAGGTAACATCTCTGGTTGAATTAGAATTACTTGTTTAAGCTGATGTTAAGCATCCAGATATTGTTATCCAGACCATTTTCTGAATATCTCACTACAGATTAAGCTACACAAATATATCTAAAGGTACTCAGGAAACTTACATGGAAAGAATAGTAAATCTATTCAGTTAGAGTTGGCTATGAAAAACATAGTGCAAGAGGATACATAGAAAAATTACTTTTCTGTTTGCTTGCTTGTTTGTTTTTATTTTTGTTTTTGTTTTCCATTGATTACTACTGAACAGTAAGTTGTAGAAGGTTAGTTTGTCTGCCTTTTTTTTTTTTTAATGTGATTTTACTCCAGATGTTCATTCACCCGTCAGAAATGACATTGAGACACTTCAAGGGGTATTTATACTTTCTAATAGTTCATCCATATATTGGAGTAATTGTAAAAAAATATTTATACCATGAATATTACATGGAGGCCACTAGATGTTGTTAGAGGAATGAGAACTAACTACATAATGGTCAAGACTTGGAAATCATACTTCAATAAATCCTTTTGTTTCTGTTGCTGATGTCAGAAGCTCACAGAGGGTAAGAAAGTGTAACCTAATGTCAAATGCCCAAACTATGAGATGTGAGAGTCAGTTTCAGAATGTGGTCTTTTGTGGTCTAGAAATGTTGCAGCTGCACTCTGGAAAAGACAACTTCATCACTTAATGTGAATTTGCTGAGTTCATAATGTAAAAATGGCATGAATTTTTAGGTATCAAAATGCATAAAATGGAAATGATACAAACTCCCTACTCAAAGAGCTGGTGGGAAAAAAAATAGCTTTAAACTTATTTGAATTTTGATTTTTGGGTGGTCCTATCTGGAGCTAGGAGTTGAACCTGATGATCCTTGTTGCTCCCTATTCTAAGATATTATGATGTTGCAGTTTATGTTTATTAGAGTAAGACTCCTGATTATATTTAATATTCAGTATTACACATGAAGAAAAAAACAGAAAAGTTCAAAACATAAGATATATCAATATTTACAATGAATGTTATGTGTCTGAGGTACACTGTTTTGTTAAAATGTTTAACAGAGCCAGTCAGAAACAATTCAGTGAAAGTTTTTGTTTGAATGTATTAACTCATGCAGTCTGAAAAGTTATATGCAAGAACAGTTTGAATATACAAAGACATGTACATTATTTGCAGGTACAAACCTGTTCCAGAAAATGGCCTTACCTGCCTGACTGCTCTGAAAAATTATCACAGACAGAACTGGATTCAGTGCTGCTTGCTGGGTCAGAAGGCTTAAATTAATATTTCCTGCCAGCTGAACTTTCAAATCATCAGGATTTTCTGTAATAAGATGTTTTCTATTTCTTGTTGATAGTTTCACTTCATAACCTGTTTTATATATATATATATATATATATATGTCTAAAAATTTAAAATTCATTTTTAGATAGATATGATACTGAAGTACTTTGAGATATCATTTACTTCTTGTTATTAAATGTACACTTTAATAGTGTTTGGAAGACAAGGAGCATTAAATTTACTCTCCACTTCAACAAAGCTTCAAAGACCAGTGATCAGTATTCTCACCAAAACAGTCAAGGACCTTGGTCTCTATTCAGTAGCTGCGTATTTCATGACTGAAATTCGGAAAAGAGGATTAACTGCTTTTTAATCAGTTTGATGAACACTTTCTCCAGGTGTTCTTTCTATTTTTATTTTTGTACTTAACAATCAAAATCACGCAACACTAATTTTTTTTTAGGAAATAGTAAAAAAAGCTTCCCATCATACCTATCAGAATGCAAAACACTTGATATTACTCTGTCAGAAGTCATTTTTTAAAGTATCCTTGAGATTCTGTCTTATTTTCACAAATACAATTTTCCTAATAATATGGAATAATATTTCTTCAGTATGATGATCACCTTTTTTTTGACAGTATGACATCACCTTTTTTTTTAATATTTTCTTTCATATCAATTTCTAATTGTTAATATTTTAAATAGTGCAGGTTTTTTTTTTTACCAACCAAATATTTTCTTTCTGAGACCTTATGAGCTACTTTTAAACTCATTCAGATCAAAGCGTCAGTACCTGGCTAAAGATTTGTTCTTCTTTTTCTCATATTTTCAATAAAATTTTTGTGTATCCAAGTCAGTGCATGGCCACATCATAGACTGTTGGTCTTGGGCATAAACCAAACTGGAAATGTGGAAGAAATACATAATTAACCAAAATTAGTTGAAATATGACAACTGTGTTCAGAGGGTAAAGCCTCTGAATAAACTGAAAGCTACTGATATACACAAGTGTTATCCTTTGTTCATTCATATATTTGAGGTTATGAGCAGAAGATATATCTATCCTGTACAACCAAGATGAAAAGAAGTTATCAAGACTCTACAGACTTGCTTTACAGTAAGCTTGTTTACAGCTAGATAGTTCAACTTTTTCTTCTTTTTTTAAACTACAGGCTAACACTGTGACAGAGTTGGACAGAATATTAAATCTGATAGTAGATGGAGCTGTAAATTTCAAGGATTTCCAAGTACTTTTCATCAGTTAACAGCCTAAGGTAATCATGGAGGGGGAGAAAGAGCAATCATTAGGTGAAAGGTCTGACGTTTCACCATAGGGTGTTTATTTAGAAGTGAATCAGAGCTATTAGCTGCCATAACAGATGCAAATATTCTTCAATGATGATTAAAAAAATGTGGACTCGGGAAGATTTCTGATTTATTAGGGCACCATAGATTATCTAGTTACGTATTGTAGTTCAACTGAAATCATTGTGCAGCTTGCATCACTGAATTATGAATTTCCAAAAGCAAGAATGTCTGTTTTAAGAAATATACTAACGCGGGATGTAGAGTTAAAATACAGTGTATTAATCACGCTCTCACATCCTCTTTTATACAAGAGAATTCAGACATAATTCATACACAGGTAGAAAATTAGAAAGCCAAAGTCAAGCTTGAATTCAATCTGGACGCTCTTCTAAGAGAAAATAAATAATAATGATAATGATAATGATAATGATAATAATAATAATAATAATAATTAAATTTTACAAATATAACAGTAGAAATATAGCTACAGATAATCTTTATCCTTTACTGGATGCAGCAGGAAATGTGATTGAGGTTCTCAATGACTTCTTTACAGCTGTCATTAAAAGCCAAACCAGTTATCCCCAGGGTACTCTATGCCCTGACCTGAAAGTCTCAGACAGGGAGCAGAATAACACCCTCCCACACCACCCCATCCCCATTTCTTCTGGAAACAGTTAGAGACCTACTACTCAACCTGGACTGTGGTGAGTTCATGACACTAGATGGGATCCACATGAGTGTGCTAGGGAGCTGGTGAAGGTGATAGTCAAGTTGCTTTCAACTGTCTATGACATTTTCTGGTGAACCAGAATGGTCCCAGAGGATTGGAGGCTTGCCAGTGTGACTCTCATGTACAGGAAGAATTGTACGGAGGATCCGGAGAACTACAGGACTGTTAGCCTGACCCTTATTTGGTCCCTAAGCTGTGTTCCAGAGTGGGAGCTTTTTCAATTTCAGAGTATTGCACTCTTAGTGATGTTTGATCAAAAATGGAACTCTCAGACCTTTGAGTTAGATAGGGTCACAAGGCTGAGGTGCTACCAGCTGTCCAATTTGTGAGCCTGTTGGCTCTGTTTACTCCACTTGCTATTCCTCATATGTACTAAACTGTTTTGGACCCAGGGTTCTAGACTATTCCCTTACAGTTTTGCTCTGCCTCAAAATCTTTGATACTGAAGGTAAGAATCCAGAAATTATGAAGAAGACTGTGGTTTCAGATGGCTGGGCAGCTAAATTCCGCCTCAGTGCTCTAGGTCTCTCTCTCCTTGGAGGAACTGAGGGAGAAAAAATAATCAAGAGGTCTCAAAAGTTAAGAGAAGGATAAGGAGATCACTCACCATCTTTCTTAATAAAGGAAATAAATATAATTTATTGTCTATTACTAACAGATTAGAGCATCAAGAATTAAAAAACTGCTTCCACCCAACATCTCCCCCCCAGAGCCATTCAGGAGAATGGGGGCTGCACTCAGTCCGTAATGCTCTATCTCTGCCTTTCCTCCATGGTCCCCCTCTGCCACTGTACACTTAGAGACCTTCCCATGGATGCTTTCCTTCCCCAGCTGATCTTGTCTGGGCTTCCTGCAGGCTGAAGCTCATCTAGCACTGCTCCAACACAGCTCTGTACCAACAGATGAGAAGATTCTTCATAGAATCCAGTGTGGGCACTAGATCTTGCTATAATTAAAATATATAGTTTAGATAGTTTTCATCATCATTCTCTGGTTGATAGAAACTATCAGATGACTTATTCCTCTTCAGTCTATTGGGTAATAATGTGGGTACTTTGTCTTCAGAAGTATTCCATAATACAGTTCCACATATTTTGTAAGCATACAAAATTAAAAATGGTGTTTTCTTAAATGTTGTGGTTGTCTCCCTGAAAACTTTCATATGCTTTATGTCATTCAGCAATGAACTCTGTGGACTATATTGTTCTAAAATCATTGTCCTGGCGACAAGTTCTGAGTAATTCAATGGAAAAACAAAATATCTGCTTCAGTACTTCGGTGCTTCTTTACAGTCACTGCAAGGTGATGGAGCTTATATTTTTGGTGTTACTAAATTGGTGAAGAAATCCACAAAGGCTGCTATCATCAAATTGTACATAACTATTTTAATTCTTTATAGATAATTATTTAAAATAATATTCATGAACCTCAATCTTTCAAGTTAATTAAAATATAAAAAATAATAAACTATGAACATTTTCAAATAACAGTTAAACAATCTCTAGATGCATATCCAAATAAATAATACTTTTAAGGCCACGTTTCTTCTTGTTTCAATTCATTCAAAGCAAAAGCAGCTGCATCAAAGAGGAATTTTTCACAATGTGCTTATCTATTGGATGTGAAACGCCTTTGAAAAGTCTTATTGACTAATTCCACAAATCACTGTTGAAATTTTAAATGACAGAAACATCTGGAATAGTAATGAGCCTTAATGCTAATGAACTACCAGACTACCACAAACATTATCCTCTGGCACAGTCTATTAGGTATTTAAGATTTACATTTTATTCTCACTGAAAAGGGAAAAATTATTTTTTTTTCTGTCCTTGTTTTAGAACAAGTCTAAGATTTGAGTGTGTGAAGATTATCAGAAGAAGCTTTTATTTACCAAGGCAGATTTAAAAGGAAATGAAGAAGTGAAATAAATCTCCCTGATGTTTTTCAAATGATGCAGCAAAGGAAATCACAGTAATATATTCTTCAGAATGTCAAATGTGGCATGTAAGCTGAAATCCTATCTAATAATAGCCAAAGAACTAATAATTAAACCAGTAAATCATTCTGGTCTTATAAAAAATATTCAAGATTTCGCATGCTTTCACAGAACTTAATTTTTCTAAAAATGAAAAGAAACACACACACACACACACACACACAAAACAACAAAAAAAAACCTGTTTAAAAGCAAGATAATGGAAAACTTAATTTACTGGCTCTGTAAAGTAAGTATAGGGAAGTTCTCTTGAGGCTGAAGTAATGTATAGTCATATGAATGATAAAGCAGTGTTACTCAATAAACAATAAATTTGCCATTCCTAAGACTAGAGTAGGAAGTAATTATTATTTTATTTTAAAGACATATTGGTTTAAGTATAAACTTGATCCATTTTATTGTGATACATACACTGAGAGACAGCCTCTGCCTGTGGGAACATACGTCCTCAAGAGATACAATGCACAAGGGATAAAAAATAGGAAATCATTACAGTTTGTATTTCAAGGAGGTGAACAGAACATAAATTTAAGTATCAACTTGATTGTATTGCTTATCTCTGGATATATTGGTGTTATTTATCCCAAAGTACAACTGGCTATGGACAAACTGTTAATCAGTAGCCCTTTCCGTAGTGCTGAGCTGAAATTCCTAATTTATTTAGAATGATCCACAATTGCAATGAATAAGCAAACCAATCTAGTTTCTCTTTGCTACTGAACTTCTGAAAGTTTGCAGACAGTAGATGGGAAAAATCAGAGCAACTGGCATGGCTGAAATACAGTTGTTTTCATGTGTCATTTTAAAGTTTAATTCTGATAAAATTGAAGCTTTATCAAATAGGGAAGCACAGCCACGGTTCTAACTCTAAACAAAAGTCTTGACCAACAAACTGTTTAAATGAGCCTGGAGTAAGAGGTCACTCTAATTTTAAGCTACAGCTTGCACTTTGGAATAATTAAAAAATACAAATAATTTTTAAAATTGTGTGATTTTATATAATGATAAGGGAGAATAAACTGGCTAAAAAACATCTCCTAAATTGAGAGACATGCTTTCAACATGATCTGTACAGCTCCAAGAAGCAGAATGAGGGAAAATAATGAGCTAAGCTTAGAGTGTTTGCTGGAGGTGCTAGTGGAGTGAGACAGTCAAGACTGCAGCTAACAAAAGGGTGTCACACCACTTGGCACTCATCCTAAATCAGACTTGCTATCTACTGGGACTTAAAGTTACAAAGTGGAATTGAAGTTTACTGCAGGATGGAGAAAACAATCTGCTGGTCACACCCCTGCCTGTATAGATGAACAGAATTTAGACTGCCACTACCTATGCACTGGGAAATAGTGATTGTAGTCCTGTTTATCTATATTGAAAAATTTTAACCACCTAAATATAATTTGGTGATTATATTAACCATTAGAAAATTATGCTTTGTGGGGAAATTAGCTCCATTCTGATAATGAGGTGAAAGGATTTTTACATTATATTTTTTGTAAAGACTTTTCAATTGTGCATGACATCTACTGCTACCAAACAATTTCTGGCAGGGAAGTTACACAAGTTTTAAACCAATAAAAGATGCACTATTCTGCATTAGTCACATGAGGGTTGAATACCTGACATTTGAACATTGAACAAATATCTTATTTTGGATATATTTGGCTAACTCTTAATGAATACAATAGAATATAGCAACCTGGTCACTATTTAACAGTGTATGGGGATAAATGATATACTTAACTACTTGATAGGTATGAACCATTATTTCAGCTTTTGCTACAAGATATTAGAATCTCAAGTTTATTTTCAGTCAATTGTAAAACAATTTCCAATGGCATCAAGCATATAATAATGCTTGTTATTGTTTGTATTGCATGCTGGTGAATACATGCTGGCTGATAGTTTGATAATCTTTATACAAGGAAACAATTCAAGTTATGTATATATTTGAATTAAATGTCACAAGTCTGTTGGTACAGAGATAATCGTTATCATGTTGCTGCAACAATTAATTTTTGGCATAGGAGTTGGGGCCTCTGTTCAGTGAAAATCTCAAGCAGCTACAATACCTAGGGTTCTCTACTATCTATGTATTTTTATCTTGTGAGTTGTAACCAGTTCAGTGTTGGAAATGAATACACATATCTTGTGACAGAAACAAAAGGAATCTTACTGGACTCATTGTGATGGAAATTAAGCAGATGGGAGGAATCTGTTCGCTGATCCTATAGCAGGAACAGCAGAGGGCAGCTGGAGGTGGTAACTGAAGCAGGAAAATTTGGGAATCACAGAATCACAAAATTGTAGGGGTTGGAAGGGATCTCCAGATATCATTGAGTCCAACCCCCAGCCAAACAGCTCCCTAGACCAGGTTGCACAAGTAGGCGTCCATGTGGGTCTTGAATATCTTCAGAGGAGACTCCACAACCACTTTGAGCAGCCTGTTCCAGGGCTCCATAACCCTATGAAGAAGTTCCCATGCAGATTTGTGTGGAACTTCCTACGCTTCAGTTCGTGACCATTTCCCCTCATTCTATCACAAACACTGCTGAGATGAGTCCAGCCTCGTCCCTTTGCCTCCTGCACCTTAGATATTTACAGACGTGGATCAGATCCCCACTAAGTCTTCTTTCTAGGCTGAACACACCCAGATCTCTCAGCCTTTCCTCTTAAGAGAGGTGTTCCATGCCCTTTATCACCTTTGTGGCACTCCACTGGACTCTTTTGAGAGCTCCCTCTTTTCTGTACTGCAGAGCCCAGAACTGGACACAATACTCCTCACCAGGGCAGAGCAGAGGGGGAGGATCACCTCCCTCGACCTGCTGGTCATGCTCTTTTTAATGCATGTCAGGATACCATTGGCCTCCTTGGCCACCAGAGCACAATTCTTGCTCATGGCCAACCTGTCATCCACCAGGACCCCAAGGCCCATCTCCTCAGAGCTCCTCTCCAAGCAGGTGATGTAGAAGTAGTAGAAAGATCCAAAAAACAAAGGAGCATTTTAACATGAGTTTTTCCCAGAGTGTTTTTCTGCTAATCATTATTCTTAATGTGATACTAAGTAGAGATATACAATTACAGAATCGAAGAATAGTTTGGGTTGGAAGGGACTTTAAAGATGATCTTATGCCCCTGCTAGCACGGGCAAGGAAACCTCCCACTAGAGCAGGTTTCTCAAAGCCCTATCCAGCATGACCTTGAACTCTTCCAGGGAGTGAGCATCCAGAACGTCTATGAATTCCCATAGGACACCTTTTAATCATCTTTGATTGCTCTTCTGAGTGATCAGTAGGCAGAAGTTGAATTACTTAATGGAAATAAGGAATAAAAAGTGTCGACTGAATTTACTCAGAAATAGTTATTTCCTTTAACATAGAACTAATCACAGAAATTGGACAACAGGAAACCTTGGAAAGAGGACACCATAGGAGTTTTAAAGGAATGTATGCATCAGTACATGTTGTATGGAATTCCAAGTGAATTAAAACTTGGTCTGATTAAAGAAGGTGATTTGGTTCACCGGCTTTAGACTATACCCATTTCTATAAACAGTGATCCTCTGAGGTAGTTCTCAAAGTGTTTGCTATAAGACAGAACTCTTAAAAAGAAGCTTATTGTAAACTAAATAACTCTTTGCGCCTAGGTTTATAAAATACTTGTCAGAAAATTCTGTGTCCAGAATGCCTGTAATGCATTTTGTGATAACCTGAAAGTTGTTTGCTCTGCAGTTGTGACAGATACCTTTGGATGAAGCTAACTAGTGATTAATCTAAGTCCTCTGGATTCAATTATTTAGTCAATGCAAGTTACTGACTGTAACCTTCTAGCTGCTACAGTGAAGACAGATTTTGAGGCTAGCAAAACACAGTTTTATGTCTATTCCCAGCTAATACACATGGTATCAGCGCAAGGGATACGTAGGCCTGGAATTTATTTAACTATAAGAGAGATAATGGGGAACAATTGGAATTGTACTGGGACTGAATAAGAGCCTTTATGAATAACTATTTTTCAACTGTGGAATAGTTATTCAGTAATTTGAATGAGAAAACATGCTTTTTGTAGAATATTGGACACCAGCATTTCTGTGATTGATTTCTTAGTAAGTTTCTTAGTCTTCTGTGAAACATTTTTTTGGATGTTCGTCTGTTCCCTCTTACCAAATAGTTTAGTGTCTATATTAGGAAGTCATCCCATGCTTTTAGTACTGGTACATTATGTCTGTGCTGCAAGCAGTGAAGCCTGAGGGTAAACTGTACCTTCATGTTCAGATAAAAATGAGAGAAGACAAGGATGTCTGGGCAGAACAACACAAGTGTTAATAAACAAGCAGTAACGATCACAGCATAAACAAATACTAAATTTGTTTGTCTGCTGCTCAGTGTCTTATCTTGGGTTGTTCAGATAGTGATAGGCACTCAGACTCGGAAGTGTTTAAAAAGAAAAGAAGAATTTAAAGAAACGAGAGGCAACCTTACTAATCCCTTATCCTGCTAAAACCATTGTTTGATCCTGTATTATAGTACTAAATTCTTCTGGAAGCATTTTTAACTTAGCTGGCAGCAGCCTCAAAAGCCAAAATAAGTTTGTTATTCTGTCAGAAAGAGAGTAACATCATGACTGTGGTCTGATTAAAAACTAAAAATTAAAAAAAAAATTACTCAGTTATATCTAATTTGTCAAGATTATTACTTAAAGATGGAACAGTTCTGTAATTCTGTTTGTATCAAACCCTAATAAAAATGATGGGTGCAGTTGGTATCAACTATTCACTATAGCTATAAACTCTTGTCTCATTAGAATGCCTTCCACTATGATTGCTTATTTTGTAATGAAAATAAACAGAACACAAGAGTTTATATATTTCAAAAATGCATTGGCTGGCCTTGTTAAGTAGAAAATTTTGTTTCTCATGTAGAATTTTAGTGTTTCTGCATAATCAAGATTTTATTTCTCACTCTGCCAATGATGGATTACTTAGACTTAAGAGGTATTGATTGAAGAAATGGATGAAAGTAGTTCATCATTTAATGAGTCAAATGACACCTTTGTGATTTGTATTAAGCACTGCAGGACTTTCACTGAATGATTGAAATTATATAACTCAACTTCTTGAACAAAAATTCTTAGGAAATTCAAGGATTTAAATGCCAAGGGCATAAACAACTTGAATGGGGCACGTTATTAGACTGTCAGAAAGAAAATGAAGAAACTTCAAAACCAGTCAACCATTCAACAACACAGCGAGTCTGTGATACTGGTCTCAAATGTGGCAATTTCACAGGGCATATTCTGTTTAAATACTGCTGAATGTTAACTGCAAATAAATATGAATCATACCCTGAAAACTGAAACAGAGTAACTTTCATGTCAATAGAATAGTAAATTGTTTTGAGCAGATTGACAGTTTGGTCTAGTTTCAGGAATTAATTAAAACAAAGCCAGGGATGTGTGAATTTCAGTAACACTATATTTTCTTCCAGCTTTATCAGGTTACAGTTTACATTGGTCTAGTCTCTTGTATAGATGTCATCTACTATTTCAGGTGATTATTGTCTATTCTCTGATAGAACGAGGGAAAATGGCCACACACTGATGAATAGGAAGTTCCATACAAATTTGCATGGGAACTTCTTCATAGTAAGGGTTATGGAGCATTGGAATAGGCTGCCCAAAGTGGCTGTGGAGTCTCCTTCTCTGAAGATGTTCAAGACACACCTGGATGCCTACCTGTGCAACCTGGTCTAGGGAGCTGCTTTGGCAGGGGGATTGGAGATTATCTCTGGAGGTCCCTTCCAACCCCTGAAATTCTGTGATTCTGTGACTTAGGTCATTTATATCCTAGCAGAAATTAAAAACATTGCAAAGAAAAAATGTTTTTGCAAAACTGTTCCTCTTATTCCTTTAGCTGTTAATTTTTAGACTTCCAGTAGAATTTTACTTGAACCTAAAATCTCTTTATACCTGCACCTACTACTTTCCTGAACATACATGCTGCTGCTGAAGAAAGAAAACCTGCTTCCACAACTTCATGGAAGCATTTGAGCTCATACCATCCTGAGCCAATGGCAGTCTTAAAGGTTATACCCAGATCGAAAATATTTGTTTTTAGTAATGTAATTAGAATAGCCTTTCAAGATTTATGATTTTCTTACAGAGTAATAGTAATTAGCAGAAAACTTTGTGGATCGCTCTTAAACTTTTGATAAAATTAATTTGACATTGGTCCACATTCAGAGCACCTAGAAAAAAATAGAAGCACAAAAAAACCAAAAACAACAACAACAAAAAACCCCACAGACAAAATAAAAGAATCAAACAGAACAAACAAAACTCCTGACCTTTAGAGAATTCCTATTTCAGTTGTTCTTAAGAGATAACAGTAATAACAAATCCCAATAATTATCTCACTACAGCATCTGAGTTTCCAGCATGTGAGAGAGGGGGCTGTGGGCAGGTGTAATGCTGAATCTGAATGCTGTTCTGCAGTGGCATTGCCTATATGGCCTCAAGTTTCCCCAGATGAAATTCAGGTTGGACATAAGGAAAAATTTATTCACTAAAATTCACTCCCCTCTGCACTGGACTGCATACTGCAAGGGATCTCAGCCACACCTATGTTTTCCTTTCCAGACTGTTTACCGTTTTTGTAGCTCTGCTTTGCACACTCTAATAGTTTTATGTTCTCTTTGTACTGAGGCACGCAACCCAGTGCAGGAAGAAGATCAACTTTTTAACATGGTTTGATAAGTTAATGAGGGAATGATTTCAATGTGAAAGATAGGAGATTTAGACTAGATGTTGGGGAAGATTCTTCACTGACAGGATGATGAGGTGCTAGAGGCTGCCCAGAGAAGCTGTGGATGCTCTGTCCCTGGAGGCATTCACAGACTGGTTGCATGGGGCCCTGGGCAACCTGATGCCTGTTCTAGTAGTTGACAACTTTCCCCATGGCAGGAGGGTTGGAACTACATGATCTTTGAGGACCCAAGCCATTCTGTGATTCTATGATTCACTGTTTCTCTTCTATTTTAAGAGGATCAAGTATCCTTATACAACTAAGAGCTAAAGAGGATAAATAAACATTGCACAGTTATCCACGTTATATAAAAAATAGCAATTTTTAGAGTTTTACACTCATTTTTTAATTTGACTGTTAAATTATGAAATTTCAGTAGAATTACATAAAAAAACCATGCCACAGGGAACTATACAGTAATTTAAATACTGATATAAATATTTTATTTATTATTGTAAACTTATACTTAATAACTGAAACTCAGTTTTTTTCCAGCTTTAAGCATTTCACCAGGATCTTGGTGAAATTTGAATTTTTAATGTATTTTAAGCACTAGTTAAAGGTTATTAATGCTACATATGAATTTAACTTAAAATGAAGATATTTTTTCTAGTGTACCTAATGTTTATTAATTTAAATGTTATTTAATTTACATGAATTACATAAGCAGAATTTAAGTTCCCATAGTTGACCTGAAATGTCATTGCTTCTCACACTGTTATTTTTGTATATGATCATTAGAGTTGTGCTATATGTACCAGCTACGTTGGTAGTTTCAGTGTGTGGTCTTCCATGGCTTTGGAAGTATAGAGGCAGACACAAATAATCATGCTTTTAAGTCAAACCAAATAACGCATATCATTCCTTTCAGGCATGTTTTGCAGAATTATATTTAATAGATTATTATTCTAGCTTCTCTTTTGAATTCCTTATGAACGTCAGTTATCATACACTGAGGAAAACTGGAGAACGAGACAACAATGAATTGTCAGACTAGTCCTACTCATGAAAACTAGTCCTGCTAGTTTGTCCAAGAAATTTCTCATACTATATATGAAATTTTTTCATAATATATATGAAATATTTTTACATAATGTATATTTTTTTCATAGTATTCTTCAGTCTGTAAAACTACGTAACTTAATCTTCTTCTAAATCTTCTAAAGAAATACTCTTGCTGTCATTATGCCTTGATATCACTGAAGTATTTCCATACTTAAATTACCTCATACTTGGTTGACTCAGTGCAGGGAGGCAGAGTTCACAGAACATCTGCCTTAATCATATAAGCATTCTATTTGTGTACATATAAAACTTCAATTTAAATATCAAGATCATGAGCTATAATTGTAGTTCATCTTTTTCTATGAAGAGTATTATCTCATTATAGTTTAATACTTAATCTCTGTGGTTCAGTATTCATCAGTGTTTCCTAGAACCACACTTAAAATACAACCACAATTTGCCAATTGATTAATGAAGGAGGAAAAATATATTGTATAATACAATGCCAGTGTCCTACTTATTGGTAGCATTTATTTTTTAAGCTTTTCTTTGGTAAATCAAAATCTCTTATAATGACTCAATCCTCTGAAGAGTTTACTATCCTAATAACTAAACTGGCATCTCTATCCGTACCCAATTCCTATCTCCAAGTTAAAAGCAGTATCTTTGTATTTTCTCTGCAAAAATTAAGCAGATTCTAATCTAATTTAAGCAATGTCTTGATCACTGTTTAAAATCTGTATTTTACAGTTCTGTGTTGCAACTTTAAAGCTTTTTTTTCTTTCCAAACAATACCTATGTGTGTTGAAACCCAGCCAACATTCCTTTACATAGTTATTACAATCTGGCTATATCTTTCATTTACAGTTCAAGCTCCATTGTGTTAGTGTGTTGGCTATCTCATCTTTAAAGGTCCAACATTTCTTAAGTCTACAACTCAGAGCACGATGGGTAGGTGATACCAAACATATCCATGTACTGAATGATTCAATCTTAATATTACTACTGAGAAATAATTACATTTTTCTATGAATTGTTTTTTTTTTAAATTGCCACTAATTCTTCTAACTTGTATTAAAATATTTCATGAAAATTTCATACACCTGGGACATTCTAACAAATTCATCAAAGATATAATGAAACTATGTGAGAGATTGAGCAATTCAAGCAGAGTAAAATGATTCCAGGTTTGATCAATACGTACATAGCTAAATGGAAATTTCACAAGTCAACACGTTTATTATGGTGCCTTGGAATAATGTTTATCAATATTATATTATATTCCTGAAATAATAATTTGTAATATTTTCCCAGATAGCATTTAAGTGTCCCTTATCTCTCTGAAAGAAGCATCACAATGCATTCTTAATTAAATGCTTTTTAAAATAAAACAAGAATTTTAGCACATGATCTTTGAAAGGATGTGTTTCACAAGTGCTATGTACACAGGAAGCTGAATCAAGACTTGAGGCCAGCAAATCTTTTCAAGAACTCCCAATGAAATCATACTTACTTGTTGCAGTATGCAGTAAAGCAAGATATTCAGCCATCTCCAATCTCCAGTACACCAATATCTCACAGATAAGAGTCCATTCACGATAAGATGACAGAATAAGTCCAGAAATTAACTCTTCAGCACTACTTCATTTGCTGTTTTGCTTCCTTATACCAAAACTCACAAATGGTTTATTTTCTCTTGTGTTTGATTTGTGTATGGTAGTGTTTCATCTTGATTTTTTTCCTTATGTAAAGTTTGTAACCACTAAAATATTTACCACTCTTGTACTATACGCTCCTACAGAGAACTCTTTAAATAGCTAGACCAGGGGAAGGGTATTAGTCTAAAACTGACATACTGATAGCACTCATTTCAGGCTTTTTTGCCGGTAAGGAAGATGGAATTCCACTTTAGTTATTAACCTTAGTCTTATCCAGATCTAAGTCATAAAGGTTAAATGCATAAGATTTGTACCCTATTACCATTTGCCACAAACTATTTTCCTATACTTTATTTCATATCTGTCTGATTGCCAGGTTGAATTTCCTCTAGAATTTTATTTTCCTTAGAATTGACATAAAAAAAAATGATGAAAAATTCTCTACAATATTTTATAAAAGAAATAGCTTCCTTTCCTATTGACTTCAACTTTTTCTTCCTCTTTTATTTTATTTATTTATTTATTTTTATTTTTGTTACAGAACTATTCAATAACTAGTGAAGACAGTCTTCTGAAAATATCTACAAGGACATCTTTGTTGACAGTAAAATAGAAAAGAGTTTTATCCCTCTCTCATTTTATCTTCTTTATTGATTGTATCACTGGTAGGAGTAAAAGTAAAAGCAGCTTTGGGGCCCTCATAACCACATTCACAAGTGAGCTCTGATATACTCCACAGACTCAGGGCTCTGAGTGAGATGGGATTTTTTTGAAAGCAGCTTAGAGCATTTACTTAATAGCATTTTTACATTCCTCATCCAAATGCTCTTTTTATTTTTTTTCATGTTCTACCATTGTGTTATCTTGTCTAAGATCTACATACAGTTCATATCCATCTAAAAGGAGTCTTGCTCTAATATAGCTAAGCCAAGGCTAAATGTCTATGTTCTGATTTCAGTTGTGTGCTAGTTAACTTAGCTGCAGGAGTACTTTTCTTTCTCATAATAGCTAAGCAGATCATAATACTATATAAAATAAAAAGAAACATTAAAACCTTCAAAATTATTCTGTCTAAACTGTACTGAATTTGGCTTCTAATTTACACACCACATAGCACATTATGGTTGTTTCTTTAATTATCTGAGAACGATTACATGGCAAATCTGATTAAAAGACCTGACTCACTTTTGAGGTTTATGACCTGAAAGGAAACAAACAGAAAACATTAAAACAAATAGAAATTATTACATTCAAGCAGAATCTTATTATTGTTATGTCTCTCATTTCCAACATTTCAGATAAATAATGACTTTGAAATTTATTTTCCCTGAGCTTTTTATTTAAATCTACTCAAGCAAACCCAGCTAACTCCAAATTCAGATGATAATTAGCCATCTATAACTGAAATTCTACAAGTCTCTAGATAACTGGAAATGTCTGACTACCAATAGGTGTCCCTGATCATTAGTACTGCAGATAGCAGATGCAAAATTATGCCCAGTTAAACAATATGGTAATCTGGATAAACTGGCATGTACATTTTATAGTAAGTTTCCATATGTAAAATCTGACTCTAGTATATTATACTAAGAGTGTGCACCCTTGTACATTATTTTTAATTGATTTTTAAAAAACAATATTTGCATAATATTGACTCATTTCATTATATTTATATATGTGAAATACTATAAATATGGGATATTAAAACTATACATTATGTTATTAATATTAATTTTGTGTTAACTTTACACTGTCATTTAAAAAGTACCAGTTAAATCATTCTATTCCCTAAACACTCTAATACAAAGGGGTTTGAAATTATATTGAAAGTATGAGTCAGAATTTTATAATTCCAGAATGAAAGTTTTACTTAAGTCCTTATCTAACAGTATTTGCAAATGTGGTTTTAAAATACATAGTTGAGAAATTTCATATATTAAGAATTTCTGATAATTTTAGAATCACAAAATCAAAAATTAGAGAAGTTAGAAGGCACGTATGGAAATCATCCAGTCTAACCCTTTGCTAAAGCAGGTTCTCTACAGTAACTTGCACAGGAAGGCATCCAGATGGATCTGGAATACATCCAGGGAAGACTCTACCACTTCTCTGGGTAGTGTGTTCCAGTGCTCTGACATCATAACAGTAATTTCTTTTTCATCATGTTCAGCTGGAACATCCTGTGTTTAACACTGTTCCATCACCCCTTTTCCTATCACTAGACACCACTGAAAGGAGCCTGGTGCCATTAATTTGACATCTGTCCTTCCAACATTTATAATCTTTGATAAGGTTCCCTCTCAGTCTTCTTGTTTCCAGACAGAATAGTCTCTCACCCTTTAGTCATACAGAAAATGCTCCAGAATCCTCATCATCTTTGTGGCCCTTTGCTTGACTCTTTCTAGATTTGTACTTCTTCAGTTAAGGAACCCAGAACAGGATGCAGCTGGCCTCATCAGGTAGAGGGGAAGAAGAACTCAATTCAAGCTGCTGGCTACGCTTTTTTTAATGCACTCCAGGAAACCATTGGCTTTCTTGGACACAAGGGCCTACCTGTTCTACAGGATGCCCAGGTCATTTTCTGCACAGATTCTTTCAAGCAGATCAGCCTTTAAAGCCTGTACTGATGTGTGTAGATATTCTTCCCCAAGTGCAGGACTCTATGCTTTCCCACTTTGAATTCATCAGGTCCTTCTCTGTCCAACTCTCCAGCCTGTCTCAGACTTGTCCAGGTGTCTCTGAACGGCAGCACAGCCAAGCCACTGGAACCAATCCTCCCAGCTTTGTGTCACCGCTATCTACCAACTAGACTATGCACTGCAGATGACAGCGCTCTGAGCTGTGCCAGTCAGCCAGTTCTCAATCCACCTCACTGTCCCCTTGTCTGTCACACAATTTCTAAGCTTACCTATGATTATGTTATGGAGGCAGTGTCAAAAGATTTGCTGGAGTCTAGGTAAACAACGTTCACTTCTCTCAATTTTTCTACTCATCCAGTCATGACATCCTAGATTGCTACCAGGAAGAATGACTTTCCCATAGCGAATCCATATTGACTACTCATTATAATCTTTTTTTTTCTTCCTCTTGTTTTGAGGTGGTATTCAGAATAAGTAGTTTAATCACTTTAATCACAGCATTTTGTTTTTTTCCTCATGTGAGAATTATTTTAAAATTAGAAAAAAAAAATCAGTGTAATAGTAGAGCTGATATTTTAGTGTTTGCATACTGCTAAAATATTAACAGTGAAAGATGTTCAATGATTTTTGTTATTCAAACTAAAGAATTACCTATTTAAATTTCAAATAATATGGATCTGATTAATTCTGAAGGAGTCATGCTAGAACTCCTACTGTGAACCTTCCATATCTGTCACATATCTTTAGTAGGATCTGGTAAATAAATGGAACTTTTGTCATGCCCAAATAATGTAAAATAAGGAAAATTTAATCTGAATTTGGAGAATGTTATATGAATTAAGATATCAGTTCAAATAAATTTTATTTTAAATGTCCAGGTATATAGACTAAGTAGTCAAGGTAAGTATATTTTATGGTTTGTTTTTGCTCATTCCGCTTGAAATTGAAATTCAAAGAAAAAAACAGTGAGAATTGGTTTGCACCAAGTAAAAACAAAAAACTACAGAGAAACTTGATATCAGAGAAAAGCTATCACACAGAAAATAGATCACTATGGAAAGAAACAAAAGGTATTTTTATGAATGTCCACTGTTGACAAGATAAGAGGTAAGAAGCTCAAATTCTAGTACAGTTCAGATTAGGCTTGGAAAGGGCTTCCTTTTTCCAGTTAAATGTTGAACAAACTACCTAAAAATGGTAAAAAATTGGAAGATAGATAGGAAATTAGATGCAGTATTCTCAGGGATAGTTTAGAAAAAGGTAATCAGCTTTGAAGCATTTGAAGAATGTTTATTCCTATGCCTTTTTGTATATTAAATTTTGATAGTAATAATGCTGTTCTTAGTATGCAGGTAGTTTTTTTTCTTAAGGCTAGCATTGATTTACCCACTACCTTGGTAGTGACTGTTTTCATGGAGATAAAAAATTGTTTGAGCTTACTTTTCAATATACAAATAGTAAATTAATGTTGTGGAAAATAGTCTATTTATGTGAGGCTAAGTTAAAATAATAATCTAAGCCTCTTTTTCCCAAAAAGTAATTGAGTAACAGGAACATTTTATAACATTTACTAAGGAATTTTATACTGCATTTGTGATGGATCCTCTTTATATTACCTGCTAAGGTTTAAAGTCAGCTAATATCTGCCAGTTAGTGTCTAACTGGGTGAAGTACTCACCTGAAAAGTTTAACATACAGTTAGACAGAAGCCTGGTGATAAGCATGAGAAATATACAGCCCTTGCTGCAATAGAATGGAAACATGGCTTACACACGTAACCAGGGGCAAATTATTTGCTGACATTAAGAGAAACTACAGAAATGGTGTTATGTACTGTATTACTTCAGCTACAGAGAATAATCCTTTCTTTGTATAATTTTTTTTCATTCTTCATTTATTTCTTTCTTTTATCAAATATAATATATTAAGAGTCCTGTTGTGGACTTTGACAAACTGTATTCTGACAATATCCAGTGCATAATGTCATCTCTTTTTTTCATTTAATGATTTTAGGAAAATCAACAACTTGTGAAAATCCGTTATCTTTCTTAGATTACCTTTAATCTTGGCAATTAATTATCATAAATTTTTAAGCATTAATTTTGAATAGAGATAAATTAGTTGATATGATGTAAAACCTTTCAGAAGAATAATAAAGTACCTTGCAATTCAACATTATATTGTGTCTAGATAACAAAAAGAGTAAAAAAAGATGACATATTTATACATGAAAATCTAAGCAAAATGATTATCTATCAGAAGGTATTTACGCTGCCCCTCGAATCCTGTGTTCAGTTTGGGATACCTTACTGCAAGAAAAATATTGAGGGAACTGGATTTGTTTAACCCTTTGAGCAGTAAAGGGAGCTCAGGAGAGACCTGATCTCTCTCTACCCTGCCTGAAATGTGACTGCAGCGAGCTGTGGGTCAGCCTCTTCACCCAAGTAACAAGGCATGAGATAATGGTTTTAAGTTGCTCTTGGGGAGTTTCAGGTTGAAAATTAGGAAAAGTTTCTTCAAAGAGTGGTGAGGCATTGGAACAGACTGCCCATGGAAGTGGAGTCACTGTCCTTGGATGCGTTCGAGAACCTCGTAAATGTGGCACTGAGGGACGTGATTTTTTGGGCATGGTGGTGAAGGGCTGGTGGTTAGGCTAGATGACCAGCCTTAAAGATTCTATGATAAGTCCATGCTCAGGCACAGACCTACAGTGCTTCTGGTATAACAGGGAACTTGTGAAATAACTTACATGCCTCACAGTACTGCTGTGGCTAAGTGCAGGACAAGGATGGCAAGCAGACAAAAAAAAAAAAAAAATGTTAGTGAGAAGAGAACTGAATGTGTTTCTGTTATTGCTCTGTTCATGGAGGCACTCAAGACCAGATTTGGTGGGGCTTTAGGCAAAATGAAGAATTGTCCTGTCATTTTGCCTATGGGTAACACAAACCTGAAGGAAAAAATCTGTGTGCGTGGCACAAAGCTGCCATTCAGATGAGCAAACTACAGCATAGTGGATATGGCTGTATTGAGAAATAAAAAAGTAGCAACTCAGGAGTTGCTCTGTAAAAAATATATGCAGAAAAGGTCCATTAATATAAATAGTGGATATGAACTTGCCAGTGCAGCCTGGAGTATAAGTATAGGCACCTGCCTATTAAAATCCAACAGCAAAAGTGAAGCCATCAGTTCAGTACATGTGATTATTCTTCATACTAACTATTTGGATTCTGTATCTTAAATATTCTGTTCTTTTTGGGACTGCAGCAGCTTTTGCATATTGCCCCTAATATAGTCAGGTTGTGGAGGATTTGGGCTCTGAGAAGTATACTGTTGAAGGAAATTCTCCAGCCTGGAGAAAAGAGTATAAAGTACGTATCTTACTACCAATTATATCTACCTTTAGGGGTATTCTAAAGAAAATAAACCTACTCTTCTTCATCCAGAGGTGCCCTGTGAAGGGATGAACTTTTACACGTTGCAGCAAGTAAAACACTGAATAAGTATAAATAAAATTGTAAATCAGAGTGAGAGTGCTCCTCATCAGAGACTGTAGAAAATCAAAATTCAGCAAGATCCTAGATAACCTGACAAAATTCTGGGGTTATTGCTGCTTCTCCTGAAAATAGGACCAGATTACTTTGACAAGTCTTTCTAACCTGAATTATTCTCTACTTCTAAAATGTCACAGGGTATTCACAGATATGTGCTAATAGAGGTTCAAGTTCACAAGTAAACAAGCATGTGTACAAATAACAGAAATAATTCTGTAATGATGAATAATTTAAAATGTTGTTGCTAATTCCATGTTAGTTGCAGTTACGATGAGCTCTCAGATGAAATTTCTAAAAGCAAGTTAGAGGGCTTTATTTTCCTTGAAGTATACTTTCAAAAATGAAAAAAAAATGTTAAGCAGAAAACTACAATCTATACTGTTGCAGCTGATCTCACTTGATTTATGGAAGAAGTTTAGCCCACTTTTTTTTTAGATTAAGTTAAGGATATATTTTTTCCACGTCTGCAGTGACATTTCCCTATTATAAAATCCTGCAGTGTGATTTTCCCCAGGGATCTTTTACCTTATTTGTGCCAGATTTCTCTCTTTCATACTATTTCCTTCTCCAAAGATTAATGAGCTTCAACAAGAAAACCAATTAATCTAATTTCCTTGGTTAATTTGAATTCTTACTGAGTCAAATGTTTTTTCACAGCCAATACTACGATAATTGATAAATGTCAATGACAAATCAGTAGTCAGTTAAAATTCAGAAAAGCAACTGAGAAAACAAACAAGTACTTAAAATAATGTTCATTATTGAAGAAAAAGGATTTCTGTCTTTCCTTTCAATATGAACATACTCCTAATATCTGTAAAGACTAATATAATAATTTAAAGTAGTGGAATTCTTTGGAGTTCTTTTTCCTTAGCACCATTAATATATTTTCAAACAGCTTTCCTGGCTGTTTAAAAAATTACTACTTCTTCAATACTTTAGTTTTCAGCTAAATTTCTGTGCTCACTATCTACTGAGCTGCTAACCTCAAAATTATAATTTTAAAAGATGAATAGGTCATTGCAAAAGGTCTTTAATTCATTGAACTGTTTTATTTAGGACATTCTTGAATATTTTATGTACATAACAGATTATTTTACTGTAGAATTATTAACTCTTCTTTACAGATCAGATTCTGAATCTAAAGTTACACCCATAAAACAAAAAATTGAGTGTATTGTTTTATTCTTCAAGTTATTCTATGTGTAAATGAAAAATATTAAAGAATTCTGTTTACAATTTTTTTAGATATATTGAAAAGAGCTGCAGTTTCCTACCATTTTGAGAGGTGAAGGTGAAATACATTCTACTATTTCTCAGAGCTATTTTTATTGCTGTTCACATCAGAGAAAAAAGATCATCATGAACTTTCAACACAAGAAAGAATTAATTGTATAAGATCACATTGCCAGGTATGGTAATTAGGTCAAGTCACGCATGATGATATAAAATAATTCTAGGAAAGGGCTTAATTTTTTTAATTTTTGGGAGAAGTAGGAGGGTGGGCAGGGCACTGTTTTTAGATCAGTTTTGTAAGAATATCTGAGTGCTGCTTCAAAAGCAATGCCAACAACTTTACTATTTTTATTTGCAATGTTGAAATATAAAAGCTCTCAGACATAATTTAGTCAGAATATAGTAAGAATTTATTTTTAATTGTATGAACTAATATTGACTGGGGAATCCTTCCAAATCTCATATTTTTTTGTCATGTCTTATAGAAAATTTTTATTTGAGGAATGTCCACTTATTTTGTTCCCTCTGTTTGAAGTTTTCCTTCAGGCTTTTCACTTCTGCATATTTTCTTCACTGAAGGTTTCCCCATTTTGATTTTTTTAAATTTTTTTATTTTTTTACTATTAGTAATAGAATTATTATTCCAACAGAATAATAATAATAATAATAATAATAATAATAATAATACAAGACCAACACCATACACATCTTCTCTTTCCTCCATTCTTTTCTTTCCATCTAATCTACCTCAACTGCATGTATTATATATATATATGTATATATATATATATTCTACCTGCAGACTGAGCTGATCTACTTGTGCATCTAGACTGATATCTAATTAAAAAAATATCTTCTGGGGACTACATTTAAGTCTTGACTGGTATATTGAGATCATACTAGGTGTACAGTAATTTACAATTTTACATCAGTCAAGGTAAGAGCAATAAGAATTGTTTGTGTTATATGTGCTTGGCAATGTTCTATGAATGCTGCAAATTACAATAGTCTTATTTAGTAGTCTTGTCTCAGAGTTTCCAGCGTCATTTATTTCTGTTAGCAACTTTCTATTCTGAATACGCTTCAGTTACTTAATTCATCCTAGAGTAATTTTACTTGAATGATTCTTTTCAGTTGCTGTTTTAAATTGTGGTAATTAGAGAAAAATATAGTTGAAAAAAAAATCATGTAGTTCTGTCAGGAATTTATTGTTTTTAAGCCTATCATTTCCAGAATTTTTATGCCATTTTGTCCAGTATTCAAGCGTTAACAAGCTTTCAGCCACCATGAATGTATAATAATTTTTAATAGTGTTTTGCACACTTGTGTAACCTGTCATCCCTATTATGCACTCTGTACAGGACTCACTTAATTTTGAGAAGGAAAAATTGGGAAGTTTCTGATCTAGAAAACTGTCTATCCCTGGAGTTTCCCTGGAGTTTTCCTCAGCACGTAGTTTCATATCAGAATCTACCTGAACAGAAAAGAGCAATAAGGAACAGTAGGTGAATCTAATTACATTTCCCTTGACATTCTGATCTCCCTTGTTTACACTAGATGCAAACTGGCTTTTTGTTATTGGTAGTAGTGGCTTTTTTGCTTGTTTCCACTTTCTAGTCTTGTCTTTAGTGTTAGTTTTATATTTTCTCACTTTAACACCCTTCCCTATTTCATCCTCCTTTCTCAAGTCCTAGCAACTTCTTTTACATTTGCATTTTTAAAACACTGTGTGAAGGAGTAACTTTCTTTTTAATATTACATGTATTTGAGGCAGAATTTTAAAATCATCAACAATAAAAAACAGTTGGAGAAAACAATTTAATACAAATTATATAGTGTTGGAATAAATCAGTAGAGTACCCAAGGGGTATTATTGGCTTCTAGTATGAAAAAAATAAAATAAAATAAATAATCATCAACAATCTTAGTAATATTAGACTTCCAATAAAATATCTCTAAAACTATTTCTACTTAAAAAAAATTAAAAAATCTTGCTTTGCAATTATGAATTTTGTCAGATTGTGGAAGAGGTCATAATGTTTTTCTGTGTATCAGTGCAGTGTCTCAGGCACGGACTCCAATTGGAACAATCTAAATCGTTTCTTACAGGTTTTAACATCCCTTATAGACTTTCACAAGTTCTCTCTTGTAACTTTCCCACTCGCCTTTACATATCAACAATATAACTTCCCAAAGCAGTCCTTAACCGTGCATACAGGCCATTATCCAATCGGGGCTGTGAATCTTCCCAATCCATGCACTCTTCCTCCAATTGGGGTCTGACATCGTACAGTTTACTTGAACTTGTTTTCCTCTTCTTCTGGAAGTTTCCTTGGTTCTCAGCCTTCGTTTCTCATGCTGTTTATCCTGTTCCACAGCTGCAGCTCAAAATATACTTTTTGTATTCCCACATATCAGACCAATTATCCATCTAATGCATAGCATTTCTAATAGTGTAATAGTGATAGTGCTATTTGATTATAGTGAAAGTTTCTTTTTAAACATCCCTCTCTCCTTGATGACTGAGGGTTTATGAACAAGAAGTACAAGCATTTAGTATTCACTCTAACAGTCTAAGGAGTGTTTATCATAAATGTTTACTAGTATTCTGCATAAGAGCTAAAATAGGAAAATATTGATTACACTTGGATCCAGCTAAATTTGCTGCAATAATTTGAATATGGTAAATTCTCACTATGTAGACAGAAATGCATAAAGTTTTTTACCAGTTCCCAGCTACAGTATGAGTTTCTTGACTGTTCCTTCTACTTTATTGAAGATAAGGAATAGAATGCCAATGTTGCTTGTCCTGCTTGTTTTAGCAAGTCCACTTTTACTCATCTCTTCCTGGAAGTAAATACGCTAGCCATTTCTTCTTCTTTTAATACTGTTTGTGACAAAATTTTTATTTCTGGATCTCTGTCATTTTAATGAATGGTCTTTACTCTCTGACTTGTAGCTTGTGTAGCACCTTCAATGAAGCTTTCATTTCAGGTTCATTTTTTTGTGAACTTCATAAAGAGATAAAAGATATTTTCTGAATAAATAGAATTTTTTTCAAAGGTTCATCTCTACTTCAAGAACTAGTAACATAACACACTTAAAGGAAAGCTAAGACCATCATCCCTCATTTCAAATAACATTAGAGCAATGTCTTCCTCCCAGGAATCAAGTTGTACAACTAGAATTTAACACTAGTATATTTGTTTCTACATTGAAACATTAAATCAAATTTCTGGGATGAAATAGAACTTTAGATTCCATCCTAAATAGTTGTCAGAAAGAAGTAAAGGAAGAATGAGAAGTATCCCATCGAGGTTGCTGTCCAAGACTGTTTACTGTCTAGGTAATATTCCCTTATGCTCATTATTTCAGGGTAAAAAAATATTCTATTTCTGCAGATTTTTTTAATTGCACTTTAATGTGCTTAGACATTGTTTTTTGTTTGTTTGCTTGTATTTAACTGTAAACTAAGGAGTAGTTACTACAGCATCATTTGAATCATTTGAAGACCTTCTTTCCTCATTCATAAATAGAATAATGTTTTTATGTCCAAATTCAAATTCATTATTTCCTAAATTTTTAGGCTCTTACTGAAAAATTGATTGGAAAAATGATCTCACTTCTAAAATCATTCTTTTAATAGAATTTTAAAAATATATTTGTAAAACATATCTGTTATTATAGCACTTACTTGTTGATCCTATTTTAATCACAGTAAATGACAGGCTCCTGCTGTCTGCTGAAGTTTGGAATCAGAACCTCAATCGTGCTTCCTTTGACACTATCACATTCCAGGTACTGCAAAAAGAAGCAAGTGTCTATGTAATTGGCTAGCATTACCTTAGTCACATAAAATATTCTGTATTTCTAAAGTTAAATAACTGTAGTACCTTCTTTCAAAAGCTTTCAGATATCTCCATGACATATTTAGAGTTGACAGAATGGCTTTGGTTGAAGAAGATATAGCTGTTTCTGTATTCCCAATCCTACTACTTCTTTATTAAATAAAATATTTCATTTAAAGAGTTAATCTCAACTACAGCATCGTGTTGCAATCCTAGTGGACTTTTTGACTTTGTGGAATGGCAGGACAAATGTTATAAACAGAGTGATTTCTGCACTGAAATAACTGTCATACAAATGTTCTTTCTTACACTGAATTTTCTTAATCAAACCCTGAGTAATTACCTATGTATTCTGAATAGCTTCAACAAAATTATCTTTATCTCCAAAAAAAATGTGAAACAAGACAAAAATTAGAAAAAAATTCATCCTGGAAATAACTTAAGAAACTATTCCCAAGTAGTAACAGGGTCCTAGAATGAGGGTGGTCTTCCTTATTTCTCTTGTCGTTCTCCTCTTAGGTAAAGGATGTAACTTTAGTAGAGCCACTAGATATCTTGATTTGCAGGGGTTTGGGTTGCCATTAACAAATTATGAACTCTTAAACTGTATTTTATAGTTTGTACTCACGCATTCACATTATATTCTTTTTTTTTTCTTTTATCTTTAAGAAATTTTTCTGAGTTCTCATAAATCTTATTCCACTGTTGCTGTTTTGAGATTCATATCTATTACAGCTTCCTTCTGAATCAGATCTCTTGAAACACAGAACTTAGAAGAGTATTTGTAATGACTGTGCTGTTCAGAAGCAGACAAGAGATTGCAAAATAAGAATGAGTTATATTTACCTGCAAAGCTAGAATATCTCTTTGGCTTAATTCCTGTCATATCTTACTGTAGAACTCAAAGACTCAAATCTAACCACATGATTAGATGGTGTTAAAAGACACCACATGTCAAAAAATAGGTTGAAAATCCTTGACATACAAACTAAAGGTAAATCACAGTACAACATTACACAGTTAAAGACATAGATACTTAAGATCAAAACAAAAGAACAAAATGCCCGAAAGAGGGCATTTCATTTATGCAAGACATTAGATACTAAAGTAAAAATTAGCAGAGGAATAAATATAGGAAATTATGTTGGAATATATTTCTTTAAAGAATGACAGTTGTAGAAATATATTTCAGGCTATTATTAGCTCTTACCTATGAAAATGCATTCAAATAGGCTTAGATCAGTTCTCATAGATCTTTTGCTTTTGTGAATACACTGGTACAAGTACAAATACTACCTCTGCTATTTCTTAAAAGAAAGCAGACTTTGCTTTTACAAAAGAGCAAGAAATCCTCATAATCAAAGGTACTCAAGCCTTAAATCTGCAGGAAACCACAGGCTCATTCTACAAATCCTTCAGTTCCTCGTGAAGAATACAGGTATTTTTCACTGAACTGCAGAATGGTTTGAGTTGGAAGGGACCTTAAATATCATCTCATTCATGAATGTCCAAACTTTTTGCTTGACTAGTCCGGACTGAGTGAAGAGGATTTGTCTCTACTATATAAAATATTTTTATATGAAGAAATATATTTTTAACATTATTAAGAGGTTCGTGGAATGTTGATGAAGCCTACTGAATTTAAGCAAATATATTTCATTTTTCTTTTCCCTTCAAAGATCATTTTAAGATATGGGCTTTTTATTTTATTTTATTATTATTTTATTTTATTTTATTTTATTTTATTATTTTATTTTATTTTATTTTATTTTATTTTATTTTATTTTATTTTATTTTATTTTATTTTATTTTATTTTATTTTATTTTATTTTATTTTATTTTATTTCCTCTAATTAAACACAGCAGCAACCTATGAAAGCACTTTCTCTTACAACTTTCTAAACATTCAGTGGAAATGTCTTCTGGAGCTAAGACGAGACATGAGAGAGTAAATGGGGTGTAAAGTAGTGTGAAATGGTGTGTGAAAGTGTGAAACAGCGATAAATGAAGAAAGGAGTTGGATTTTATGGATTTATTTTTACTGAATGTGAAGTAGAGCAGCAGTTTTCTAAGAGAGCTTTTCCCAAATCCTAGCTAGGATTGTAAAATAATAAAAAAAGATTTAAAACAACTAAATATTTAACCTTTCAGTTCAGCTCTAATGTTACTAGCTTCATTAATTAATTAAGCCACATGAAACAGATACATCAGGAGAGATGGAGATGATCTTAAAATATTTGTTAGTCAATGGATGATGGGAATATACTTGTTTAAATATAACAAATGAATTTGTTAAATACTTTGATAAGTATATGACTCAAATACAAAACTGTTCAGTAGTATGTATAAACTTCTTGAGTTCTTCATTACAATAAAGTACAGAATAAATTTTAATGAGGCAGCATTTAATTTTCAGAGATATAGAGCATATTTCTATTCTAATTAAGTATTTTCTGAAGCTTATTCATTTTTCTAAAACCAAATTCAGCGCTCACAAGTTGTATGTTAGGTTTTTCACAATTTCACTAAACCTTATTCAGTTTTTGTTCTCCATGACATCTCTAAAATGGGAGATAAAATTTAAAACCCTTTTCTCACATTGATTCTTTATTAACAAAAAAAAAAAAAAAAACACAAAATGATTTTTTTAATATACATTGGAGTTAAGTATTGCAGTTCTTGAAATGTTACTTTACAATCAGATATGACAATATCAAAGTGATTTTTTCACACTTAAATACTACAGAAAAAAAGGTGCAGATTTAAGACAGAAATATAAATTCATCTATAACAGCTTTCTAATTCATTAATAAAAAGAATAATTTTGTTTACTGGGAGGATTGAGCGAAAGTGAAGGGCTTCTCTTTTAAAATCAGCATTACTTCCAATTAAATGCTATCTATTTTCCACTCCTGCAACATCAGTGCTGCTGCAATTTGAAGATCTGTTGAATAATGTCAGCCAGGACCTTCGTTGTGGCCTGTCCACACAGTGGCAGTGATTTACTTTCCTGAGAACTAGGAAAGAAATTACTATCTAAATGTCATAAACCAAAATGGCTCATATACAGTGAGATCACCCAGGAGCTCCTGAAAAACATCTGTCTTTCAAGGAACTGTATGTTTTGGTGTCCTGGATCGATCACTGTTTCCCATGAATTTAATATATACATGAATATATACACATAAAACATACATGTATATATATATATTATATATATACACATGTTTTATATATATACGTCATATATATAAGTATATCATAAAAGCTCTGTCCAAAAACATACATATATATATTTGACAGGAACGATCAAAGCTCTACTTCCAGTTCATAATTTTCTAGTCTCCTTTTGTCTGTTTTACAGATGAACTGAACAGTGTTTAATTCCCTGTTAATTTTGGATAACTTTGATCACGTGGGACAGGTCTAGTCATTGTCTAAGTATCTTTGAGGAGATAGAACTCTGCTAACGTACAAGATCTGTTCTGACCAAAGAATGCAGCCCAGGTTTCTCAAGATCATGAGAATTTTTTGAGTTCTGTAGTGTTCTTCCTATTTAAAGAGCATGACTCATTTCACAATGGCAGATGGAAGATTAAATGAAGCACAGGAAATCTTTTCTGTCACTGACTAATGGATTTGAAGGTAAATTTTCACTTGTGTTACTTATCAAACATGAATTTTGTCAGTTTTATTCTCAAAAACGGACGTCTGACAGCTGCATAATGTACACTTTTAAAATGCTTGAACTATGTAATCACATAAGCATTTCATATCAAACTTGTCATTCTAGGGCTTCTCATTTATACTGTAAACTAAATGTCAAACACTAAAAGACTGTTATAGCAAAGGATGTGAAATTGCTGAAATGCAAGAGAGAACGGTGTATATTCCTATTAACAAGATGAAAAAAACCCCACATTATGAAAAGACACATTGTTCACTAACAGAAATAGGTAATGGGGTTCCTAATTTCTTTGTAAATAGCATGAGTATTACAGATTTGACTATGGAAAATTACTGCATGATTATAACCTTACGGGTATAATAAAGTATGATTCAGGGCAACCCAAAATCTGATTTTTTAAATAATGTTTTAGAAAATGCTTTAGAAAAATTTAAAGCACATAAGCCATTTCTGAATGAATTAGATCCAGTTGTGCAGTCAGAGAAACATAATTTCACTGCAAGAGAAAAAACTGAGATGTAACTTCATTTTTTAAATACTTTTACCAGGATAACAAGAAAAATATTGAAAAGCTTCTTGCAAATTATTTAGATCTTACTCTTTTCCATTCTTGTATCAGATTATTTCTGTCATTTTATTCCAAATAATCAATACACTTAGGAATATAATCTATTCAGTGTTCATACTCATAAAGTTATGTCGTATGTATTTAACACAATAGATGTTTTCCTTGTTTATGAAACAGTTAAGAACCACAGTACTACATACCTATTAGTACCTGATTTACAATTTTTTTTTGTGTGTGTGTGTGGCTGTGGCTGTGTCTTCTTATGAAGTCTCTTGTCTTCTACAAATGGCCATGAATGATCTTTCCTTATAGTGTTAATTCTCAGATTGCTGGTGACGCTCCTAGGTTCTTTAGCTTGTTTTTTGTTAAAAAAAGAGTACACATTAAAAATGTGGTTATGTTAGCTAATGCTGTCTTGTTGCAAATGGAACCTACTACACTATGTACTTTGCTTTTAAAATTAAAACAGGAATTAATTTATTATCATAATATAGATATAATTTAGTAATTTAACAGTGACTTAACAATATTGGAGATAGTTGGAATCACTTGATTATTTATTTTGTAGATTTATAGGGTTTAACACATATATATAAGAGGCTCTCCAGCTCCCCTGTTGAGAGGTTCAGATTGGACTCTCATACATTAAAAACTCCTTGAACCAAAGTGATAAGTAGCCTAGGTGCAGTTGGATCCACTTCTAGTCCCAGACATGATCAGTAGTTTATGCCTAAGGGATTAACACTCAGAATCAACCTAAGATGTGATTTTAGTGAAGCTAACAAAGCGTAACACAAGCTATTAGTTACTTACCAAGTATCTGTATTGACAAGGTGTTTTAACATCAAAGAGTTAGGGATGTCTGCACAGCCATAACCTTGAGAAGCACCCCTGCTGGAGGAGAAATCCTGCTTTGCAGCCAATTGCTATGTATGAGGGCTTAAAGGGGCTTTGAGCTGCTCACTGTTTGTGGAGTAATATGATTGACTAGAAGCCACAGATTGCTTTTAGGTTCATGCTCAGTTGGTCATCAGCTACTGAACCAGGCATCTGCTATAAGTTATTTCAGCTTCCCTTAGTCTGAGACAGATTAGTGACCTTTTCAGTGCTGTTGATCATTGTCTTTCCATGCAAGACCAGTGTGAATGAGGGAACTGGGGAAAGAACGGAAGGGAGTGTGCATGGAGCAACGAGAACGCACCTGAGTTGTTCTTTCTTTGCTTTTCCGCTTTAAATGATTTGTTTCACTCTCCCTTGATACTTTTCCAAATATTCTCATAGTTAAGAATCAAGAATATAATTTGTAATACACATATTTGAATTTGAAACTCAGTAGAAGTTACCAATGGACTACAACAAAAGAACAATATACAGACTTCAAAAATGTACATTTAGAAATGCAAGGATCTTACTACTCAATAAAAAATTCCCCTAGAGGGAAAAAGAAAAGGAAAAAAGGAAAGTTTTTAACAATGACAAGGTTACAAAGAGATATTTCCAGTCCTTTTTTTCCATACTATTTCTGCTCTTTCTACTTCTTCTCCTATTCTAAGGTAATTTTTAGTTCTTAGCTTAATACTTCTGTGAGCAGAGTTATGAAATTTTTTATCCTCTAGTACTTTATCTAATGGAATAACTCAAAAAAGAGTTACAAATAAATCTCTGCATCTTAAAAACACAATCAGTGAATTATTCTTGCAACTAAATACTTTGGTCACCAAAAAATGATGCACTGAAAAAAAAAAAACTGCAACAGATACAGGCATACACAATAAGTCTATTTGATAGAGCAAGTACCCATCTACAAAGCACTATTTTTCAACACAGATACCACCACCAGCTGTGCACCTTCACCAGTGATGTACAAGAGCCTGCATGCTGTGCTTGTAGCAACCTTCATGGCTATCTTTTATGTCACCACTGTCATTTTTGAAGCATATCACCCACTGCCTCACTGCAATCACAACCACTGTTTGGTCTCCATAAACCTCTGCAAGTGTTGATGAATGTCAGTGAGTACCACTTTTTTCCTGCATGGAGGAATTCAGTGACACACCTTTGTTTCATCTCCAGTTTCACATCAGATGCCATTTTGACAGTGTTCCCTTGCTGCCATCTGTTGCAAATCAACAAATAAAATATGGGTGGGAACATTTAACCTTTACTGCCATACTGGCAACATTTGCCTCTAGCATTGTGAGACAATGTAAGAGGAGGAATTACTTTTGGAAAGGCCCTTGTATATAATTCCTCCTTGCTTTGTCTTGCCTTGCCTTGGCTTGCCTTGCCATATCTCTGGCTGTCAGCATTGCTGTCCTGCATTCTCCATTCCTCCACTGACACAAATAAAGGCTTGCTTCCTGCAGCAGGGCTTCCAAAACCCAGACTAGGAGGTTCTTGCCTGGCATGAAGGGAACTGTGATAGTAGAAAATCTGGGCATAGTTGATGGAAAATGAACCCAAAGCTATCTGCAGTCTTGATGGGGAAAAATTCTTGTGCAGCTTTCCGAGAATGTTCTGAGTATCTTTGTTTATAAACAGTTTAGAACAGACAGGAGTAGGAATCTGAATACTGGAGAAGAATAACAACATGAAGGCAATAACAATGCATTACATGGATACATCAAGAAAATGCCTTGGAGCAGGAACTAGGCGATGTGTCCCAAACCAGCACGTTTAGCAATAGCTATGATTCAGGCTGATTCCCATGAACTGCTGAAGTAAACCCCTCTAGAAGAAGAGTAGAATTTATATCAGCAGTGTGTACTCCTCTGTTGCAATGCTTATCATCATGTTCCACAATCAGGATTTTATTATGTGCTATATATTTATTTTCATCTGCCTGAAATGGTGTAAGATTTCTTTTCGTCTGAGATGTCATCTTCTATGAGGTGCTTTTTAAATTCTTAGCACAGTATTTATTTCAGTGTTATGTTTATTTTTTATAACTGTGAAATTTGTGTCCCACCAGACCTTAAAAAATCATAAAATAGGACATCTCTGTTTGAAAAGCATATGTTCATTGAAATTGTCCTAGTGACTGGTAGAGTGCTGCAGGTTCTCTTGTCATAACTCGTTGATTGTTTTTTCATTCACTTCTACTTTCCTAATTAAGAAGAGATTTAAGCTTCTCATGCCACTTACTGCACCACTTAGTCATGTATTCTAACTTCCTCCATTTAGCATAAAATATTTCAATCTAGTAAATCTTCATAGTTGCAGGAGATAATTAAATATTTACATAGCATTACAAAAGTTTAATCTAAATATTTAATTGACACATTCATTAAGTTTTCATTGTGAATATTTTAAGGTTTAATAATTTCTTCATTGTTAAATATTTCAAATTAGCTAATGAAGACAATTAAACCCACTTAATAAAACCTTATATGGAAAGCAATTTATTTTAAATCAGTTATGGGCAGTATCATGTGATACATTTAAGACAACGGACAATAAATGTAATAATGTTTTGATAGGCTTAATCAGCATATACATAAATAGGCTACACTGAAATTAGCCTTGATAAAATTGACAACTTTAATATCAGATGCTCAGAACTGCTGTATAAAGCTGCTATGAAATGTACAAAGATTTAAATGAGTATCAGGGTCATCACTTCACTCTTGGATATGGGGAAAGAAGGTGCAGGAAATGGTAAAGAACACTTGTTCCTGATTATCATTTGCCCTTCTGTCTCAAGAGTTATAGTAAACAGAATCAAATGGTCTCTCCAATTGGAAAAATGATTTGAAATATTTGAATATAAAATATTATCCATAAAATAGCTTTAGATTCCATATATTTGTGTGGATCTTCCTATGTTCAAGTTTTTGGCCACTACCCCTTGTTCTATCGCTACACACCCCTGAAGAGCCTGGCCTCATCCAATTTCTCCCCACACTTTAGATATTTATAAATATTGATTAGATCCTATTTCAATCTTCTGTTCTCCAAACTGAACAGGCCCAGGTCTCTCAGCCTTTCCTCATATGGGAGATGCCCCAGGCCCATTACCATCTTTGCTATCCTATTCTGAACTTTTTCTAAGAGGTCCCTGACAGGCTGAATACAAAGTTGATCTATATCTAATACATAATCTATCTTTGTTAGCAACAATTAACACTGTGAAATTACATATCCTTATAAAACCATAAGCTAAGCAGTTTCCCTCAGCATATGAACTGAACTTTGGTATGCAAGTGTACACTTGGTCAATGTATTTAATGTTTCTAAAGAGAAAAATTACATTAGCTTGCAATGAGACAGGGACAATACTAACACAGATCCTCCTGGAAGACATGTTATGGCACATGTGAGATGAGGAGGTGATCTGAGGCAGCAGCTTCACCATGGGCAGATTATGCCTGGCAAATCTAGTGATTTTATGTGATAGAGTGATGGCATTAGTGGATAAAAAAAGACAAACAATTCTCATCATCTACCTAAACTTTTGCAAGTCATTTGACATGGTTCTACTCCACATCTTTACCTCTAAAATTGAGAAATATGGATTTGAAGGCTGGACTATTCAGAGGATAAAGAGCTGGTTGAATGGTTGCAGACAGTTGTGGTCAGTGGATCTACATTCAGGTGGAAGTGAAAAGTGATGACCCCCAGAGAGTCTGTCTTGGAACATCTTCACCTTTATCAAGGATGTAGAAAGTGAAATATAGTGCATGCTCTGCAAATTTGCTGATGACACCAAGTCAAGTGGTACAGCTGACACAACAGAAGGAAGGGGTGCCATCCAGAAGGATCTGGACAGGTTTGAAAATGGAGAATATGTGAAAATAATGAGGTTCAACAAGAGCAAGTGCAAGGTGTCATGAGTCAAGGCAATCCTAGGTATGAGTACAGACTGGGAGCAGAACTAATTGCAAGCAGCCCTGCTGAGAAAGGCTTGAAGGTTCTGGTGAACAAAAACCTAGGGAGGAGCCAGCAGTGTGCCCAACAGTCATTTGGGCTGCATCAAAAGAGGGATGGCAGCATGGAGAGGAAGGGAATTGCCTCCCTCTACTCTGCCCTTGCAATACATCATCTGGAATGCTGCAGGCAGGCCTGGGCTTTCCCAGGTTGTGGAGCTGTTGGAGTGGATCCAAAGGAGGGCCACAAAGATGCTCAGAGGGCTGAAGAAAATGCCACAAAGAAATGTTGAGGCAGCTGTCTTGTCTAGTCTGGAGAAGTGGAGGGGCTCCAGGAAGAAGTCATTGGAAACTTCTAGTACTTGAGGGGATTTTATAAACAGGAGAGACTGACTTTTTACACACTGTGATTGTGATAATGTGAATTGCTTAGGAAAAAATTATTTACCCAAAGAGTAGTGAGGCACTGGCACAGGCTGCCCAGAGATGCTGTGGATGTTCTGAATGGAGGTGTTCAGTGCCAGGCTGGGGCTCTCAGCAGCCTGATTTGATAGGTGGCAAGCCTGTCCACACCATGGAGGTTTGGAACTGGCAGATCTTTGAGATCCATTTCAGCCTAAGCCATTCTATGATCCCATGATTCTATGATTCTCTGACCTGTATTTTCCTTTAATAAAAAAATAAAAAATAAAAATAAGGTATTAAATATATTTATCTTGTGTGGCATCCTTCTAGCTGAACTGAAATGTGCTGTAAGGCACAACACAACGAAATTCAATAAGGTACTGAGATAAGGATGATGATGTCTGGGAGCTTCTCTGATATGTTTTAGTTATGATTTTATGTACTAAGTTGTAAAGGAAAGGGAAGATAACTTATGACATATCTTTGTCATAAAAAGGTATTTTATTTTTATCTGTATATTATTGTGTAGCCCACGTCCTTGCCCTTATTCTTTTTCTGATGTTTTCTGATGGTGACACCTTATGGTAGTCCTGTCAGTAATAAAATTGTGGTACTAAATTACAGTAAGAAATGGCCCTTCAAAATATTTTAGTGTCAAGACCTATATGTCTTCTGAGAAGTACACTAAGCTATTTATAATCCTAGAAGAAGTTTAACTCACTTTTTTTTTTTTTTTTTTAATTAACCCAATTTTAGTAATCACTAAGAAATACAATAACAGAAGTTGAAATGAACAAGATTTTTGTGTTTGGAAAATATTCATGGCCTTCAAATAATGAATATTATACTAAACAGACAGTATTCTGAGGTCTGGAAAAATCAACATATATCATTATTTTAGGTTATCAGAAAATAAAAATTTCAGTTCATACAAAATGGAAGGTTCTATTTCCAATGTTTTACATTTAAAGTAACTATGAGATTTTTATTTTTAAGTTAGACACTGCCTTTCAGGATGTGCTAACAGTATGCTAAGCAGAATATAGAGTTCTTCTATTTGTGATGATATAGAGTAAGAGAAAGTACTGGTATTCAGATTTACACTTTATTTTATACTTCTAAACCTCAGTTCATCCATCCTGCTTTATATTTTGGGGCAAGAAATAGGCTTTAGGTTTGAGCAGATCAAATTTTTCTGGGTCATTATATCCTCAACATTGTTTAGCTGATTTTACAGTATCACATAAATCCAGAAGAATGCTTATATATCTTAGTGACAAATGAACCACAGGAATTACAAATGAGAGTCAGAGATAGGAGAGATAGAATTGAGTTATTTTTAAACATGTTTCCTGGCTTGCTTCTGCTATTAATGTATCCCTCTTTAGTATCCATAATCATATGTTTCCAAAAGTGTTTTCTGATATTATTGTATGAGAAATGCAGCAGAACATGTGTTTGTAAATCAGTTACAGTATATCAACAAGACTGTTTTCGTAGACATGTAAAAAATCTTCATATTACACAGCTAGAGAACAGCTCTGAATGAAAATTAAAAACAAAATAAAGACAACTCAAAATCACAAACACAAAACACACACACACCACAACAAAACAAAACAAAACAAAACAACATTAACCAAACAAATTAAAAAAACCAACAAATCCTAGTTCTATTGTTTCCTGAATCTTAACTCTCATTTCCATGTGTATTACAGAAGTGCAAAGGTGGGTCCAGGGGAGGGTGAGAAGGATGATCAGAAGCTGGAGCACCTCTCCTTTGAAGAGTGGCTGAGGCAGAGGTGCCAGTTCAGCCTGGCAAAAGAAGGCTGCAGGGATACCCCATTGTGGAACTTCAGCACTTAAAGGGAGCTTATAAACAAGAGGGAAATCAATTTTTTACATGGGTAGTTAGTGGTAGGACAAGGGGAAGAGTTTTAAGTGGGGAGATTCAGATGTCTCCTCGTAGTTGTCAGAAGGAAATCCTTTACTCAAAGGGTGGTGAGGCACTGGCACAGGCTGCCCAGAGAAGCTGTGGGTGCCCCATCTCTGGAGGTGCTCAAGGCCAGGTTGGATGGGACTCTGGGCAGCCTGATGCAATGAAAAGCAACATTGCCCCTGGCAGGTGGGTTGGAGCTTGATGACCTCTAAAGTCCCTCCTAACTGTGCCATTCTGCAATTCTATGATTTTCTATTAACAACTCTACAGTTTATTTCTGGCTGTTTTTTCAGCTTTTTATGTGTCTTCAGATGCCACATAAAAAATCTACATTAGCTGCAGTAAAGCAGACATATTTGTAACTGCACTGACAGTATATTTCCATAAATTTTAGATATGCAGTGCTTCACTGCTATTAGTTAAATGCAAATAGCTGACAATACTAGCTGCAAATCATATATTATTAATCATTGTGTTGTTTGTTATTAATTATTCTGTTTACACAAATTACACTATTTGGTATCAAAGAACTAAAAATATGTTCCAATTTATAAACGGCCTTCAAAATACTACTTTATTTTGCATATTGCAAAAGTATGTGAATTGTCAATAAACTCAGGACACAAATCTCAGTTTTAGTTGAAGTTTCTGAGATATCTGTTTCAGTGCAGCCAGTGAAATCCAGCAGTAGCCTGACAAGCAAACTAGCTTGCATTTGAAAAATGTATTTGAAATAGTGATATGTATTTCAATACATGATAGATTGTTACAAACATATTTCTTTTTTCTACTAGGAGAGCAATTAGCTGAATTACTGAAATGTGCAGAATGTTCAAGCACTTCTTAATCATGCTTTCCATGTAATCTTTATTTACTCTTCAGACTCAGGTTCTCAAGCTGTTCTTGGTTCAAAATCACCTCTTATCATTTATCTGATAATGAAAAAACCCATCTTACTGTAAACTTCTCCCACACAACTTGCGATGCCTTAACTATTTCTCAATTTTTTTCCAGGCATTCTGAAAGGCTTTACATGCCCTGCTCTCCACTCACAGCCTGCAGATGAGTCTCTCTTGCTGTGATTTGAATGTTTGATATATCTATATATTCTACTGAAGCAATGCAAACAGCAGAAGACAGCCACATGAGCAGACAGCCATGTGAGTAGTGACTGCATTTGCACGAATGGATATAGATGAATTTTGAATACAGATAATAACAGGAAAACACTGTCAGTAGAATATTCTGTTTTCTTGGTCTGTGTGTGATGTCAGTGGATAATTTGGTGCCATCCAGGTCCCAAGATATCATTCCAGTGTGCCAACAGCTTAAAGTGAATGAAGATCACTGAATGTTCACTGCATCATCTCTTGAATCTCTTTCTGAAAACTAGAGTGACATAGTGGAGACTGGATTGGATGCCCTGTACAGTAACAGGGTGAGAAGAGCAAGGAAACATCTCCATGAAAAATTAAATGGTGGTTTGGAAATACAAGAGAACATATTGCTATTGTTCACAGATGATGTTTTCACTGATAAGGCAATGGCATTTGCTTTAAATCTGTAACCATGGCCAAGTAACATAAAAACTGTTTTCTCCAGTTTTACATAGAAAAATCTTTCTATTCTAACTGAAATCTTAAATGAAGTTTTGACAGGCTAAGGCAAGAGAGAACTTCTTTTACTGACAGTACTTTCTGTTAATTTCTAGTAACACTAAAGTAGAATATAATCTAGTAATTCAAAAATTTTGAATGAAAATAAATATTTTGACAGGTAAGAATATCCAGTAATTTTCAAAAGCTTCTGAAGTCATTCACACTTCTTTGGGTTCTTTTTTTTTTTTTTTTTTTTTTTTTTAAGATGCCTCCTTCAGTTCACAGTCAACTTTCTGTAGAAATAGACTGTGTTACTTGTTGTGTTTTCTGCTTAGTCTTAGTAGTTGATACATATACAGTTGTTGTAGTTCTTTCAGCTATCATTTCTTTGAAATAAGAGACTGGACCTCTTTATTAACAATTGAAAATTTATCTTTAAAAATTGAGGTTGAAAATAGTTACATTTACATTTATAGATCAGGTCAAGGTGTAGTCTGAATGTGCAATTTTTTCTCTTTTGAGGCCATACAATTTATTCATTGAATTGATAATACTAGATGTTAATATCTTTACTAATTTATTCTGACATTGAAAATACCATATTGAAGTTAGTGGGACTTGAAGCAAAGATATTACAGTCAAACCCAACATTACTTTCATGGGCTCCTTGAAGAAAGTAAAGAAAGAGTCACAGAGATTTACACTACTTCACCATTTAGCCTGGAGTTCAGTGCAAACAGCCCTGAGTGATTGTTTCTAACAATAACTCAGTGTGGATAATGTGTACTAGAAATTGCTTATTTGTGATAGTGTGATTTTTATTAGAACCAATTTCATCCTGTACAGTGTAAGCTGCTAAACATCTGTGTTTTATATTGTAGAGACATAGAATAGCCCCAAAATACCAAGTATCATTACACTTGTTTCTTCTGTAAGGTCAGTAGAAACTTTAATCCACTTCCTTTTCATTAATGATTGAGTCAGCAAGGGGTTTTACTGTTTTCATGACTTCTTCTCAGCTGAAGCCCCTGAGGTTCTTCAATATTGAAGAACATTTTATAATACTTTTATTGTCTTTTTATGAAACACATTTTCTGAAATTTTCTGATTTCGTTGTTTCTTATTTTCATTAGAAACTTCTGAATAAAATGGGAATGGCTTATACATTTTTTAAATGAAAAATATTTCTCCACCCACTCACTGATAGTGTCTGAGCAGCACAGAGTGTGCAAATGTCCTGCTGTCAGCTGGAACAGAGCTGATTTTCTTCATATGATGCAATATTTTGGCTTTAGGAGGAAAACAGTGTTGATAGCATACCGCCTCCCCAGCCCCCTTGCTGAAAGGACAAACCAAGCTGAAACATCTTTGGGTTACTGCTGTGCTGCTTAGCAACAACTACAAGGCAGAGGATAGCATTAGAGAGATTAAGATTGGAGGCAGCCTGGGCTGTAGTGATCATGGTGGAGTTTGAGATCTGGACTAATACAGGCCTTAAAAATGTAGAATCAGAACCCTGAACTTGAGGAGAACAAAATTCTGTCTGCTCAAAAAACTGCTTTATGGGATCTCCTGGGAAACTGTCCTTAAGGATGCAGGAACAGAACAGAGCTGGCAGCTCTTTAAAGAAACCTTTCTGCAAGCACAAAAGCTCTCCATCCCTCAGCAGATGAAATCAAGCAGAGAAGGAAGAAGAGCAGAATGGCTGAGCAAGGTCTTGCAGCTTAAACTGAGGGGAAAAAAAGAGGGATGAACAGGAAGTGGAAGCAGGTTGTGAAACCTGAGAAGAATATAGAGACATTGTCCACACGAGTAGAGATAAGATCAGGAAAGCCAAGGCACAGAGGGAGCTGAACTTGACAAGGGATGTGAAAAGTAATAAGAAGGGGTTCTACAGATACATAACCAGGAAGAGACAATCCAAGGAGAGTGTCCCCCATCTAATAAATGAGGACAGAGAACTGGATTCCTCAGACATGTAAATAGCTGAGGTGCTCAATAAGTGGTTTGCCTTGGTCTTCACTGGTGACCAGGCTCCCCATGTCTGAATCTCTAGGTGTGGGTGAGAGGAGCAGATTCCATGCCACTGTAACAGTGGAACAAGTTCAAGACATCCTAATGAAACTGAATGTATATAAGTTCATGGGGCTGGATGATATGCATCCCACGGTTCTGAGGGAGATGGCTGATGTGACTGCTGAGCCACTCTCCATCATATTTGAAAAATCATGGCTGTGAGATGAAATCCCTGGAGACCGGAAAAAGAGAAACATTACTCCCACTTTTAAGAAAGGGAGAAAAGATGACTCAGGAAACTACAGGCTGGTGAGTCCCACCTCTGAGCCTTGGAAAGATCATGGAGCAGATCCTCCTGGTTACCGTGTTAAGGCACATACAAAATGAAGAGGTGATCTAAGACAGTCTGCATGGTTTCAACAGAGGCAAATCCTGACTTACCAACTTGGTGGCCTTCTATGTTGGAGTGATGGCATTGGTGAACAGGGGAAGGGCAATGGATGTCATCTACCTGGACTTCTGCAAAGCCTTTGACATAGTCCCTCACCACATCCTTCTCTCTAAATTGGAGAGGCATGGATTTGAAACATGGACAGTTCAATGGATTAAGAACTGATTGGTCACAGCCAAAGGGTTGAGATTAACAATTCCATTTCTGAGTGGAGGCTGGTCACAAGTGGTGTCTCCAAAGGGTCAGTCTTGGGATCTTTAATATCTTTATCAATGACACAGAAGATGGAATTGAGTGTACTCTCTGAAGGTTTGCAGATGACACCAAGCTGAGAGATGCAGTTGATATACTGGAGGGAAGGGAAGCCATCCGAATTGATCTGGACAGGCTGGAGAAGTGGGTCCATGTGAACTGAATGAAGATCAAGAAGGCCAAGTGCAAGGTGTTGCACTTGGGCTGGAGCGATCCCGGGTGTTTATAAAGACTGGGGGAAGAACTCCTGGAGAGCAGCCCTGTGGAGAAGGACTTGGAGGTCCTGTTGTACAAGAAGCTGAACATGAGTGTGCACCTGCTGTCCAGAGGGCCAAATATATCCTGGTCTTTTCAACCAAGGCCGTTCTAGGATTCTATGATTCTACATTTACAGGAAGATAAAAAGCAGCTTTTGTTTGTTTAATTACACAACTGTCTCTTCTGCTTTTTTTTTTTTTTTTTTCTGAAATAGGAGACGTACCAAAATGTACTTATGCCAGAAATTATAGCAATCAATAACTCCTAGGAATAGGAATAAGCCACCTGGGAAAGAGAGCTCGTTGGGATAATGTGCTAGTTGGTGTCTTGTTTGGAATAACTGATCAGTTTACTCCTACAGAGATGTACTCCCATTGCTCAGCAGGAAGATATATTATTCACTGTAATCTAGGATGCTAATGTGCACAGAGGTGTCAGAGGGATCTGCGTGTTCTTTAGTGCTTTGACATTATTACAAAAAAAAAAGATTGGAATATATGAAAACTATTATTTTTTATATAGGAAAATAAGAGGTATAGTTTAAATGTTATAATATTAGGATTCAAAGAGATGTTTAGATAAACACACTGTAAACTGAGAAAGAATGCATGAGCTGTTAGGGAAACAAACTATTAAACTGGAGAAAATGACAGGTATGTAACCAGTTGATACTACATATGTAATATAAGCAAAATACCTGTTCCTAAGTTCTTTAAGTGACAGTTCACTCTGTTCTGACCCAAGAGTCTAAAGCAGACATCAGAGTGAGGAGAGAGAGTTATGCAGGAGAAGAAAGTGCTAATGTGCAAAAAAAAAAAAAAAAAAAAAAACCTAAAACCTTAATCTTTTTTTTTCCTTGTGAAGAAGAAAAAATGTTTTATATTGCTACTTAATGCTGATATATCTACTATTTCACATGACATTTTTAAGGAGCTGAAAGATGAAAAGCTTAGGTTGAGGTTGCAGAATGCACAAGTACTGGAGTTTTCATCTGTAGAGGAAACAGCTACACCTATTTCTGACAAGAACTTTTTTTTTTCTACTGCATTGGAAAGCTAAGAAACATATATAGCAACATATTTATTGCAGAAAAAAATATAGTTTTCAGTTTGGGTCCTGCAGAACACGAGAGTGGGCAGGTTGTCAACTGGAAGGCTCTCAAAGCAGATGGTTTGGTAGAGTAAAGATCATTTCAGTAACGACACTTCCTTTGCAGGATGTGTTAATTTTGGTTGTATTAGAAAAAATAACAAATAGGATCAGGTAAAAATGAATATAACTTTATTCTAATCTGGTTAGGATTGATGTGGCAAGATAATGACTGTTCTCCATGTACAATGGCCAACCCCAACAGGTCTTACCAATGTAAGAGTTTTAAAAGTCCTGAAAAATTTTAAACCATTTCACCTTCTAGACAATTTAGGGAATTGAAGTAGATTTTGCAAGTATTCAAGGTGAGGCTGCATCAGTGCTGAATAAAGCAGGAAAACCAATTCTTCTGAGCTGCTGGCTGTGCTGTGTTTAAAGCACCCTAAAAGGTAGTTCACCCTTTTGCTGCCAGGCACACTGCTAGATTATCATGAGCTGCTATCACCAGTGCCCCCACATCCCTACCTGCTGAGTTTCCTACTCTCCAATTGCATACTTCCCATTCTTTGCCTGTGGTGGCATTGCTGTGTCCTAGATGAAGCACACAGCACTTTCCTTCATTGAACTTTATGATATTGCTGATTGCTCAGTGCTCCAAACTGTCTAGAACCCTCTACAAAGCCTCTTGTCCCTTCCAACAAGTCAACAGCACTTCTCAGCTTAGTTTCATTAAATCTGTTGAAGATGCACTCCGTAGTTTCAACACAGATACAAATATTTGAACAGATGAATTATTTCCCATTTAATCTACTTGAATCAGTTAGATAATTTCACAGATTGCTCTAGCTGTGTAGCCATTTGAGTGACAATGATAGATAAAAGATGAAAATGGATGAACTTGTTTTTAAATCTGCTTTTCTAATTTGGATTTTTACCAAGTATACAAAATGTGAATGTAGTATCTTCTGTGTGTCGTTGAAGATGAGAGACATGGAAAATGTACATGCAATTATCCACTAAAAAAGAGTAAATGAAGAAGCAGACAAACTGAGAAACACTCCAATTAAGTAGCAGATTCAATATACAGGTGTGCATACACATACCGATTATTTCAATTTAGATTCTCAAGTAGTTTGTGGGACTGTTTGCTTTTTTCATGCCAAAAAGGTAGCACTGTTTTGTTTTGTTTTTTTTCCCCAGGTAAAAAAAAAATAAATAAATTAAAAAAAATATCTGAGACTACTTATTTTCTACTCAAGTTCCTTTGGGAAAGAAATCATATATTATATTAAAACTAGTTTTCAGAAAATTGCAACTTCAAAACACAAACTGGGAGACATACGGAAATGTGTATCTATGGAAAATACTTGCGTCAAGCTCTGTAGATTTATTACTAACACTGATCTATGTTAGGGGTGCACTCATGAAGTAGCAGAGTAAGATACTAATTTGTTACTGGATTTTACTATTTCTTAATACTTACAAATAATCTTACATTCAAAGAAAAAAACTAAGAATTGTGCAACCTGATCTAGGGAGCCTGATTTAACAGGGAGATTGGACTAGATGATCTCTAGAGGTCCCTCCCAACACCTACAATTCTGTGATTCTGTGATCCTGTGATTCTGTGATTCTATTATGTCTTTGATCTCCATAAGCAAAGACATTATCAGTATTATGACAGACATACATTTCAATGGTAATTCGTTTTTTGCATTTCATTTGTAAGTCTATACTATTCCCAGCAGAGTTAAGAAAAGAAAAAATTATCTGCACAAAAAAAAGGTGGCTAATAGCAAAATATATAACAGCATCACTAAAACTAGCATATAGACTGAACTAAGATATGGTGATTCCGAGGATTTAGAAAACTGAAGCTTCAAGATTAAAGAAATTGCAGAGGTGGTGCTGGTCTCTTTTCTCAGATAGCAAGTAAAGGAAAACAAGAAAATGGCCTCAAGCTATGGCAAAGAAGGTTTTAGATTAGTTATTAGGAATACTATCTTTGTTGAGAGGGTGGTTAAGTGCTGGAGCCCCCAGCTCTGGAGGCATTTAAGAGATGGGTGAGCATGGCAGTAAGGGACAGGTTTTAATGATTCAACATGATTCAACTTGTTCATTCAGGTTGATAGTTGGATTTGATGATCTTGGATGTTCTTTTTCAGACTAGATGATTCTAATATGCTATGTCTTATGAACATATCCAACAGTGGATGCTCCTACATAAGGCCTTCAGTTTTTGAACTCTCTATCTCTCTCTCTCTCATTTTATATATTGTATTATATTGTCATTTTGCATTCTGATATCTTATTTAGTAAATAAGCTTTCCTCCTCAGATTGTTGCTGCTGTTTTGCCTTTAGTGCTATCTTCCTTTCCCCCTTCCCCTTTCCCAGGATGTGGGTCTGTGGGTCTCCCCAATCCAATCATCATAGAACTGGGCTGAACCAGCCCATACAACATTGACAGTAATTTATCAGGAAAAATGAATATCCTATTGATTTTAAATAGGTGATTGGAACTTATTCGTTATGACTGAAATATATGTATTAAAATTTAAAATGTCAGAAGCAAGCTACAACACATTTCTATTTAAAAACAAATTAATAATTAAAATAATTATAGAAAACTGATGACTGTCATAAATTCCATTTGAATTTGAATTTGTGTATTCTCTTGCTACTTAAAGTATGTTTTTCACACATGCTACAATTTAATGTTTTAGTAAAATAGGCATTAAAAAATAATCTATTAAAAGAAGGAGGGAAAAAAGTAAGGGAGGACAGGATACAAGGAGAGCTCTTCTGGAATCCCAAGGAAATTTTATGAAATGTAAATTTTATTTTCATAGAAGTTAAGAAATATCAAGGATTGAGGTAAGAAAGACAAAGGTTAAAAAATGCTGCACTTAGTTACCGTGTGATCCATAGACAGTTTAAATCTTACATTACCACATGCAAGGGAGTGGGAAGAACAAGGCTACTTGGAGTTGTCAGAGCTGGTACATTTAAGGAATACAGGTATTAAATATTATATCAGCAAAAAGAAATCCAGTTTTTTTCAATATAGTTATCACAGGATTACAGAATTGTAGGAGTTAAAATGGACCTCTGGAGATCATTGTGTCCGATCCCCCTGCTAAAGCAAGTTCCCTACAGTGGGTTGCACAGGCCAGCATTCAGGCTGGTCCTGAATTCAGCCAGAGGAGATCCCACAACCTCTGTTGTCAGCTTGCTCTAATGTTCTGTTACCATCACAGCAAAGAAGATCTTCCTCCTGTTCAGATGGAACTTCCTGTGTTCCAGCTTGTTCCCATTGTCCTGTTCCTGTCACTGAGCACCACTGAAAAAAGCCTAGCCCCATCCACTTGACACCCACACCTTAGATATTTGTAAGAGTCCCTCTCAGCCTTCTCTTGTCCAGGCTGAACAGTCCAAAGTCTCTCAGCCTTTCCCTGAAGGGAAATGCTCCAGTCTCTTCAACTTTGTGACTCCCTGCTGGACTCTCTCCAAAAGTTCCCTGTCTTTCTTGAACTGGGGAGCCCAGAATTGGACTCAGTACTCCAGATGGAGTCTGACCAGGGCAGAACAGATGGGGATGATCACCTCCCTTGACCTAATGGCCACATTCTTTTTAGTGCACCCCAAAATACCATTGGTATTCTTGGATACAAGGGCACACTGTTGGCTCATGATCAACCTGTTGTCCACCACTATTCCTAAATCCTTCTCTAAAGAGCTCCTTTCCACTAGTCTATACTGATGCGTGCCGTTACTCCTCTTTAGTTGATAGCCTCTACATTTGTCCTTGTTGAATCTCATCAAGTTCCTCTGCCCACCTCTCCAGACTGTCTAGGTCTTGCTGAATGGCAGTTCATCTGTTGTGCTAGCCACTCTTTCCAGATTTGTATCATCTTCATCCAGGTCACTGATGTAGATTTTGAACAAGATCAGTCCTGGCACTGACTCCAGGGTTACCTTTGTAGTTGTTTTACATAAAGGAATGACCTCATAAGAAAAGAAAGTGAAACAGGAAATAACATCTGATAAAGATGATTGAGAGGCATCTCTATGTAGTTTTCTCAACAAACTATGGCTGCAGAGATCTGTCAGGATTAAATTCAACTAATGGTAAATAGTATATATTGTAGATTGCCTATTTTCATGTAATCACAGAATTATTGAATCAGCTGGGTTGCAAGGGACCTTAAGGATCATCAAGCTCCAATCCCCCTGATACAGAGTTGCCAACCAGTAGATCAAGTACTGGATCAGGTTGCCCAGGACCCCATCCAACCCAGCCTTAAACATCTCCAGGCATGGGGCATATACAAAATCTCTGGACAACCTGTTCCAGCACCTCACCACCCTGTCAGTGAAAAACTTCCTCATGAAATCTAAACTAAATCTCTGTTCCTGTAACTTAAAACCATTTCCTCTTGTCCTATACTATCTACCTGTACCAGAAGTTGATTTCCCTCCTGTTTGTAATATCTCTTTAAATACTGGAATGCTGCAATGAGGTCTCCCTGCAGCCTGCTCTTTCTTCTCCAGACTGAATGAGTCCAGCTTCTTCAGCCTGTTTACATAGAAGTGTTCCAGCCCTCTGATCATCTTTGCAGACATCCTCTGGACCCTCTCCAACAGCTCCACATCTTTTTTGTGCTGAGGGCCCCAGATCTGGACACAGTACTGCAGAAAAGGCCTGACAATGGCAGAATAAAGAGGGACAGTCACCTTCCTGCTGGCTACCACTGTTTTGTTGGAGCCCAGGATACTGTAGGACTTCCAGGCTTCAAGGGCACACTGCTGGTTCATGTTGTGTTTTTCATCAACCAGGATCCCTAAGTGCTTCTCCACAGGGCTACTCTCAAGGAATTCTTCTCCCAGTCTGGGATTATATCTGGAATTACTGTGACCTAAGAGCAAAGCTTTGCTCTTTGCTTAGCTGAGCTTCATTAGCTTCATATGGACCAACTGTTCAAATTCATCAAGGTCCTTCTAGATGGCATCCCTTCCTTCCATTATGACAGCTGCACCACTCAGCTTACTGCCATCAGCAAATTTGCTGGGAGTACTCTCAATCTCATGGCCTATGTCACTGATAAAGATGTTGAAGAGTACAGGTCCCGAGACAGATCCTTGGGTGACATTGCTTGTTACTAATCTCTGCTTGGACATAGAGACCCTGACCATGACCCTCTGACTATGATTTTCCAAACAATTCCTTATCCACCCTTCAAATTCATATCTCCCTGTTTCCCGCCAATTTATAGGAGGCAGAGAAGATTCTTTTGATATATCTGTATGCAATGGCAAGATTAATACAGAACGGTCAAATGTTAACCCAACTAGTCTATTACAAATTCTAGCTGCTTAGGAAGGTGGGTACGGAAAATGGACGATAGAAGAGAGATAAGAAACAAAAGCAAGAAGTCTTTGTAGAAAGCGAGAGAGTCACCACTGGGATTCCAGTGTTGCTTGCAGTTCAGAGGTTGATCTTCAGCAGTGATGGGTCATCAGAGTTTGTGTTGTTCAGCTGATGACTTTTTCCAACAGTACAAACTTATTTGTAAGTTCAAAGTGGTCGAGTCAGCTCTCTTTGGAGTGACAGCTTCTGGTTTTTGGACCTCAGCAGAAGCCTTTTCTTCCCATTTTCTGGGTCTTGCCATCAGATAAAAGGGAGCAGGGAGGCACCCAATTGTATCTTGTCTCCACAGGATTCAAAGGTACCATCCTTCAGTCTCCCATACCAAGCTTGATTTATTTTCTCACAAGCTAGATCTTTTGCCAGTAAATACTCCTGGTGTTTCAAATGCAAAATTCTCCACAAAGTGATGTCTACTGCCACACTTTGATGCCCACCACTTGCCCCTACATAAGTCAGAATTTTATCACAAAAAAATGCCTCAGAAAGCAAGCTTTGAGCCAAGAAAAAAGAAAGGTTCAGAAATTCCAATTTAGAGATAAGGATATGGTGCAGGACTATGTCAAATGCCTTGCAGAAGTCCAGGCAGATGACATCAATTGCCTTCCCCTTGTCTACTGATGCTGTCACTCCATCATAGAAGGCCACCAGATTAGTCACGTATCATCTTTCCTTGGTGAAGCTGTGCTGGCTGTCTTAGATCACCTGCTCACTTCTTATTTCCCTTTGCATGTCTTCCAGGAGGATCTGTTTCATGATCTTCCCAGGCACAGAGGTAAGGCCCACTAGCTTGTAGTTCCCTAGGTCTTCCTTTCTCCCTTTCTTATAAGTAGGAGTGATGTTTCCCTTTTTTCAGTCATTGAAGAATTTTCCTGACAGTCATGGCATTTTGAATATGATGGAGCGAGGCTCAGCAACCACATCAATCAGCTCCCCTAGGACTCTATGATATATGTTATCTGTGTATGCTATCTTATGTAGCATATCTGGAGAAATATCATGAATCATAATGACATCTCTGCCCCTTAATCTGTGTTTAGCAAATAAAAGAGGGATGACTGACTGATCAGGAAGAAAGTTTAAGAGTGTCTTTTTTAAGTGGCAGAAGTGGGTTGTCATTGCTGGGCATTGCCTTACACCATGCAGATCCAGTATTGCATTTTCTCCCCTGAAATTCCAGATAATTCTTACTTCAGAGGTGTGTCAGTGAGTGGAGATAGGGATTGCGAATATGAAAACTGTACTGAAGTGTACATGAAATATCGTATTGGGTAATATGGCAAGGTCACGGGTGATGCTACAAGAGCAGCTTCTTTGATAAGAGAACAGGGCTTCCCCCATCGCAGATGACATGTTTCATCCACCTCCCAAAGTAGCCTATTGTTGGCCAAAGTTAAACACATCAGTGAGGCTGATAAAAGCTCTGTTGTAATGGATTTAAGGAAGGGTAAAAAAGATGCAATGAAACATTTGTGAGAGGGAATTAAGAAACTGGGAGAGAAGCACACTTGCAGGCATCAAGACAAGTGCAGGAGGGCAGGAGGTTCTCCAGGCATGGAGAAGAAGCTCCCTGCAGCCCAGGAGAGGTCCACAAAGGAGGAGGTTGTCCCTGTAAGAGTTAGATTGAGTTTTTGCAGTATAAGCTTATAATGTCAAAATACTGACCTTTACTAAACTTATAACCTTCTTATGAAATGGCTGCATAAGTTGCTTTTCACAATAAGTTGCAGAGGCAGAGATGAGCTCAAGATAGGGCAAATATTTTGCTTAAAAGCAGAAACTAGAGTGTTCTGGCTATTCCAAGATAAGGTAAATCTGCAGAGTAGGCCTAGCATAGGACAGAACGACTATGATAACCTTAATCTCTAGAACAAATGAGATAACCTTACAAAACATTGCTCTCCTACTTCCATAAAGAAATACAAGATATACTTAAAAACAACAGGGTGGTAACAGACCTAATATGGAAATATTCCTTAGTCACTGCCATTGAGAATGATGGGAGATAATCTGCATCAAGAGAAAGGGTATATACGCTGTGTATTTTACTGGAAAGGTGCACATTTCCTCTTTTGCCATAAGAGAGTCTGCATCTGCCATTGCAGTTGTGAATAAGATTTGCTGGCTTCACAAAAATCCTAGCTGGAGTCACTTAAAGACTGACAGTCTTTCTCACAGTCTCCCTGCATCCCATGAGCACTGCAAGGAGATCTACCAGTGCAGTCATGAAGGAGCCCACTGAGCAGTGGTGAACAGGGCCCAGGGGAGGTACAGTGTTTGGAGAGCCCAAGCAGGAACAGTCCCAGGCCAGAGCTGCAGCCCACGGGAGATCAAAGCTGGAGTGGTTCTCAAACAAGCAGCCTGTGGATTGCTTACACTGCATCAATTTATGAAGGACTGGACCTGTGGGAGAGATCCCATGCTGAAGCAGGGGGACAGTATGAGTACGAAGGAGTGGCAGAGACTAAACTTTAAGAACCAACCATTACATTCATGCCCCATCTCCATGCACTGCTCAGGGGGAAGCAGGTTGAAGAATTATGACTGAAGCTGAACCTGGGAATAAGGGATAGAGGGCACGAGGAATGTGCTTTAAGTTTTGTTCTTCTCACCATCCTATCACTATATTAACTGGCAATAAATCAAATTAATCTTCCCCATGTCAAGTCTTCTCTGACTATAAGAGTAATTAGTGAGCATTTTCCCTGTCCTTACCACAATCTGTCAGGTTTTTTTCATCTTGTTTTGTTCTTGCCATGGTGAGGAGGGGAAATGAGAGAGTGGTTTGGTGAGCACCTGGTAGCCTTTGAAGGTTAACCCACTATGGATTTCCTCAGCTGCTAATAAATTGTGGTGAGATTGACCATACTGGTTTCTATCACATGGGATGACTATAAGGGCATTTAACTTGCTGGATCAGGAGAGAGGAGAGAAAAATTTAAAGATAATTTTGATCTAGTAAACATAGTTCAGACAATAAATCTTCCTGCAAAATATAGTGGAAAGTCTCAGAAGATAATCTTATCTAACTGACCTGAAAGAAATATTAAAAGATAACATTTATACTTCAGGTATATTAACAATTTCATTTTCTCGCTTGGACAATTACTTCAGCATCTGTAAAATATACCTACATAAAAAGGAGAGAATAAGAAGGAGATAGATGTTTTCAGACTTGCTGTTAGACCAGTTTTGCAGTTAGAATTAGAAAAGTGATGATGTTTTAATACTTTATGTATATGTTTGCTCACAATTCACAGAGGATTTCTCATGGTTCTCTTCGTGTGTGACACATCTGTTCTTCTTCTTGTGAATTATACTGTATACAGATATACTGTACCACTGCAACATCTTCATGAAGATTTGTTTATTGCAAAGAGTCAAATATGACTTGCAAAACAGACTTCACATTCTATGTATTAACCTACACTGTCTATAAGTTCTGATGACATCCCATATCCTGCAGAGTTTCCTGTTATTCTGTATATTATACATATCAAAAATTCTTACCTCATTTAAACAAATACCAATCCCACAGGACCAGCAAGCCATGTAACAAAGGACTTCCTAATGACAAACACTGACATGTCACATTGCAAAATGCCATATCTCTGCCACAAGGTTCTGGCTTCAAAAAGCCCTGGACCTCCATCAAACAACACAGAATCTCTCTCCATGTTCAGGTTACCTGCTGCTTCCATACACCTTCAGTCAGTGCAATGCTTTCATACTGACAACACATCCACATCAATTCCAAGGACATCTCATCACAGGGAACTTGTCTAGCTACATGACTCCTTGTTCCTATACAGCAGTTACTCCCAACCTTTCACACTATGTTGAGCAATACTTTTGTTTTCAGCCCTTCACATCCTGCAGAACAGGGCTTTCCTGATGCAGAGCTCATTGCATCCACTACCCATTAGACAAAACTCCTTCTGCTGATTCATTTGCAACAAAAAATGATCTGCTTTATCCACAGATTCTAGGTGGAATTTCCTCGCATAGACAAAAATAAATGTCCAGGTGAAGGGTTTTTTGTTTGTTTGTTTGTTTGTGGTTTTTTTTTTTTCTTTTTTGTGAGTAGGATTACTATGAGTTACCGATAATTTTCCAGATACAAATAAGTCTGCATGTAGTGTATATTTGAGGTATGTAGGCATAGTAAGTATGGCATATGGATCAAATTTATAGTTTGTAGAATGTGTGTACTGAAGTAAATATACACAACTACAATTGTTTGTCTAGAAAATCATATGCAATGTCTAGACAGAAAAAAAATAATTTAAATATCTATATATATAAATATTGAGAGAACTTCTTGTTTTGAAGGAATTCCTATGAAACATGAGTGATACACTTTAGAGATTCTCCACCCCATCAACAAGTGATACATTCTAACTGCCAAAGGATCTTCAATGAATTTAAGTTTCCCAATTATCAGAAATGAAGAGGAAAATTATTTACTAAACCTGTAGATGTTGACAGTATTGTAGCATGTGCAGGTGAAGTTCAGACTTAGATGACAGGTGAGGACCAGATGACTTTCATTTAAAAAATAAAAATAAAAAAAGTGTTTAAATGTAGATTTAAGGTAGTGTGCAAGGTCAGTGACCTTGTCATGAAATATGGTTAGAAAAAATCAATTATCAGTAATGTATCACAGAATCACAGAACTGTAGGGGTTGGAATGGACCTCAAGAGACCATCGAGTCCAACCCGTCTGCCAAAGCAGGTTCCCTACACCAGGTCGCACAGGTAGGCGTCCAGGTGGTTCTTGAATATCTCCAGAGAAGGAGACTCCACAACCCCCCTGTGCAGCTGTGCCAGTGCTCCGTCACCCTCACCGTAAAGAAGTTCTTGCGCACATTCATGCGGACCCTCCTGTGCTGCAGTTTCTGTCCGTTTCCCCTTGTCCTGTCTCTACACACTGCTGAAAAGAGTCTGGCCTCACCACTTTGTCCCTCACACCTCAGATATTTATAAACCTGGATCAGATCCCCTCTCAGTCTTCTTTTCTCAAGGCTAAAGAGACTGTCAACGGTTTACGGGCAGGTTCAGCCCAGTTCCGTGACGATTGGTGCGGGGGACCCACGGACCCACGCCCCAGGAAAGGGGAAGGGGGAAAGGGAAAAGGGAGATGGGCCTAGGAACAAAACAGCGGCAACGATCTGAGGAGGAAAGCTAATTTACTAAATAAGATATCAGCAAAATAACACAATATAATACAATATAATTTGAATTAAAGCTAATAAATAAAATAAAATGAGCAAGAGAGAGTGTCCAATAAACCGAAGGCCTTACGCTAACGCTGAAGGCGGACGGCAGTGAGCACCCACTGCTGAGTCCATCCCAAAGGAAAGAGAGCGTCCCGTGACTGCAGACAGTTTTTATCTTTCCCTCTGAGCGTAAACACGTAAGAACGCAAAGCATCGCAAAGTCCTCTGGGGAATGGGGTTCTTCTTCTCTTCTGAGACAGGTATACCTGGAACTATCGATGATCCACGGAGCTGGAGCATTAACTCTTTAACTCTAAATGCACTACATGATGTTATGATGTGGAATACCAGTACCAAAAATCATAAAACCATGACAGAGACCCAGTTCACTTAGCCTTTCTTCATAGGGGAGATCCTCCAGGCCCTTCCCCATCTTTGTGGCCCTGCGCTGGACTCTTTCCAAGAGATCCCTGTCTTTTTTGTACTGGACAGCCCAGAACTGGACACAGTACTCCAGATGAGGCCTCACCAGGGCAGAGTAGAGGTGGAGGATCACCTCCCTTGACCTGCTGGCCACAGTCTTTTTAATGCACCCCAGAATAATGTAATGTAATTGTAGAGTCATTAAACTCTGAACTATTTCAGTCTCAGAAGTTGTCTGGCATTTAATGACAATGCAGACGGCAGTTAACAAAGATGTTAGGAACGGTGCTATAGTATTATGCATAACTATAGTAAAGACTGAGAAAGAACATTGCAGTTAAATGGCAGCCCAAATTTCTTTGAGCAGAAGTCAATTCTGAAGTTGTTCCCAAAAATGAATGTTCTACATTATTAATTTATCTTTGTAATAAAAATAAAAACCAACAATAATTATAATAATTATTATTTTTTTAATTACAGAAATGCATATGGCATAGGTTTACAGCATTTGAACCATTTCTCCACTACTCTGTTCTTGGACTTTACGAAGTTTCAAGCCAAGAAATGTATTTATTTATTTATTTTTGAACCTATTCTGCACTTATCTTTTAAGAACATTATTTAAAATAACTGCAGTAAGACTTCTGAAAGTACTAGAATAAAGTAATTTTTATATCTGTAATCACTGAGAACATTGTCTGTACTTACACGGAAACTGATTTTCTATTATAGTTGTCACTATGTTAACACATTTTATTCAAGTAACTTGCATGAGTTTTGTAGAACATTTGTTTCTGTAGAATAGCAAATTTCAGGAGAGCACTGAGAAATATACAAATAAAACATCTTGAAAGTGTGGATATCCAGGAGTAGAGGATTCTAGGCAGCAGCCCTTCAAAAATTAGAAACAGCTCTAGTCTTGTTTCCATTGAAAAGACAAAAAAAAGCTGCCTGAATTGTCAGTAGCAAATGCTTTCAGTGGATTACTTTTGTAATCCATCAACCATGAACTATTTCAAAACTTCCTCTAAAAATAAATCAATCAAATCAAACAATAAATTACATTTTATATACTCAGAAAATATTTCATAGCTGAATTGCAAAGTAAAGCCTATGTTGATTAGGTTAATTATTATTTGTGAATTTGTAGCCCAGGCTTAATTGCTGGCTCCTTTAAGGCTTAAACTTGTGTGTATGGTTGGTTTCCTGGATAGCTATAAGTTTTGCAACAATCTCTTTTCAGTGTTTATCCTTGTATATCTGCATATGATGTGCCACAGATGGCAGCACAGAGGCAGTGTGTCAAAGTGGCATCTGACATGGAAGTGTGGATGAAGCAAAAGCGTGTCACAATTCCTTTGTGAAAAAAAATGACACCCACTGACATTAATCAACACTTGGTGAATGTTTATGGAGACAAACAGTGGAGTGGCTCCTCCAGAAGCTGGTAGCCCGTGGCTTGGACAGATAAACTCTTGTCTGGGTAAGAATCTGGCTGGAGGGCCAGGCCCAGGGAGTGGTGGTGAATGGAGTTGAACACAGCTGGAGACCAGTCACAAGTGGTGTTTCCCAGAGGTCAGTGCTGGGGCCTGTCCTCTTCAGTATCTTTATCAATGACCTGGATGAGGGTATCAAGTGCACCCTCAGTAAGTTTGCAGATGACACCAAGTTGGCTGGAAATGTCGATCTGCCTGGGGTAGCGAAGCCCTTAAGACACATCTGGACAGGCTGGATAGCTGGGCTGAAGCCAGTGAGATAAGCTTCAACAAGACCAAATGCTGGGTCCTGCACTTTGGCCACAACAACCTCAGGCAATGCTATAGGCTTGGGGCAGGGTGGCTGGAAGACTGTGTAGAGGAAATGGACCTAGGGGTATTGGTTGATGCTCTGCTGAACACGAGCCAGCAGTGTGCCCTGATGGCCAAGAAGGCCAATGGCATCTTGGCTTGTATCAGAAACAGCACTGCCAGTAGGAACAGGGAAGTGATCATCCCGCAGTACTCAGCTCTGGTGTGGCTGCACCTCGAGTACTGTGTCCAATTTTGGGCCCTTCACTGCAAGACACTGTGGCCCTGGAGCACATTCAAAGAAGGGCACTGAAGCTGGAGAGGGATCTGGAACACAGGCCTTATGAGGAGTGGCTGAGGGAGCTGGGATTGTTGAATCTGGAGAAGAGGAGGCTTAGGGGAGACATTGCTCTCTATAGCTACCTGAAGGGAGATTGTAGTGAGCTGGGGTCAGCCTCTTCTCTTGTGTGGCTAGTGATAGGACTAGAGGGAATGGCTTCAAGCTGCACCAGGGGAGATTCAGGCTGGATGTTAGGAAACACTACTACTCTGAAAGAGTGGTCAGGCACTGGAACAGGCTGCCCAGGGAGGTGGTGGAGTCACCAACCCTGGAGGTGTTCAAGGTACGTTTGGACATTGTGATGAGGGACATGGTTTAGTGAGAGCTATTGGTCATGGGTGAATGGTTGGACTGGATGATCTCACAGGTCTTTTCCAACCTTGGTGATTCTGTGATGTGAGCACAGTGAGGTGGTGGGTGGTGCGTTTCAGCAGCAGTTGCAGCAATGTGAAAGACAAACTATGTTCCAGATGGCCATGCAGAAACTGTAAGCTTGGCATGCAATCGCTTGTTCATCATTGCGAAAAATGAGTAGCTAATGATGGTTACTATGTTGACAACTCATGTTTTATAGTATAGAATTTCCTATATCAAATAGTGTTGTTGTGTATCTTTGCATGTGTTGTAGTTTCCACGGAAATAAATAGTAGGCATCATTTTTAAAGCAACCAATGTACACATATATAAACATATACATATATACAATATATTAAATGCTAGATAGATATAGATAGATAGATAGATAGATAGATAGATAGATAGATAGATAGATAGATAGATAGATAGATAGATACACATACATATATTCACATATCTGTAACTATTTATTTTAATTAATACTAATATAGTATCTTGAGATCTGTGTCCTGGACTTAAAAGTAGAGTTAACTGATTTCTCTAAAAAGGAGACCACAAAGAAAGATGCAGTAATAAAAAGTAGAAATTCAGTAGAGATCCAAACCATTATCACAAACCCTTAGACTCAGAATCTGAGAATGGCTTGAATTGGAAGGGACCTCAAATAACATTCAATTCCAACTTCCTAGCATGCACATTGTTGCCATCCAATAGATCAGGTTTTTTTTTTTTTTTATTACGTTTGTGGCCTTTGTCTGGAACTAATCCAACAGCTGCATGTCTTTCTCATGCTGAGGCCCCAGGCTTGAACATAGCCTAGAGAGGTTGTGGAATCTCTTTCAATGGAGATATTCAAGATCTGTCTGGACATCTATCTGTGAGACCTACTGTAGGGTACCTGCTTTAGCAGGGGGATTGGACTCAATAACCTCCTGACATTCCTTCAATCCTGTGTGATTCTGTGCAGTGATTCACCCTCTGAAGAACTGTATCATCTTGACAGATGGCACTTCATTATTTTTGCTCAGACATGGCACCTACAAGTGTTACTGAATGCTAAAAGCTGTGGCCTAAGGCAGCTGCACCCACCAAATACCTACCTATATCCATCTGGGCAAAGTCATTATAGTGATATATTTCAGACAAATATAATCTATTAAATGTATTATGAACTACAACTGTCTGCACAAAACAACTAACAAGCCATGGAAGCCCTTCTCTCCTCTCTGACCTTTCCAGGTGGATGTGTTTATTTGCCTTCCCTAGCTTCTGTATTTTTTGTCCATTTTAAATTACTGCATCTCAGTAAAATGCTATCTGATTACACTTTTGGATCATTAATACAGGAATTAAATGAACCAAAGACTACTGCTAGTGTGGTAATCCTGACCGGAGTACCACCATGCACCAAGGAGCTGATGACTTACACCAGAGCCAACCCAAGTTTGCCCAGGCTGGCACTGTACAGCTTTAAAGACTGTGCTGTATAAACCTCTTGATATCTATGCAGCTTCCACCAGTTGTTAAAAGTGATTATGACTGCTGTGTGCTCTTACCTTCATCTAACAGAGCAGCAAGAACTTTACATGATAGCATGAGTTCTTCATGACAGTAGCGATGATGAGCAGAGGTACTTTCTTGTAAGAAAATCATTCAGTAGGTCAATTAACTGAATTTGCTATGGATTGGGCCTGCTCAGTATGGATCAGACGCCTCTGAGTTGCCGCAGTGCCCGAGTTTCCAGCACCTGTTAGCATGTTTGGGCTGCACTTAGTGAGCAGGAAGAGGCCGTAGGTTGCTCCAAAAGTAATGCTTCCTTTTTTATTTCCATAGTAACTTCAACCCAGCTAGTTGATAGAACCACAAAACACTATTTTTCAGCATAGTTACCTCTATTAACTTTGCATTTTTGCTGGCCATGAAGAAGTGCTCCTAAAAATCTGCATCAGCAGAGGTGACCCACTATGCAACAGCTGCTATAATAGCATCACTGCTGCTGAAATGCATCACCCATCACTTCACTGTGCTCTCATCCACCATTTGGTTTCCATAAGCATTCAGTAAATGTCAATAAATGCCAATGGATTCCACTGTTTGTACATGAAGGATTCAATGTGCACCTTTGCTTCATACACACTTCCATGTCAGACACCACTCTGTCAGACTGCCCCTCTGCCCCATCTGCCACATGACAACAACATGTAACAGAATGTTGGTGGGAAGGTTCAACCTCTACTGTCGTTTGACTAACATCTGCCTCTAATGGCGTGGGCCAATATCATAAAACAGGAGGTATAACTTTCAGAGCAGCCCTCATAAAACATATCATGTAGTTAATGTGTATGAGTAATAAAATTTATTTTTAATATTTTTACTAAAACATAAGAGGGCAACAAAAGCATAAAGTCAGTGAGATATTTAACCAGTTTTTTAGTAAAACTGATGCATCAGTCTGGTTCAATGGCAATGAATGCAATTCTTAGTGAGCTCTCAAGTTGTCCATCAAAGACTTTTGGTGAACTGTTACTCTTCTTGCACTTCATCCTTGAAAATGGTTGTTCACAAATGTGCTTACTGCCAGAAAACAATGACATGAATAAGGTTTAATAGCAAAGTGAGGGATACTTTTCTCTGCTAAGGCAGGGCTTATAAAAGTCCAGTAGAGAGACAGCTCAGATTTTTGAGTTGAAAATCTGACTGCAACACTACACATACCACTTGAAAATCTGCAAACCTTGTGTTTGTGTTGGCTGGAAATAAAGTCACAAATCTACAAAAAATTGATGATTTTTTGGCAATCTTGAAACCTGTCCTCAAATTCCCTTATCACAACAGGAAGCACAGCTGCATATTGGTCATTGTTCACAGGACTATGTATACAATTATTTGCCATAACTGGAGTCAGCACCGTACTGTGCCCTCCTCATTCCCTGGTTTCAGCCCATATAGGGCCACACCAATGTGTGGTTCTTGTGAAAAATGGTGCATGCTCAGGGCCAGGCTAAGCTGCTTGGTGGGACAGAGCTGCTGCCATGATGGAATGGGGTAGAGGGTTGGCTGCAGGGCGGGTTGGGCTGGGCTGTAAGCAGCTGAACACGCCTGATCTAAGGGGACATGTGACCATCCATATTAACTTCTCCTTACTGCATTAGCTTTAATAGTCATATGAATGATACCTTTCTTACTAATACTGTTACACCAGCACCCTCTACTCTCAAAATGTCAGACTTCTGCCATGTCTCCTTGTGTTGAGTCATACCCATCATGCTCAAATAATCATCTCACTTCTCTGCACCTGAAGTGTATTGAGTGTTGTAATGCTACAATGGGATGGAAAGTACCATGGTAACAGCAGGGTAGCAAAGTCTTCAGCTACAGCAAATGAGAACAAGTCCAAATGCAACAGACACAAAAATGAAGGGAAGGAGCCACTTACCCTTGGAAAACCTCAGGTAGGCAGGAATTACCAGCAAGAGTTGTCCTCACCTCCACTGCCAACCCTTAAATGAGGTCTGGGAAAGGGTGGATCCTGGGTCACCCCTTCCAGTTACTCAGGTGCACTGCATGCACCTAAGCTCCCGTCGGTTGGCCATGCCTTCCCACCACGTGCTCTATCGCTGCTTTAAGCTGTGACTTAGCATTTCCACTACAAGTGTTCACGTGTGCTTGTGTGTTTTACAGCTACTCCTGCAACACTTATTTTAGCAAGAATCAACTTTCCTTAGATATGGTCATTCTTTTTGTTTGATAAACAGAAAAATCACAAAGAAAGAACTTATTTAAGATCTTCTTTCTGGTCTGTTTATTTTTAATATCAGATGATGCTTCATTGAATAATACTACTTCAGCACAGCAGAGTAGTAGCAATAACCACACTAGATGCAATTTCTGTTTCATTGAAGGCCCCTACCTTCCTTTTCGTCACACCATCTCTTTGTAATCTAAATCATCATAAGCCTAAAGTAGGAGTAAATGAGAACCTACATAAAGTCCACATTTGTTCATATGTTGCTTAATACCACTGATGCTAGTGACTGTTTTAATTCCTGCTTTTGACAGAAATAAAGCTTTGGAGCTCTGCTTGAAAGCTGACTTTACAGCCTGTAACTATGAAACAACTTGTTTCCTCTACTTCTCGGTAGAGGAAATAAAAATTTTCCAGGCAATGGTGACTAAATAAGGGATTATAAGAACAAGAACTCTTGGTATGCCTGGCAGATCAGTTTTGTATGGAAGGAAAACATTCCATACAATTTATTTTCAGACAGGAGCACAGCCTTTTTTCATGTGCAGTTCTGTGAATGGGAAGAAAAATATACACCTTGGGTGCACTAAACTCTGTTCCCGCACATTTTCACTGCTACTTTGTGTTGTTAAAATTAATCTTCAGAATGTAGTAAGAGTGGTTTAGAAAGAAATTTTTCACAAATTACTTTCTCTCTCTGTTGACTTGATATAGAAGGTGTAGCACAGAATATGCAAATGAGTATTTCACAAGGGTATCTGAAAGCATAAGGAGAGATTTATGATCTGTAATAGTAATGTCTTATCTCAGTGGGTTTGCCTGTCTTCCCAGCATTATGTTTCTCAGATTGAGAATGGGCAACTGATTCAAACCCTGCATCTTTCTTTCAACAAAATGAAAAAGTTGTAGTTTCAAAGACTGAACAGTTGCCCTGTGAGACTTTGAAGGCCCTTGCACCAATTAAGCACATCATTCTCCAGGGTTTCCCTTTGATTTTAATGTCTTAAGCCTTTTGAAAAATTCCAGAAGATACCTACATACTCTTTACTGGTATTTCTGAAACTCTTAGAAATGTGATTACTCTACAGAGATAGTAGATTGGCTTGAAAATTGAAAAATCCTTAGTACTGGAAAGAAATGTCAATCATTATTGAGAAAAAGTAAAATTAAACTGTTACTGAAAATTATGGACTTCCTTATTTTTCACACTGGTTGATGACACAAGCTAATAAATTCTCTAAATTAACTAGATTATAGAATCATAGAATCATTGAGTTACCAAGGTTGGAATAGATCTCCAAGATCACCCAGTCCAACCATCTACCTATCACCAATATTTCCCACTAAACCATGTCCCTCAGTACAGCATCTAAACATGTCTTGAGCATTCCAGGGACAATGACTCCACCACCTTCCTAGGCAGCCTCTTCCAGCACCTAACTGCTCTCTCAGAGAAATATTTCTTTAACATCCACCCTGAATGTCCTCTGGCACAACTTGAGGCCATTCTCTCTAGTCCTATTGCTAGTTACATGGGCTAAGATGCTGACTCTCACCTCACCACAACTTTCTTTTCAGACAGTTGTAGAGAGCTGTAAGGTCTCCCCTGAGCCTCCTCTTCTCCAGAATGAACAATCCCAGTTCTTCATAAATTTTGTGTTCCAGACCCTTCACCAGCTTTATCTCCCTTCTCTGCACATGCCAGGGCCTTGATGTCTCTCTTGCAGTGAAGGGCCCAAAACTGAACACAGTACTTGAGGTGCAACCTCACCAGTGCCATGTACAGAGGGATGATCACCTCCCTGCTCCTGCTGGTAACATTATTTTTGACACAAGCCAGGATGCCATTAGCCTTCTTGGCCACATGAGCACCGTGCTTGCACCTGTTTATCAGAGCTTTGACCAATACCCCCAGGCCCATTTCCTCTGTACAGTCTTCTAGCCACTCTGCTCCAAGCCTGTAGCTTTGCCTGGAGTTGCTGTAGCCAAAGTACAGCACCTGACACTTGGTCTTGTTGAACTTCATCCCAATGGCCTCATCCCATCTATTCAGCCTGTCCAGATGTGTCCAAAGGGCCTTCTTACCCCCAGGTAGATCAACACTTCCTCCCAGATTGGTGTTATCTGCAAAGTTACTGAATCAGTGCCCTCATCAAGGTAATCAATAAAGATATTGAAGAGGACAGGCCCCAGCACCAGCCCGATGGGAACACCACTTGTGACTGATGGCCAGCTGGATTTGCCTCCCTTCACCACCACTGGTCACCTTCACCACCACTGGGCCTGGCCATCCAGCCAGTTCTTTGATCAGAAAAGAGTGCATGTATCCAAGCCACAGGCTTGCCACCTCTCCAGGAGAATTATCTGGGAGACAACATGAAAGGCTTTGCTGAAGTCTAGGTAGATTACATCAACAACTTTTCCCTCAGTCACCAGGTGGTCACTGGATCACAAAGGTGATCTGGTTGATCAAACAGGACCTGCCTTTCATGAACCCAAGCTAGCCCATTAATCCATACTGGCTCTGCCTGATCCCCCAGTTGTCCCGCACATGCTGTGTGATTTCCCTCAGGATGATCTGGTCCATAACCTTTTGTGGCACTGAGTTCAGGCTGACAGGTCTGTACTTCCCCAGATTCTCCTTATGACCCTGTTTGTAGATGGGTGTCAAGCTGGCATGGCTCAATACTCTTGCACCTCTCCGGTTGACCAGGAACACTGATAGATGATGGAAAGTGGCTTGGCTATCACCTCCACCAGCTCCCTCAGCAGCTTCGGGTGGATAATAATTCCCTTTGAAGAAAATAGCATTACATATCCAGGAAATGTGGGACTTTTTTATTAGACTTCAATGAATGGAAAAAAAAAATTAGCTGTGTTTCTCTACGTGCTTTTTGTTATAGGCCTCAAACTTAAATTTAGCTGCAATCATGAGAGAAAAATGAAAGTATTACTCTCTGATCCAATATGGGCCCAGCTTGCTACATTTTCTATATTTAGCAATGCAATTAGTAATTGCTAATCCCCAGTGTTACAAATACTAAACCTGAATTTTAGCAAGGTGTATGAACTCCTCCAACTGCAGATAAACAGTGACTTCCCTTACAAGAATCTAAACATTTGAAGGTCACTGGAGAGTATCAGGAACATGGAAGTCTACTACCATTGTGACATCAGTATTGAGAAGTATGTATTGGTATAATTAAAAAAATAATTTCTTACATGGAGTGGTAAAGGTTGTTACTGACCAAATACTTTAGATTATGTGCCTAAAATATTTAAGATTATTTTTCCCTCCCTGGTTGTAATTAATACAAAAAAGAAATGTGCCAAATATGCATCTCTTTAGAGATTTTAGAAAGATGACTTTTATCTTTCAAAACATTTTATCCTAATTTTTCTGTACATTTAAAACATGGCATGCTATCAAGTGCACTACAATCGCCTAATAAAGACAGATTGGTAATTTTAATTAATGTGTAATGAATGGTATTTTATTTAATTAGCTGTTTGTTGTTGATAGTCTACAGCAGAACTGTCTAGAATCACTCTGGAGCTAAAAATAACGCTGAGTTACAAAAGCTGCCTTTACAGAATTACAATTATAATTATAATTACAATTGTAATTTATGTGGTATAAATACCATAGCTAAAATAATCCACTTCACTTAGCATAATCAAATATGGGGAGCAAACAGTCTTGTTTCTGCCATTTCTGTTCTGTATCAGAATGCTCATTAAAAAAAAAATAGAACGAGAGGCAAAGAGATTAAATAGGATGTTTAAGAAGATTTTGCCTTTTTCTTGAAACTTTGAGACAAATAAACCTGCTGTTAAAACAAAGTTTCTATAAATACTATGACATCTGTTGACTCCATAGAATTTACATTCATTGATAACATTCTATGAAATGACCTGTGACAATAAAACAAAATCACTGAATTCTACTTTCTTTCTTTTTTATAATTACTGTAAATTCATTTGTAGAGCTTATACAGGTTGCTGTTAGCACTAACAATTACCTCTATCACCCCTTAGCACTAGGGGTCAATACTGTGTTTGTGTACTGGAGGAGCAGATAGACTTTGCATTATGTACCCAAGAATAAGTATTGCAATGGATTCTGTATTAACTATGGCATGTTTTCAAGACTGTGATAGATGCATCTTTTTGCACTCTGGTGATCTGTCAGGAGAGTGAGCAGACTGCAAATCCAAGTATTTAGGAGTCCAAGCTGCAAGAATTTTCAGATTTCTCAATTTATATTTACTTCATTCAGACTCTGCAATAGCGTTAACAGTGCTTATAATCTCAGTTGGAGTCTTAAAAGAGTGTTTATAGTTGTAGCTTTATTCTTATTCCTGGATGTCCTGACAGAGCTCTTGGACACTTACATACAGCATAGCTGTCAGTGGTCAATTTAACACTTTGAGAAAAATCAAGTCTACTTGCCATTAGCTGCAGAGATTCTAGCAAATGTGTACATATTTCCATCCAGAAATACAGTAGTTCTCCTTTTTCACATCTTCTGTAGTCTTGAGAGAAATTTTGATACCTATATACTTTCCTTTTCTTCTCTCTCTCTTTTGTCTGCTTTTTAGATAGCTCTGGTGCAATCTTAAAATAGCCTGTTTCTCCTTGTCTTCCACAACACTGGACTCAGTTCTCCCTTTAGAGCTGTGATATATCAGAGTAAGTAAATTTTCTCAATCTTAATATTGGAAGTCATCCAGACAGTCCTCTTGTTAACTTGCAGTAATCGATATCTTTTTTGACTGTGTTCCTTGTATGTGCAGAGTAGTGAAATAAATGCTCATTACAGACTTCACAGTGGGAAAAAACAAAGCAGGATGGGGAGGGGGGTGTACTGAAGCATGCAAAAAACATAAAGAGAATATAAAGAAAAATTAAGAAGAAATATTTCTTGGTACCTTGTTGGTTTTTTTTTGTTTGTTTGTTGTTTGTTTGTTTGGTTGGTTAGTTGGTTGGTTTTATTTGAGATAATTCATCTTTAAAAACAAGCATTTGCCCATGAAAATTTTTTGCAAATAAAGGTTCAGGGTACAGCTGTCAAATTACTCAAATTTTAGTGCTGGCAGTCAGATTTGTCTCCAGATTCTTCCATAGACAGGCAGGTATATTGTTCCTGGTTATCAGTCATAAGTCATGATGAAGCATTCCATTTTTCTGAATCACTTGAACACAGCAAGTTGGCAGCTGATGACTGCACCAATGATCCACTGTGTTGGGTCACAGAACAGAGAAGAGGATGATACATTTCCCTACAATCAGAGGAAATGCCACATGTCAGAAACTATGAACTCAGACTTCATGTTCTGCAGTGAATGGTGGCCTCCAAAAGTTAGAACACAAATGAAAAAAAAAAAATATATATATATATATATATATATATATATATTACTCTTTTATATATCTGGTAATTACAATTTTTTTTAATAGGGAGACAATTTTTATTTTAGGAAACACATCAAAAAGAAAATTAAAAGTAATCACATGGATTACAGATTTTATTGTTGTATTTGAAGTGCTGTGCCATTGCCAAACTTTGAAAGGAAAATCCATTGACATCTGACACACTGTGTACAGATTTTCATTCTTTCAACTTTGAGCACAATAGCTGGACCAGTTTTCTATTTGTAAGAGAAGGTTACTGAAAAGCATACTACTCTTTCTCATAAGAGACTTGTCATCTTTACCCTAGGTACGAGTTCTAACTCAGATTTTACTGAGTCAGAAAGTTCACCGCCAAAAAAAAATCAGAGGTTTCAGCTTACTCTTCTTAACTCTTTCTTCCAGTCACACACGGCTTCCTACAGTACAGCCTTTCTAATTCCTTGCTCCTGAAATTCCCTATGCTTGCATGGCACTTCACTGACCCATCTTATCACACATTCAACAGAAAACGGTTTGCTTTTTGTGTCGTTGGCTTTCTGACAGATCACTGCTGAATAAGTAAGTACTAGAGACATCACAGAGAAGTGGTAAGAATACATCACTGGGATCGAGGAAAAAGGCAGAACTACTGTGGTCGGGAGACTATGTTGGCTGAGGTTATTGGCTGAGTGGCCAACACACTCAATATGCTTCTCACTGAAAACTCTCTCCACCTTACATCAGTCACAGAGCCTACAGAGCACTATCTAAATCAGGAGATGAAAGGGCATTTTCCCATTTGGCAGCAAAAGAACAAAAATCTGTTTTCTTTTCTGGTTTGCAGACTGTTAAGAAATAGACTCAATAGCATTCAGATCCAGTAATTTTTGCACATGTTACAGACCATAATCTGCAATTAATAACTCATATGAAATGGGTGTGCTCAACATGTCATGCTGCTTCCTCTGTTCTTGTTCATAGGTTCATAGGTTCATAAGGTTGGAAAGGACCCACAAGATCATCTAGTCCAACCATCCTCCCATCACTATCCCTACCCAGCTACTAAATCAAATCCCTTAGCACCTCATCTAAACGCTTCTTGAACAGCGCTAGGGATGGTGCCTCAACCACCTCCCTAGGCAGGCCATTCCAGTGCCTGACCACTCTTTCAGAGAAAAAATGTTTCCTCAGGTCTAATCCAAATCTTCCCCGGCGCAACTTGTGGCCATTCCCTCTCGTCCTGTCATTATTTATCAGGGAGAAGAGGCCTACCCCCTCCTCACCACAACCCCCCTTCAGGAAGTGGTAGAGTGCAATAAGGTCTCCTCTGAGCCTCCTCTTCTCCAGACTAAACAATCCCAGCTCCCTCAGCTGCTCCTCATAAGACTTGTGCTCCAGACCCCTCACCAGTTTTGTTGCCCTTCTCTGAACACGCTCCAGGGCCTCAATGTCCTTCTTGTAGTGAGGGGCCCAAAACTGAACACAGTACTCGAGGTGCGGCCGTACCAGAGCTGAGTACAGGGGGATGATCACCTCCCTGCTCCTGCTGGCTACACTATTTCTAATACAGGCCAGGATGCTGTTGGCCTTCTTAGCCACCTGGGCACACTGCCGAGCATCAACCAACACCCCCAGGTCCTTTTCCTCTCTACATTCTTCAAGCCATTCTGCCCCAAGCCTATAGCATTGCATGGGGTTATTGTGGCCAAAATGCAGGACCCGGCACTTGGTCTTATTGAACCTCATCCCATTGAGCTCAGCCCAGCTGTTCAGCCCTTCCAGATCCCTCTGAAGGGCCTCCCTACCCTCAGGCAGTTTGACACATCCTCCCAACTTGGTGTCATCTGCAAACTTACTGAGGGTACACTCAATTCCCTCATCTAGGTCATCAATAAAGATATTAAACAAGATGGGCACCAAAACTGACCCTTGGGGGACACCACTCGTAACAGGACGCCAGCTGGACTTAACTCCATTAACCACTACCCTCTGGGCACGGCCCTCCAGCCAGTTCTCCACTCAGAGAAGAGTGAACCTGTCCACACCACGGGCTGCCAGTTTCCTCAGGAGAATACTGTGGGAGACCGTGTCGAAGGCCTTGCTGAAGTCCAGGTAGACTACATCAACAGCCTTTCCCTCATCTACCTGTCTGATCACCCAGTCATAGAAGGAGATGCGGTTGGACAAGCATGACCTGCCCCTGGTGAACCCGTGCTGGCTGGGTCTGATCCCTTTATTGACATGCATGCGTCGTGTGATCTCCCTCAAGATCATCTGCTCCATAACTTTCCCTGATACCGAGGTCAGGCTGACAGGCCTGTAGTTCCCTGGGTCTTCCTTACGGCCTTTCTGTTAAGAAATAGACTCAATAGCATTCAGATCCAGTAATTTTTGCACATGTTACAGACCATTATCTGCAATTAATAACTCATATGAAATGGGTGTGCTCAACATGTCATGCTGCTTCCTCTGTTCTTGCACTGACCACATGAACTCAATGCATCAACTTTCCATGAATAGCAAACCTGCAAATTTTACAATCAGATTTACAATGTAACATTCATTGCAAGGGTATCCTCAAGAAGCCACGCTAAATAACCTCTCTTTATTGTTATTTATACAATTAGATCTTAAACATTTCATAGCTGGTGAGCAGATTGTGAACACAGTAATACTGAGATTAACTGGAGGAACATTAACAGAAAATGTACTATTGGTACACCATATTATGTTGCTAGTGAAAGAAATAACCTGGCTTATCAGGAAAAAGCCAAAATATTGATTTTTTTAATGTCAATCACTGTATTCATCTGAAGACTATGAAAACTTGTGAAGATGAAGCGTGTGGGATGATAATAGAAATAGGCACTTGCTGATTCTCCAAAGAAATGTCTGGAAAAGATTTGAGTGTTTCTGCTGTATAAATTTCTTATAGAAAGAAATATCATACATGAGCTCAGCACAAAGAGCCTAACTCAAAACAGAGAGACTCTATGTTACAACTTTGTAAAACAAAGTTTATTTTAAATTATTGCAGAGAATTTATTTTCTGCAGTGAATGTTCTAACAGTTTGCTAAATTAGGAAATGTCACAGCAGCTAATTCCTCTTCAAGTACTGGAGTATCAATCTGGCTGACTCAGTACATCAGAAGGTTTGTGAGTTTACATGCAAACAGAAATGTAAACTGGACTTTAGAGCCATAATATTATCTACAGGTATACCCTGTCTTTTAAAATACTTTTAAAATAAATTTGTACTTCTCAGAAATAAGTGGTGTGTATAAACCTCAAAGAATCTTCACAGCAGAATCTTGAAAGCAAAATCAGAAAGAATTTGACTTCCCTAGTTCTTTGGTGTACCATATGTTTTTGTTCTTAACTAAATATAAGGATTTTTAAGTTGCTCACAACAGATGTTAGTTACTCTGCCAAAATTAATCCCAAGAACAAAATTCTTATTTTCCTTACTGTTTAGTTATTCTATGGCATATTAAATTTATTCAAATACTACAATAAAATGCAATAAAATGAATGAGAAAGGATCAGTTGCTACAGGAACTATAGATCATTACGAAGAATTTTAGAAGTGCATCTGAATACTTGTTAATATCTCTTACCTTGAACTAAATGAGAGTCACAGAATCATAGAATTGCTTAGGTTGGAAAAGACCTTCCAAACTATCGAGTACAACCACATATTACCCTAACTCAAGAAGTTATATGGAATCTCTTTCAATTAGACCAGTGTTTTAAAGATTGTAAAGGCATATTCAATACTCAGAGTCTTAACTCTTAAAAACATAGCAGTGCTAAATTTGATTCTGAAACTTCAGAGACAGCCAAACTCACGTGAAATTACTGTGATCTTATTTAACGTTCCTTTATCCTACCCACTTGTATTGTTCCTGAAAGTTTCTGGTGGCTTATAAAGGCCACCCAGACACAGAGGGACATGCCGTATCCTCTCCTTAATATTTGTGCTCAATATTACAGGTATTCAGTTTTCTGCTCTTAATGTAGTAAAAAATCTCCAAAACCATTTGAACTATTTTATGTACCATAGTGGGCTATATAACATCTATGACTTCGAACAATTGTGATACACTGGAACAGCAACACTAATTCCATAGGAAAATTTTTCAAGTTACTGTAGGGGCAGAAACACCGAAGATTCAAAATTGTAATCTAAAATGTGTTTGTCACACCTCTTACTCATTTTGTAAGCATGAAAAATAGCACAGCAGTCAGTGAGGGATAGTTACAGAATTGTTACAGTAGAATTAGACTGTTTTTTAGAAGGGTAACTGATATAGGTGACTGCCTTCTGAGAAAAATGGAGGGCCCAATATGATGGGCCAGTCCAGTACCAGTCGCTACCCATAGGAAACTGTGCTGCTTCCCTAGGGCCCAGGTCAGGAACACTTCTGAGAGACTCTCTAGACTGGTTTGTCCCTCTGTTTATTATCCCTCACTGATAGTTCAGGTTGGCAGCAATAACAACACTGAGAGAAGCCAGAGGGCTACTAAAAGGGACTTCAGTGCACTGGGGAAGTTAGTTGATGGAGTAGGAGTACAGATAGTGTTTTCCTCTATCCCTCAGTGGCTGTGAGGGATACAGAGAAGACCAGGAAAACTCATTCCATAAATAAGTGGCTAACAAGCTGATAGAACCACAGGAATTTCAGTTCTGTTTTGTTTTGTTTACAATGGGGCAGTTTATTCAACATCTGTTCTGATGTCTCCTGCAGAAGGGCCTCACCTGTCTCAAAGAGGGAAGCAGATCGTAGACCATATGCTGTCAGGGCTAACTGAGAAGGCTTCAAACTAGGTTTGAAAGCAGAAGGAGTTAAAATGAGGCTCAGTAGAAATGACCCTAGGGAATGATGACAGAGCTGAAGCAAACGCCTCAGCTGAAGAGTATCTACATCAATGAGGGCAGCATAGGCAACAAACAGGAGGAGTCAGAAACCATTGTATGGCAGGCAAACCATGACTTTGTTGCTATTACTGAAACATAATGGTCTTTCCCATGATTGGAACGCTGCAGTGGATGACCATAAGCTCTTCTGAAGGGATAGGCAAGGAAAGAGGGGTGGTGAAATGACTTTATATATTTGAGAGTATTTTGATGATGTGAAGTTCAAGAGTGGGAACAATAAGGCTGAGTTTCTAGGTGACATTAGCTGGGATATTTTTACTTAGCTTCACAGTAATTGAATTGGGCAAGTTTGGGCAAATCCCGAATTATTATACAAGCAGTTGCTACCTAAATTCAGAAGTGTCTTGACATCCCTTGGGAGTTTAATTTTCTTAGCTCTAATTTATTTTCATTTCATTTCTTATTCTTCTGTTGGTGTCTGTTCCAGATATTTTAAGGAATATTTGTAATAAGCGCTTGTTCTTTTTGGACCAAATAAGGAGTAGGTAGGAAGAAGCTGCCATGATTTTCTCCTAGAAGGAAATACCCATCAGATACCCATGGCTATCTGATGAGTATTCAGGTATTTCAAGGCTGTGCAGTAGCAGCAAATCTCCTTTGTGAATCTAGTTCTTCTTGCTGTGATTTCTTATCTGTACAATAATGTAAGACCTTTCTCCTCTATCACGGGGAAATAAATAAATTAAAATGATTTTATGCCATTCAGATATTAGGAAAAATAGTCACCGTTACATCAAAGGAAGTGCGGAAGTTTTACTAATAAAGGTTTTTTAGACATAGTTCCTAACGCAAGGAGAACATAAAGAAGTTGTGGAGTTCATGAAGTAACCTGTGTTTGGCATGGTATGGAACAGTGCTGAATCTCAGAGGGTCCCGCAGTTCTTTGAGTCTTCATGAGCAGCACAATAAAAGCAGCCTCTAACCCCCTGAGAAGTAAAATATGTAGGTCCAGGTAATTTTCTGTGATGACTTTCCTACCGACAACGTACGAGTCGTGACTGATTAAGCACTCTCACACTGTGTTTGGAAGAACTGAGTATAATGAATAAATCCCAAAGCTAGCAGGGACAATATACAGTAGTAAGGAATGAAGGAAGGCCTGTGTAATCTGCAACTAAATGCTCCTATTTGAGTGTCCAATTTTCAGCCTGTGGAAACTGTAAGGCAACAGGCCTTCAGGAACAGGAACAACTCTGCATGCAATTGAAATCACACATACAGAAGATTTAAAAACATCCATTCTTGGATTTCCATAAAGAAACTCATTTTTCAGGACATTTCACTAAAAAAAATATATTCTAAATGTGAAATGTCTTCAAGGAAATATTAACATTGTTCATTTATTCATTAACAATCAACTTTTAGAATCAATTAAAAAAATGATTGCTAAAAGAAAGAACTTTTAAATAAGTGAATTCAAGATACAGAAAGTAAAAAATCTCCAAAGTAACTTTACTCACCGGGAATGAAAGAAGTGGCAGAAAGAAAGGACTGCTGGGCAAAAAAATCAAAAAGAAGATATAATCTTTAAATTTTATATTGCATTTTCCAAAGATAAAGCTAAGGTATAGTTGCGGCCAAGGATGATAAATTTACTCCTTAATGAAAAAGAATGCAAGGGTATATGGCTTGGTATGACTAACTGTATTTGCCAAAAGAAACGTCATTAAAATTTGAATTGATAAATACATCTGCATATACATTTATAGGTAATGTATCTTTTTGATGAGTCTTGTAGTGTAAATATTAACATTTCTGAAGTCAGAGTATTTGTAGTTATTTTCTGCAGAATATAAACATTAACCTAACAGCCTGATTGAGTATAAAAATGCATTACAACATCTCTATTACAGAGAATAGTTTCCTAACTCTGTTTTATACTCTACAGTAATAGCCTGCTTCTTTCTTCACTATAAAAAATAAAAATAAAAACAAAACAAAACAAAAAATCTAAAGTCCTTGTACATTTGAAGATGGTTATATTAAAATTTGAGCACAGAGCCATGTAATAGAAAAGTCATGAAAAAAAGACATAAAGAATCAGATGCTTTCTCAGTCTAAGCAATTAAACTCCTTTAAGCAAGGGGAAAGTGGTAGCTGTTGAATTTGGAGATGATAGCCACATGTAAACGAGCCAGAGTATGACGCCAAACTCCTGATATTGTTTGCATCTGCAAAGCCAGCTCTTTTTCTTTGTATCCATTGTCTGAATATGGTGGGTGGTGGCTGACTCAAGGCCTTAACTACAACATAACATTTCAAATGCAACTGAATAAATAAAAGGGAAAAAAATAAATTTAAAACTGAATGTCAATCTCACAGTTTTTAATAAATCTTTCTTGGTTGTCTCCAGTACCTTATTGCTTCACATGTACTGGCATGAAATGTAAGTCATGTGTTTTTGGTATAGCTGTGATAGGAAGGATAAAAGGTATGATTTGCAAGAAGAGAATAATATATTTCTTGTAGTTAAACAAATTCACTTTGGAGAAGCAGATGATTCTTTAGATATACAAGATATAAGAAAACCTGTTTGTTCAAAAGTCGTTAACAGACTCACTACAAGATTAGTTTCTCTAAAACCTTTGCTACTATAAGACTTTCAGTTTGATGGTTGAACTTACAGAGACTTGATAATTATAACATTTTACACTGATAATTTACAATTAAACTATGCATGCTAAAGTTCTGGCTAACCAAAAAAGATAGTAAACAGTCTCCCTTTTCATTGTCATTTCACTGAGTTAGCATTTTTGCCAGCTTCCACAGATAAACATCTTTATTCACAAGTGGGACTTAGCTGTTCGAACATCCAGTATTTCAGGTGATTAGATAAGATCCCTTTTACAGTTCATTATGGAGATAATCACTCACAATCTGCTTCACATAAGCACCCACTAAGAAAAAAAAAAAAAAAAAAAAAAAAAAAAAAGTTTTGCTAATTAGTAGGAAAGATGGAGGACAATCAGAATTTTAACACCAACACTTCAGTGGCAGATATCTCAACCTGAATTTGGCATCAAATCTTACTTCCATTTTCTTTCAGGAAAGATGGTGGGAGAAATGCATAATACATAAAATCTTGGGGACAGAGATATGAAGTAGTCATCACAATATTTGAAATGCTCAAAATTCAGGAAGTTCTTTCTGCTAAGATAAATTAGGAGTCTAGAGTTGCTTTTCAGTAGACTTTGGATGCAAAGAACCAACTTATGAAGTCCAACATGTTGGATAAAAGTACTGAAAGTTTCTGTTCCACTTTTAAACACAGTTTTCTCAGCTGTAGAGACATCAGATAGAAAGGATAATATATATATATAAAACCAGTGAACAAAGCACAAATATGAGAGCTGCCTGAATCATAATGCCTCCTGTTTTATGATGATGGCCCATGATGTCAGAGATTAATGTTGGTGGTATGGCACTAGAGGTTGAACCTTCCCATCAATATTCCATTACATTTTGTTGCAGGGTGTGACAGATGGCAGCAGAGGGATAGTTTGGCAGGATGGTGTCTGACAGGAAAGTAAAGGTATGTCAGTGAATTCCTCCATGCGGAAAAAATGGCAACAGCTGATATTTCAGCTTGCTGAAAACATTTATAGAAACCAATCAGTGAATGTGAGCACAGTGAGGTGGTGGGTGTGCATATCAGCAGTGGTAACAGTGACAGTGGGTCACCTCCATTGCTGCAGATTTGTCATGAGTGTAGCATGCAGGCACTTGCACACTTTGCTTTAAATCCAAGATGTATCCATGTTGCAATTTCTGTAGTCTTGGGTAGCTGCAAACCATTTAGTCAACGCACCAGAGATCAAGAAACAACATAATTTAATTGTGAGATTCATTATGTCAACATTTACTGCAGTTTGTAGAGTCAGAATATTTCTCCCTTCTGTAACATTTTGTATTTCTAAAGCATAACTCCAACTATAATATATTTCTGAATGATTGGTTTCTTTTACCTTCCTTGTTTTATTTTCCCAGGGACTATGGAGTAACCAAGATCAGAAATTGCAGAATTAGTGTCAGAATTGCAGGAAAGAGAGCAAACTTGTTTTCAGTGCTGGTCCCCATTCAGTGATAGAGAGAAAAACCACCTCTCCATATTCTCACCAAAAGCAATATCCATGTTTAATCAAAAGAAACCCATCCTACTACCAAATGCAGAGATTGGTTTAACAATTATGTTCAGATAACCACAACTACTCTGAAATAAGCCGCAAGAGTAATGAGAGTGCCAGCAGTCTCTGAGCAGAATTCTTCCTTCAAAACATATTTCCAAAGCATTAATGACAACAACAACAAAAGAATGTCTGTTAGATAATCTAGTCCCTTTTCTTCTGAGTTCTTCAAAGATTGTGCCATGTTTTGAATTTACATACAGACCACCCACAGGGCAGAAACCTTGATGTGCACTCAGTATCTTACTGTAACTAACCTGGACTGGTTAGTTGTGCACAGACAGCTTGCAGCATTAGAATAGAATTGCTCAGGTTGGAAAAGACCTTCAAGATTATCGAGTCCAACTACAACCAAACCATACTACTATAACTCTGGCAACCCACCACTAAATCATGCTAAACCTGAGCACCACAAAATCCAAACAAATTTTGAACATATCCATTTGACTCAGCCACCTCCCTGGGGAGATGCACTGATGCATGCTGTACAACTGCACACACTTAAGCAGGTCCGTACAAACCTCCTCCTCTTCAGCAGTTCAAGGAAGAACTGCCAATAAATGGTATGACTTAATAGCAAATTCATTTGTTTTCAGTACCTTTTAGGGGAAGAGCTGATGCATTTGTCATTCATCCTGATTTATTCTATGCTACAATCCCACCACCTTTGATTAAGTTACTTATGCAAGGAGGTGCTTCAAGAAGAGTCTTGAAGTTTAATTTCTCCTAATTGCACTGCATTGTAAACAATAAATATTTTTTCCATACCTTGACTTCTATTAGAATCATCAAATATCTGGCACGAGGACAGAACAAGTGAGAATTCAATGAAAAAAACAAATGAAATTCCAAGAAAGAACCAAATGAAAGGCAGAAGAAAATTATATATAGACTCAATGAATAATTTTATTCAAAAACTACAGAACGAAGTATAATGATATAGTTTCAAAATTACATTCCTGTTGCAAAACAGTTGGCTTTCCTTTGCATGGCTGAAAGGACTTTGTGATGTGCATGTTATTCCCTCTTTTGAAGTAAAGTCACAAATGAGTCTGAGGTTTGAACTAAACAAAATGCTCTGGCAACCACTGGAATTCACAGTTCAGGAAAGTCTTTGGAGGAATGAGGATAATAAAAGCCAAAAAGATCAAAAGTGAGATTTCTAAGGTTGCTACAGGAAAGTCAAAGCACACACTTGCGTATCAAACCTCACTCTTCCAGGCTACTCCAGCTTGGCAGAAAATGTTTTTGTTTTTTAATTTTTTCACTACAAACCTCTCATTTTCTAAAACAGCATTTATTTTTTTTAAGTAAACAAACACACAAACAAAACACCTGAGCTGCAATCACTTCACTCTACTGCTTCTTTATTTTGTAATTATCCCCGGAGGTGAATGGTTTGACAGTGAATTCTGCCTACTCCCATCCATACCAGAGGTGTTGATATGACATAGTCTTTCCCACAGTCAGTTTTGCATATGAGAAAAACAGAAATATAAGATGCCTAAGTACTTTAGAGGTGTAAGTATAATTCAGATATTCTCCAGCTCATTCAAACTACAGGATATGCTAAAACCACCCTTGAAAATACGCTGAAAATTATAACTGTGTCTTGTTTATTGTCAGGGAGAAGACTCTTAGAAATCTATAGTCTAAGCATAGATCACCTAATCACTCTTTAAACTGCTCTGTTTCTAACCCTGTCATCCTCCCGACTACTTCTACTTTGCTACTTTTTCCCAGTCTTCTCAGACTGCGAGATGAGGAAACATTCTCATCCTGAGGTCTTCATTTTAGATAGGTCTTACTGTCTTGAACACTGTTTGTTTTCATATCCCACATTAAAAACTCCTTTGTTAGTTGGCTTCCGAGTCTGCTGCTAGCTATGCCTCCAAAGTTGCATCCTTCTGAAGCTTATTAATTTACTTGATTTATATTTAACTTTCTTCTCTCTCTCTTATGCTTTATGCTTTTCACTTATGCTTTTCTTTCTCAGTTATTTATTTTAATGTCCCATTTGCACTGGGAATCTCCAGGAAACAATCAACTATTTGTTAATACTATCATTAGCTGAAGAAACAAAAATAAAATTAGTGCTGTAGTGATAGTACTGATAGACCTATTGAAAAAATGTTTTTGAAAAACATTTTGGACAGCAGTGATACAGTTAACTGAAGTTTGATTTTTTATTTTTTTTTAACTGCAAGTCTAGCTGACTGGAATAGGAGTGATTTTTCAACATCACTGTATCTGTATAGTGGCAAGAGCTGCTATTCATTAAACTACTTCTCATTTTGAAAAATGAGTAAGGGAATGTAGATGGAGACAGTGGTTGATTTATGCTCAATCAGATATCCTGTGTTTTGCTATGTTTGTAAGCATTTCTTAGAGAGGAACCTGTGCTTTTTCCCCATTAAGTTTTAATAGATGGTAGAATTCCGAGATACATGTAAATAACCATGGAAAATAACAGACTATTAATTAGACACATCTTCACTGATTTATAGAGGAAAAATTGTAGCAGAACAATTTTCTGTAGGTTCACTGTTATCAGAACAAAAATTGGTAAAGATTCCTACTGAGGAAGTGTATTGTCATAAAGTTAAGTTAGCATTGTATCCAGTGGAATGTTTAAAACTTCCTTCAGGTTTGTAATTTGTCTTGTAATTACAGTTAGTATTACTTATCCAAGGATAATGCTTAGAATAAACAAATCTGTGTTTTAGGGCTGTTTTTATAGACCTGAATGGATTTTCATGATGGGAGTAAATTCCACATTTGTATGAATATTCAAATGTTACTTTTGGCAACCCTCAAAGATATGATCTGCCAAGACTCAAATTGTTGGGTCCCTGAGCACTTATCTTCAGAAACCTAATTCCACCACATTTCAGAGAGGCATACCTCACTGGCAAAGGTCTTTGTTCACAATCTCTATGCATGGTACAATGCATAGCAACATCCTGCCTTCTATTTGCCCCCAGCATGCAGACTAGCAGTACTGGTACAGTGTAAGCCAGTTCCTTAGTGTCTTCAGCACATGAGTGAATGACAAAGTGATTACAACAGTAATGGGTAGTCCACCTCTGAATACTGAGTTCTGCTGAATAAAATTTAGTCATTAGGATCTTCTGCAACTATTGCAGAGTTCTGCACAAAATCGGGGGTATCTGTTAAAGGAAGCAATGCATGGAGAGACTGAAAAATATATACCAAAAAATAAAGCTTTCCTGTGGGCTCCATAGAAATGCTATCACATGGCATAGAACAAAGAATTCATTATCAGTTAGTATCTCCTCCCTAAATCTACAGACAGCCTAAAACAAGAGGTCTGAGGAGCATTTATGTGCCCTATCCTCTCAGTGGAGTGTTAAGGGGAAAATAAAAATCACAATGCAAAACCTACCTTAACGATATAGTTGCTGAGTATTCTAGTGGAACGATCCAGCTAAGATATTTATATTACAGCTCAAAAGCTCTCTAACATCTTCTCTGTTATGGTTTAACTCTCACTTATATAGTCATTAAAGACTGCAGATCTGTGGTCCTTAAATGTGCAGCTGTGTGTTGCAAGTAAAAACCTCAGCATATGAAAAATTGGATATGAGGTGATGGTTTAAGATAAAATGAATTTAATCTCCAAATAAATAAAACAGGAGAGCCTAACAGATTAATTGAACAGGAAAATGAAAAATGCAATCAATTTATCCTTTATCGTATACTAAATTGTCTCAGTTTCTCCAGTCTGCCACAGCATGCAGTAGAATTTAAGCCAAATGCTCTATGGAACAGACTTGAGTGTAACTTGGATAACCACAGAAAATATTGAAGCTTTGTCTTAATAATGATGATTATCAAAAGCTAACACCAGAAGAGACAAGAAAACTTCAGGCACAGCAAATATAATGAGCCAATTAAGGTCTTCAAGATTAAATACTCTTTTATACTTTTAATTCTGACAGCTCATTGCTCCTTCCTAAATTTAGGTATCAATCTGTCCATTTATTTCACAGAGAAAAAGTTTAATTATATATTGAGCCTCACTCCCAGTATAGATTCTCATTCATAACCACTTATTAGCCTTATTATTAAAATCCTTATTTCTGTTAATTTGATAGAAAAAAAAATACTATAGTTGATCAAAATTTCAGTGACTCTTTGGTGATATTTTCAGTGCCTCCAGATCTCTTTCCCCAGATCAGGTGTTCCTTTTGATGGGTTTCATTAGAAACCTTCCACTTGTCAGCTTTTTCTTCTCATGAAAACCTTTTACTTACCATTCTTTTTCAGAGACTGACCTTTCACATCAAAGAATGGAAACATTTGTAGTGTTAATACTGTCAGCTAATGTTTAATACGTCCTTCTCTCTTTTAGCTTGTTTTCATTTCTGTTATCCTTTTCTTGTGTAGATTTTCTATATCTGTCTGTAGAAGCTACTAACTTTAACTCTTAAAAGTTTATAGCTTCCACTGAGATGAATTTACATAAATGTATTTTATGTTTAAATGACTGCAAGGCTCCAATGATCATTGCCAGTAGATACTTAATTCATTGATGCTGAACTGGGGCTGTGAAGAATAATTAATTCTACCGTACTACACTTTCATTAGTATTTTTATCTTTTCATCTTTCTTAATAAAAAGTTATTTATACATAGTGCATGCCTAACTTTTACAAATGATTTTAATCTCTCTGGGTTTACTTTTTAACCCTTCCTCATTCTTCATTTTTTTCTGCCCAATAATATGGTTTAACTGAGCTTTGTGAAAATGATCCACATGAGGAAAAAATGTAGTAGATATGTATTAAAAACTACGTTTAGATTCTGGTACATTTAGATTCTGTATGGATAAAATTTAATTTATCAGAAATAATTAAAACATGGCAAATTGCAGCAGGCAAGGACTGGCACAGTAAGAGGTAAAAGTAAAATTAGATAAATAGGAAGTATGGAGCTGGCAGAGGAACCCAGAATTTTGAAGGCAAACATATGATTGAGCATATTGCAGGGATGAAGGCGTCTCTAGTCAAGGAATTCAATGACTATGTAACAGAGCTAACTGAAATGCCAGCTGAAAGCAGCTGTGTCTCAGTTGCACTTTACCTGGTTAGGGTGCAGTCTTGGATGCATCTTCACTCCACACCAGAATGAGATTTAAACAATGTCTAGCCAGTAAGGGGAATGTGTTTCCTGACTGTTTGTTCATTCACAAATTGCACCATGCAAAGGGGAGTGAGAAAATGGGAGAGATGGAAGAACAATGATTGTTAAAATGCTATAAAGAAGAATCCCTAGAATCTTTGAGATTGTGGAAAGAGAAAAGCCTTCATTAGGCATTTCTGGCAGTGAAGAGTGAGAGCTTAAGGGTACAGCTTAGTTGTATTGCACAGCATGTCATCTAAAAAAGCTGTTTTCAGCAGGAGAGATGCTTGTTCTCTAACCATTGACCCAGCTCCTCTAATGTAACCACTGGTATTTTTGCATTTCCTTGCCAGCTTTCAATCAAAGATTTCTGCCCAGGCACATATGCTGATTCTAACAGTAGCCAACTGCTGATTCTTTGGAAAAGCTGCATAAGAGAAGTACACAGTATTCCTTTCCTATATATGTCTTCTTAGTTCTCACCAGGTATCAAGACTTTGTTTATAAATTTAAAAAACAAACAAACAAAACAAAGATTAAGAGTTGAATTAACAATATGCTATAAGAATTTGTTAAAGTAGCCTTTTGAGCATCACCAGTTGTGTCTTAGTGATTTGTAAAAGGATCATGCATAAGAATTAACTGTTTTAATAAGCTACAAAGTAAGAAATTAATTAGTGAGTCTTTAAATATGGCGATGTAAATACCCAATGTAAAAGAACATGGAGAACCATCTCAATTCAAAGAACCAGAAAGCAGACAGTATTGCTATATCAAACCATTAGTTTTCAGACTCCAGGTAATAGAAATTCTAATAGCGAAACATTACAGTCACAATTCAGAAGTACAAATGACAAGCATTAGCTTTGAAAGGTACAGCACTACATATTTGTGTATAGTTTTTGATATGATTAGCTATCCTCTCTTGTCAACAGAACTGAGCTTCAATTCTTTTTTCTATGGAGCAATTTTAATTCTTTTTATAAAGAAGGGGATCATGTCTATAAAATCGATGTACTAGACAAAACTACATTATTTGGAGTCCCTGCTAATGATCTTTTTATGATCTGCATAACCATGAAAATCCATATGCATGCAGAAGACAGCATTTTTAATGACACTTAGAAATACAGAATGTGACAATTATGAACTGTTACCAATTTGTTAGATTGCATGCCAGAATATTTTCAACAGTGTATTTTAATATGATGGTTTTACACGGAAATAAAGATGCTTAGGGAGACGAAATTAAAAGAAAGTGCCTTATAATCCATGCTTTTTTTTGTTTGTTTGTTTGTTTCTTTTTTCTTTCTTTCTTTTTTTTTTTTTTTTTTTTGAATATGAGAAACATATAAATATATATATATTTGTATTAAAACCTGCACCGGTGTGGCTGAACAATTTACTATACTGTCAGATCTTTTTTCTAAACTTTGTCTGAATATAGTGGTATCATGCAATCTGTGCAGTCCTGGTAACATTTCATTGTCAACTGAGAAACTCCTGTAACAGGCAATTGATATTGTACTACCTATATAGCACAAATTTTCTACTACAACTTTTGGCAGGACTACAGTCAGAGCTATTGCTGTAGTTCCTTGATTAACTTCTACCTGTTTAATAAAACACTGTAAGGTTTGAGACTTTTTTGTAGGCTTTCTAATATTCCTCATGGTTGGTTTTGTTTTGTTTTTCCATTTGAAAGTATCCTTTAAGAAGTCTGCTATTTAAAAAATATTTAATGGTAACACATTTGACAGACAAGTAAAGAGCTCCGCCTTAATTGGTGCCATATTTCTTTAAGGAAATGAAGTAAGTAACTCACTGCTATAAAGTAAACCTTAAGAAAGTTTTGGTTTTGAAAAAAGAAATAAATCCTCATAGCTATAATATTGCTAACCTTAGCACTGGATTCATTTTCAGAATCTGTACTTGTAGATGAAGTGTCCTACAAACTTGAACTTCATACTTCTTTCAACCTCCTTGTGCACTGGAGACAGCAAGTTCATAGAAATAACACCAAAAAGATAGGCAGTAATGAGAGAAAAAGTTGAAGTGACAGCAGCACTTTCTTTCTCAGCCTCTATTCTCCTAACAAAGGGTCCACAATTTATTTATTTATTTATTTTACTATGAAGGTGGCCAAAGGAAGATGCTTACTCCCTTCCCTCCTCTCCCGTCCCTTCCTCTCCCCTCCCTGATGTGGATAAGATCCCCTCTCAGTCTTCTTTTCTCAAGGCCGAACAAACTCAGGTTGCTTAGTTTTTCTTCACAAGAGAGACACTCCAGGCTCTTTATCATCTTTGTGGTGCTTCACTGGACTCTTTAGAGGAGAACCCTATCTTTTTTGTACTGAGGAGCCCAGAACTGGACACAATACTCCAGGTGAGGCCTCACCAGAAGCAGAGGGGGAGGATCAACTTCCTCAACCTGCTGACCACACTTTTCTTAATCCACTCCATGACGCCACTGGCCTTCTTGGCCATGAGGGCACACTACTGGCTCACAGCCAACCTGTCATGACCAGGACACCCAGGTCCCTCTCCTCAGAGCTCCACTCCAGCAGGTCATCACCCAATCTGTACTGGTGCATTCAGTTATCCCTCCCTAGGTGCAAGACTCCACACTTGCTCTTTAAAAAACATCATCTGGATGCTCTCTGCCCAACTCTCCAGCCTGTCCATGTCTCACTGAATGGCAGCACAGCCTTCTAGTGTGTCAGCCACTCCTCACAGTTTTGTATCATCAGCAAATTTGCTGAGCGTGGACACTATCCCCTCATCAAGGTCATTGATGAAGATGTTGAAAAGGACCAGACCCAGCACAGACCCCTGAGGAACACTGCTATATACAACCTCCAACCAGACTCTGCATTGCTGATCACAACCCTCTCAATACACCCACTGTCCACTCGTCTATTCCACACTTCCTCAGCTTTATTATAAGGATGCTGTGGGAGATAGTGTCTTGCTGAAACCAAGGTAGACTACATTCACTGCTCTCCCCATACCCCCAGCCAGTAATAACATCAAAGAAGGCTAGCAGGTTGGTCCACAATGAGTTCCCCTGTTGAATCCATGTTAACTACTCCTGATAATCTTCTTCTCTCCCAATTGCCTGGAGATGGCATCCAGAACAAGCTGTTCCACCACATTTCACCAGGGACAGAGGTGAGGCTGACTGGCATGTAGTTTCCTGGATTCTTCTTCTTGCCCTTTCCGAAGACCAGAGAGACACTGACTATCCTCCAGTCTTCAGGCACATCTCTCATTTTCCAAGACCTCTCAAAGTTGATAGACTGGTTCAGCAATCACTTTTGCCAGCTCCCTCAGCACAAGTGTCTCAGTAGTATCAAGCACCTCTGGCTTGCTGGTGTCAGTCCTTTGTGTGGCCCCAGAAAGGAGGCAGAGCCTGGATTAGGCCTGGTGGGTCCTGAGCAAAGGGGATCAACACTGCTGCCACCGAGTAAGGGAGAAAGACAACAGAAAATCCATGAGAGCAAGCCATGGGCTGTCTTTGACCTAGTGTGGAAGGAACCAGCTCATGTAGAGGACTGAGCAGTAATGCAGGCATGTGGGGAAGTCAGTAGGCCCGTGTCCTGCTGCTCCAAAGGCAGCATGGATTTCATTGAAAGCATCCCTATGCTGTATGGATATGGAGATGTGTCAAGACTGGGGTGAACTGAACTTCTCAGGGCCTTCTCTTCCTTTCCCAGTGTGGCCCCTGCTGCAGCAGCAGCAGCGCAAGGAGCAGCCCTTCATCCCCTGTACTTTCCTGTCTTTCTTGTCTTTCCTGCAGGTCAATGAGACAGCAGCAGTGAAGACTGTAATCATTCTAGCCTCTCATTCTAATCCTAAAGGACTGCTGAAGTCTGTACACTAGCAAGTTTTGATGGTCAATCACGTTGGCTTCTAGTAGGCTCTTAGTTTCTGCAGTTTAAACTAAACTCTTCTTAGGATACAATTTTTTCCCCTTTTTTAAGTGAAAGTTTTCATTGCAAAAGACAAGCCTTTGATGTTTTTAAATTAAATATATTATAAAATGTATATTGTGAATAGTGATACACACACTATATATAGATACACACACTATATATATAGTTGCAAGTTTCTCATGGAGGGAGGTATTCATCTTACAAAATAAGGATGTAAAATGTAATAACATAAAATATGGTTTTATAGATACTACAGGCATCACTTGCAGCAAATATTTGTTTTTGCATTGCTTTCAGTTGTGGAGAAAACTCACATCTCTCTTCCTTTACTCCTACATCCCCTCTTACATATAGTATGATGTCTTACAGAAAAATAAATAGGCTTTACAATGTTCACTTAAATATGGCAGATAATTGTTAGAAAGTTGTAAGTTTCATTTTTCATAATAAAGTACTGGATTAAAATATATGAGCTAGCATTTTCCAGTGACATTAAAAGACATTACAATTTTAAAAGTATTTTCCACCTTTCTCTGAGGCACTTTTTGGAATAAGATTGCATATCAAAGACTATATTTTGAATTTTCTCTTTTCTTCCCTCTTTGAAAGTACTCTGCAAATCTACTTTAGGTGGAAAAGATGGGCGTTATGACTCTAAAAACCTAATTTACTAATGTCATCTGTCATCAGACTTGCTTTAAATTTGTCTGCAAGGAACCTGTACATAAAAGAGGGTAAGAAAAATCCCCAAAAGCCACTCTTGAATCTTTCATATTGGAAAAGCTGTTAATGATAAAAAGGACTAACGTATAAAAGAAATCTCATTATAACAAATTACTTCCTATAACCAATTAGAATAGTATTACAGCACTTAATCACATAGTTTAAGGCTGAACTTTATGTAGGTATTAGTTATGGCAATTATTGCTTTTTTTTTTTTTCTTCCTGTTCTAATACCATCTAGTGAAAGAACACAATGCAAATATGAAAGATATTCTCACGGGTTTATATCCATAAAAATCCTGCTTTAAAGTATATCTGAATATCAGTGCAATGTCTAGACAGGCCCTATTATGAAATTTTCTGCCCTCTGTAGGGCTTAATTTCTGCCTGTATCTTGCTTGGGCATGACACATTTCATACTTTCTTTTGCTAAACTTGTATTACTAAAAAAAAAAAACAAAAAAAACCCAAACTGATTAAAAATTCAATTTCTGCCAGTAATATATTTCATTTTTACAAGTATCACTTCCAAATATTTAACAATAATAACAAATGACAACTGTTATAAAGTATTTTTCATTCCCTTTAAATCATATTCAATTACTAACCCAACATGGTTGGTTCTTCACTTCTCTCTTCCATTGAGCATGTCTTTGAAGACAAAACAAAAGGAATGACAAAAACCTTTCTTAAAGTACAATTATGAAGCTATGCTTTTTGGCACCCTGATTCATGGTTGTAGGCTGAATTCGAAAACATTTCTAACTCATTTTTATGTTGAAAACCAGTTAGGTTTTAAACAGACTATTCTTTTAATGTCACCATCTGCTTCAGGATTACAGTAAAATTTGATAATGGACTCTGCTATGTACATCTTCAAAGTTGCATCTAATCTTATGAGTTTAAATGCAGATTATGTGTGTGATAACATGGACAACGCAGGCCTCAGTGATTTAATTCGTGCTTTGTGAACAGCCCAGATAGTCCAAAGAAAAAAACTGCAATAATTTCACAGTTTTACAGAGGAAAACATAGATTCCTATAACTGTTTTATCTCACTACCATACTTTAGCTGTTTCTAAAACAAACTTTTTTTAGAGATGTTTACAACAGAATGGACATTTTATTTTTGTTCTGAGTTGGTTGTGGTTTTTTGAACAGTTTATGAAAATTATCTTCCAGGAATGAACTGAAGACCTATAGGCATACTTCTCCACAGAAGCAACATATTGAATTATTGACACTTTTGCAAGGAAGAATGTCAGCAAGCAAAAACACCTCATATTTCATAGTTAGTTTATTTCCATATTATCAGGAGGAGGAGTGTTTAAAAGGGACATACTCTCTTTTTGTTGTTACTGTAGCTTGTTCAAAAATTTTATTGATTTATATAAGGGCAAGCAGAAATATATTTGGGCAATTGTGCCCTTAGGTAGAGGAAATGGGATTTGGAGACCTGAGAATAGAATATTCAGGCCTTACAAGCTTAGTATGTCTTTTAGGGGACAGAAGACAATTTGCATCTGAGTAGCATCCTATCAGAGCAGAGAAGCACACACTCTGGAGTGCCATTTTTGTTTTTTTAATTTCCCAAGATCCCCTGAAAGTTGTTCCTTGAGGACTTTATCAAGGATGACATCTACAGACTGAAAGAGGAGAAAGAAAAGGAAATAGAGATGTTCTGTACTGTGTCTTTTTCCTCCACAAGTACCAGGACCCATGCAGTACAGTTTCAGAAGAACTGCAAGAAAAAATAAAATAAAATAAATATATATATATATACAGAACTCCTAAGTGCCCTTCGCTGAGTTATCATTTTATTGTGTGATGAAAAGGCTCCTTCCCAGACATGCATGACACTCACATACTCCTGCAAAGTAATTTCTCTGCTCTTTCAATTCATCTGCAAGGCCTATTTTAAAGAATTCAAAAAATTACCCAATTTTGCTTTACTCAAAGGTGGAAGTCAAGTAAGCTCCATTAATTTTAATGGATGATTTAGCAGTCTCAGAGACTTTCAATAGTACCCAAGGTCTGACACCTTTTGGATATAAGAAATTAAAGTTTTTCCTTTCTCTTGTAGGTGAGAAAAGTTCTACAACTTGCACACAGAATGACATTTCTTTCAAAAGCTGTCATAACGATGACTGCAGAATGTCACCATTTGTATTTTTTTTCTTTCTTTCTTTGGTTGCAAAAAAAAAAATCAATAATTACTAAAAATGGGTATACTCAGAAAACTTAAAAAAGGCTGTCAAATCAATTTCAGGTTCAAAGTCATGACATATTTAATTCATGATACATTTCATCAATGAATTATCTTACAGCCCTCTGAAAGCAAATGATTTATAAACTTGGAGGCTTTATACCACAAATGAATACTGAACAAAGCCATGCATTTCAATGGTTTAAAATACAAAAAATAGATGTGCAAATATTTCATCTTCTAATTACCTTCTAATTTAACAACAACAAAAAATGCCCTGGCCCTCCCTAATTTCAAAGAGTAGCTTTTAAAAAACATATTGAAAAAAGAGAGCATTAAAAAGACACTGATGAAGACAATCACTCATTTCTTCTCATAAGATGAGTATGGTATGCAGTTTGTCATGAAATATACCACTATATTCCCCTGAACAAACATCCCAGCATCCACACAGCATTGACATGGCCTTAAAACTATTCAGTGAACCAATGATTGATGTTACCAATAGGGCTAAATGTACTTGCTTGGCCTTACTAGGAAGAAACACATCTCAAACTGACGCACATGGATGAGAAAATATGATAGATGTTGGGTTTGGAGTGATCCCCTTAAGGCTTCAATCAGGAAAGTTCTATTCAAATTATAAACCATGGAAAAAGTAATCATGAAGGTTTAATTACATGTTCCTTTTATCACCTTCAGTAAAAAATATTCCTCCAAAGCATCTGAAATAACATACACATATAAATAGGAAGACATAAAAACACTGATAAAAAGGCATCAGTTACACCCTTTTCCATGCCAAATTCTAATTGTATATGTGCCAGAACATGAACTTATTTTCCCACTTAACTGTCACTATTAACCAAATTTGTTAATAGCTTATTAGCAACACGTTGAAGTGATACACGTGTGATTTTACATGATGCAACATAATAATTGGAAAAAAAAGGTTTTCTTGGGTATTAAAACAAGCCTGCCTTCACACAAAATATGTGTATTTCCTTGTTAACAGCACTTCAACTGCATAAATATAATCGATAAGGCTATTTTTCTATTTTTTCTGCAATACATCAAACATTTGAGGCAGCAGTGACTGACAGATTAACCTAACAAACAGGACTGACCGATGCATTTGCACTGAACACATGTAATTAACACAAGCATCACAGACAACATGGTACATTCGTTCTGCATGAAGCTGCGACATCACTATGTGGCCTCCTCTCCCCCGGTCATGAATTTCCGCTGCGTTTGTAAACTCTTGACTGAGCTGTGGGCTCTGGTTGTAATAACCCAGTCGCACTCTCTTCCCGATCCAACATGTAAGCACAACAGAAACAGAGCAGCACCTGGAACAGGTCAGAGAACGTGAAGAAGACCCCACGAGCACAGAGCGCACTCAGCCCCGCCTCTTCCCTGCGTCACGTGACCGCGCCAGGAGCGGCGCGCACCCTGCCGGCAACTGTATAGCGACGGCGGCGGCCGTCCGGCAACAGGCACTTCCGCTTCCGGCGTTGTGCGGCGCTGCCCGGCCGCGCTTAGGCCGCGGCCGGCGTATGCGGGCGGGCTTGACGAGCGGTCAGGATGTGTCCACCGCCTCCTTGGCTGCTGGCGGGGCTGGTGCTGGCTGCGCGCTGTGGGGAAGCCGCGGTGGTCTTCCTTAGCGGCCCCTTCGTCTCCCCGCAGCCCACAGAGGCGGAGGGCGGCGCGACGCGGAGCAGCGGCGGGCGGCTGGCGGAGGTGTCGGCGCCGCCGGAGCAGGGCCGGCCCATGACGCAGCGCGCCCTGTCCGTGCTGGTGCTGGCCAGCGCCGCGCTCATCGTTTACTTCGTGATCCGGACTGTGCGGTGAGGGAGGTGGCCGGGAGGCAGTGGGCGGGAGAAGTGGGCAGGACTCGACTGGGCTCGTCTTGTTTTCAGTAAACACATCTCGTGCGTTCCTAAGGGAAAGATGCTTAAAATCTTGCACTACGACCAAGCTGTCGCTGTTTCTCACTGAAACTGCTTGTGTGACTTTAAATGCTTTTATGATTAACTCCATAACAAAAAGTTTTTGTTGCGGTGTTTTGTTCTTGCACGCTTAAAGTCTGAACAGCATACCTAAACTCCTGGATAAGCCTCAAATGTGTGATTGCATGGAAACTGTATGCATTGTGACTGTGTTAATTCATTATGTTTCTGGGTGTTTTTTTTTGGTTTTTTTTTTTCTTAGAATAGTTAGGACAGTTTACATACCCAGTATCTTTATGACTGATTCCAGAAAGGTAGAAGTGTTCTGTATTGGGCCCTTACAGAAACATGCCATCTAAGCAGAGCAGAACAGCCTGGATTTCCAAAGCTTCTGTAGGATGTGTTACAGCAGTTATCAGACTCACTGTTTTCATCACGTGTATCTTGATGGTTGCACATCGTTAAGGAAACTACATGTTTTCTTAACCAGGAGAAAATGGACTGGTACCATGGAAAGAATAAATAAAATAAGTAAAAGCCTGTCCTTACTGGAGTTGCAGAAGGAACTTCTCATCTGCTGTCATTATTTTCTAGATAGTTGGGAGTTGTGCTTGGAATCGTAGTGTGGTCCTGATGATATGGAGACCGGAAATGCCCTTGCATCTGTGCAGCACTGAAACAACAAAAACACTGATGTGTTATCAACACTAATTTTCTCCTGAAGCCAAAACAAAGCATCACAGTAGGCACTATGAAGAAAATCAACTTTTTGAGAGGGGTCTGTGGTGAGGCAGGATGTCTTGGGCAGATATCTCCTGTGGAACTCCATGCTGGAGCAGTCTGGTCCTGAAGTATGAGTCCTGAAGTATGCAACTTTTGGAGCAGTGCTTGGAGAGCTACAGCCTATGAGATGGACCCCACACTACAAGTATGAAGAGACATCATAGAATGGTTTGAAGTGAAAGAGACCTTTAAAGGTCATCTCATTCTACTCTCCAGCAATGAATAGGGCTATCTACAGCTAGGTCAGGTTGCTCAGAGCCCTGTCCAGTCTGACTCTGAATGTCGCTAGGGACAGGACCCCCAGTGCCTCTCTGGGCAACCTACGTCAGTGCTTCTCTAACTTCATCATTAAAACCTTTTTCCACACATCCGATGTAAATCTTCCTTGTTTTATCTTGAAACCATCTCCCTTTGTCCTACGAGCCTGATAAAGAGTCTGTCCCCTTCTTTGTTATAGCCTGCCAGTAGAGCTTATGTACTGAAAGGCTGCTATCAGATCTCCCTGGAGCTCTCTCTTGTCCAGGCTGAACAGCCCCAGCCCTCTTAGCCTGTCTTCAGAGGGGAAATGTTCCATACCTTGAATCATTTTTGTGGCCCTTCTGTGGACGTACTGTAACAGATTTGTGTCTCTCCCGTACTAAGGAATCCACATTTGGACACAGTACCCCAGGTGAGGTTTCACTAGAGCAGAGTAGAGGGGCAAGATCACTTCTGTCATCCTGCTGACCATGCTTCTTCTGATGCAGACAAGGATATGGGTGTCTTTCTGGGCTGTGAGGGCACATTGCTTGCTCATGTCTAGCTGCCATCCAGCAGTACCCCCAGCTACTTTTTGGAAGGGCTGCTCTCAATTCCTTTGGTTCCTAGCTTGTACTGATAGTGGGATTTGCTAAAGAGCATTTGTGCCAGTACTGACCTCTGAGGGACACCACTCATCACTGATCTCCATTTGGACATTGAGCCGTTGACCACTACACTGGGTGTGGTGTCTATTATGGGTGTCTATTACCTGGCTCAGGAAGTTTTCCTCTGTACACTCCAGGAGCCGTACCTGTAGCTCACCATGCTACTTTTCCAGGAGGTATCGTGGTTGAAGTACCCCAGCAGAATGACAGCCTGCAAATCCTGTAGCTGGAGGAAGAAGTCTTCATCAACAGACTCCACTTGATCAAGTGGCCTTTAGTAAGCAGCATTCACAAGGCTCTCTGTTGCTTTGGTCTCTGTCATCCACCAACTTTTGACTTTCTTGTGGCCTTTTTTCAGGGACAACTCTTAACACTCTATACCAACTTTGATGTAGGGGGTAACCCCTCCTCCTCTTATTCCTCACCTGTCTCTTTTGAGGAGCTTCTAGCCATTGATAGTAAGGCTCCAGTCATGGGAATCATTCTACCAGGTTTTGGTGATGGCTACTACATAATTGTTTTCTAGCAAGAAACAGTGCAGATAAAGCACTGTGAACTGACTGATCACAGTGCCTGTTCTCCATCCTGTTGTGATCAGGGAGAAGATTGAAGAGTGGGTGTGATATTGAACATGGAATTAGAGAAGGCAGAGGAAGCTATTCCTACTTGAAATTCTTACTGCCCTGCACTGTTATGGATTGGTAGTAAATTTATCTTCCCTGAGTTCAGTCTAGCTTGCCTGTGACAATAGTTGGTGAGTGATCTGTCTGTTCTTATCTCAACCTGTGAACTGTTTCATCTAATTTTTTCCTCCTGTCCTGCTGAAGAACAGGAGTGGAAATCCAGAGGCTGTCTGTGGTCAAACTGTCACCCAGGGCTTGACTGCCCTTTGGTGAAGAACCTTTTCCTAATCCCCAGCCTGACCCTTCTGTGATGCAGCTCCATGCCTTTCCCTCAGGTCCTGTCAGTACTGCAGAGATAAGAGATCAGTATGTTATACTCCAGAAATTACCAGTTTACAGGATTAGACATTAGAAGCCTGTTTTTTCTATATGCCCTTGTGTTTAGTTGAAGTGATTTGATTTTGTTTATTAGTGCACAAAAACGTTTACCATCTAGAACCAGTGTATTTGGTGTATTTTTTTTATGTTCTTGAGAGCTGTGCTTTTCAAGTGTTCATTGCTGGACATGCTTGTCTAAAGAATTCAATGTATAGCAGTAGCAAACAGTTCAAATCAACTTGGACATCATGACTTTCAGCAGCAACCTTGAATTTGAGAGAGAAAAATGCTTGTTTGCTAATGATAGTATGAGAGAAAATGCATACAAGTTATTTTGTACTCTCAACAACTTTTTCTTATCGCCATTTTTATCTTTCTGCTGCTGGAATAGTTTTATTACAGTCATTAATTGCCAGAAATTTAGATTTAAGATAACTCATTATTCAGTATCTATATGTAAGTTCTTTGCAAAATAATTAAATGCTCAACTGTTATACTACATTACTATATCAGAAACTTGCAACCTTTCAGAATGGATGTTGTCTCAACAAGTGGGCACTGCATTTTTAGCAAGCTGCCTGGTATTTGTCCTGTTGGGGTCATGCTCATGTAAGTTAACATAGACAAAGCATGTGTTTTTTTAGGTTGGATTTGTGGCTGAATGTCATATGACAGTACTTGTGTTGGAAATTTAAGTTTTAGATACAAACTTTCCAGTTTCTTTTGAATATATATATATATATATATATATATATATATATATATATTTGTAATTAAACCATGCATTGTTAACAAAGATAAAGGTTTCAGGATCTTTTACAAAGTTATAGAGTTTCAACATGTTTTCACCATTCAACTTCATTTATACATAGAAACAATGTATAATTTTAAAATTAGAAATAATACTTTTCCAGCTCTGTTATAGACTACTTGGAAAATCTAGGTCCAGTTTGTTGGGACTCAGTCAAAACCTTGCTTAATTAAATGATAGCAATCTCTATCAATTCTGTACATTCTGATAAAGATACGTGTATTTGGTTTTCAGAGCCATTTGGCTTTTTGTTTGAAGGTGATGCCCTGAAAATCCATTTTGAAGAAAACCATGTGAGAGCTGATACAACTTTGCTGCTGTGGCTATAACACTTCTTTTTCTCCACATATAATTCATGTAAATTATAGCAAACACCCTTTCAGAAAAAAAAAAAAAAACGTATCTTGATTTCATTTTGAGCTTTGTGTATGGGTCTACTAGTTTCAACTGCCTTGTTATACAGGTTGGACTCTTTGTACCTTTCCTTCTCATGGTGTGCTGAGAAGATGAGACTGGGAGGTATTTTCAGCAGTTGTGTTAATTGAGTGTGCAGTAGCAGACTGTATGAGGGACCTCTGGAGATTGTCTCTTCTGGCATCCTGCAACCTCCTGCAGGCTGCTAGGCTCTTGATGGGTTGCTTTGAGTATGTGTCATGAAGATTTGTAATCAGTGTGTCCCTGTGTTTAACCCTCACAGGAAAAAGTCTGTATTATTGGTTTTTTTTTCTGGTTTTGTTGTTTCTTTTGTTGTTTTCCTCCAATTGTGCTGTTGAGGAAAGCTTTTGTTATAGAGGAAGAACTGGTGTTTTCTAGAGCTCTTTCCCAGGCTTTGTTTGCTTCAAAGCCAGTTGTGTTAATTACAAAAAACTTCATGTCTCTTGTGCATTTTTATACATTTAGATATGGAACTCCTTTTATAACAGAAGATTTTCGAAGAATGATGTATGTAGCAACAAGACCATACAACATATCCATCAGAACTAGGAATAAGGGAATTTAGACGTTGCAATGCCATTTTCATTCTGACAGTTTTATTTTTCCGTTCTGTGCTTAGATTTGATACTTGACACAAAACGCCTGACAACGCACAGAAACACTAATATTAAACTTCTTACACCCTTTTCTTTTTTTTCGTTAACTCCTCCTGTTTCTGGATAGCGCTTATTTACAAGAAGTCTGTTGCAGTCAGTGGCTATCTCCCACATAGGAAGAAGAGCACGATCTTCGTTCTTCAGTTTTCGTGAGTCAGTGAGAAAACAGATGTAGTACATGAGGTGAAATGACTTTTTTCTTTTAAGACGACCGTTACAAAATGCAATACAATTCATCGTTCTACATCAGACTTCCTAAAAACAGTTCAGTATAAATGATGTATCAGATATTAAGTTTCTAGGAAGTTATTTTTAAGCATTTTGGATTAGGATTATTGAATTTCTTTAATGGATCTAAAATCTGTAGCTAATGTGTGTCCTTCACAGAAGTTATTAGCTTCAACTAGTAACTTTATTTTTATGAGAATACTTTTTGTAACTGGTATAGTTCATGGCTCAGGAAAAATAAATTTAGTTTGAAAAATTAATTCATGGAGAATGTAAAGAAATTGCTCTGTATTGTGTAGTACATGGTATGAGAAGACTTTAGGGTGGGATTTTTCCAGCAGTGAGTCAACTGGAATAGTTAAAAATCCAGTTTTGTCACACTGGCCGTTACCAGACTCTTCAGAGATAGTTTTTTCCTGATCTGTATCTTGCCAAACCTTACCCACCTATTAAAAAGTAGTCGGTCTTTGGAGCTGTGGAACAGGGAATGTTGATTTCTGTTTTTAAGAAGGTATATGCTGGCTCATAATTAACACTTGTCTGTAGGCATGAGGTGATTGGAAAGCTGCAGTTCCTTTGTCATGTACTTTTCAGAATCTTCTGAAGTACTGTGAAGAGCAAAAGCAGGGAACAGGGAGGTTTGTAGAGCTTAGTAACAGTAAAAAAACCTTCTGTTAATATGGCACTATACATAAGATCAATTAGCAGTTACTGTTGTATTGAACTGATCTCATTTCAAGTGTTTGGCTTTTTGTTGCACCTGATCAAATTAGGATTAAAGGAAAAAAATTCTTCGTTCCCACCCTCCTAGCATTTCACAGTTCTGTTTCTTTAATCTTGTTATTTTAGATGTTCTTTTGACTTGGCTTGGTTTGCTTCAACTCTTATTTTCTTAACTTATTTTCTGTTTGTTTGGTTTTTTTTAAACACCAACATTTCTCAGTTCTTATTTAGCTCTGCTCTTACTGTCATCGATACCACTTCTGGTATTAATCTCATAATATTTGTTTGCATGTTATTGCAGATTTCTCCACGTTTGTCAGCTGTTTTTGAAGAATTACTGAGATTGAACATGTAGAAACATAACATTGATTTTTGTGTATGTTTAATCCTGTTTTTGATAGCTTCATCTTATTAGGCCCTAAGGTCTCAGTAGTAACTACAGTGATAAAAATAATCCTACCAAGAATGCTACTGACTTTAATGCCATTGGTATTCTGTGGTAGATTTTGTTTCAGTCATAGGTCAGCAAAGCTATTTTAGTTTTTTTGTAAACACTCGTGATGGTTCTCTAGCATCCTAGTTATGTCTGTGCATGTATACCTTACGAGCATCTTTGGCATCCTTTTAGCTTTAGTTTGTTAACTAATTTGCATGTAGGGTAAGTTTTCATGTCACCAGTAATTCAGTTTTCTGTTTCTCAGTAGCATTCATTTGAACCTTTAAATCTGTGCAAGCCTTTTGATTCCATTTGTTTTCTGCAATCTGAACATATGTTGTGTGTCCTCAAGGTTATTCTTGGCTCACTACAGAGCTTTCCTTTTAAACCCATTATGTACAAAAAAGTATCAAAATGTCTAGGGAGGTTAATAGCAATATTGGATATAGAAATAACATGAAATGCTCCATCATTTCCTGTTTTATTTTTGTTTACAATAGAAACAGAATGTTTTGAGTTAAAAGGGACCTTAAAGATCATCTGCTTCTAACCTCTTTGCTGTAGGAAGGGACACCTCCCACCAGGTTGACTCAACCTGGCCTTGAACAATTCCAGGAATGAGATATCCAGAACTTCTCTGGGCATCCTATTCCAGTTCCTCTGATTGAATAATTTCTTAATCTAAACCTATCCTCATTTAGTTGAAAGCCATTACCCTTTGTCCTGTCACTATACTCCATGATAAAGAGTCTGTCTCAAGTTTTTCTGTAGGCTCCCTTTAGGTATGGAAAGGTCACAATGAGCTCCTCCTGGAGCATTCTCTGTACTGAGCAGCACAGCTCTCTTGGTCTACCTTCATAGAAGTGGTGCTCCAGCCCTCTGGCCGTCTTCATGGACCTGGAAAGAATCTAATGGAGGGACATGAAGGTGATAAAGGGCCTGGAGCCCTTCTCTTATGAGGAAAGGCTGAGTGACCTGAGTCTGTTCAGCCTTGAGAGAAGAAGGCTCAGAGAGGATTGGATGCATGTCTATAAGAATCTAAGGTTCAGGAGGCCAAAGGGACAAGAATGAACTCTTCTCAGCAGTGCATGGTGATAGGATGAGTGGAAACAGCCACAAATTGAGTCACAAAATGGCCATAAAGTTCTGAGCAAATGTGTGTGGGAACTTCTTCACAGTGCAGTGACGGAGCACTGGCACAGCTGCACAGAGAGGTGGTGGAGTCTCCTTCTCTGGAGACATTCAAGACCCACCTGGACACCTACCTGCGCAGCCTGGGTTAGGGAGCTGCTTTGGCAGGGGAGTTGGACTCAATGATCTCTGGAGGTTCCTTCCAACCCCTACAATTCTGTGGTTCTGTGACCCCCTCTTGTTTCACTCCACAGGTGCATGTCCTTACGCTGGGGGCCCCAGAGCTACATACAGTGCTGTCTCATGCTGAGTTCATAGAATCATAGAATGGTTTCGGTTGGAAGAGGTCTTTTAAGATCATCTACTTCCAACTTCCCCCTGCTGTAGGCAAAGACACCTGCCACTAGAGCCGGTTGCTCAAAGCCCCGTCCACCCTGCCCTTAAATGTCTCCAGGCAAGGGACACACACAGCCTCTCTGGAAGTCCTGTTCAAATGTCTTACAAGCCTCGCAGTAAGTAATTGCTTCTTAATATCTAATTTAAATCTACCCTCTTCCAGTTTAAAGCTATTTCCACTTGTCCTGTCACTACATGCTCTTATAAGAAGTCCCTCTCCAGCTTTCCTGTAGCTACTGGAGAGCTGCTATAAAATCCCCCCAGAGCCTTCTTCAGGCTGAAAAGCCCCAACTATCTCATCCTGTTCCCTGTGGGGAGAATGAGTTTCTTATTAGCCAGCATCCCTCAGTCCTCCTCAGAGCTGCTTTGCAGTGCTGTACATTCTCTTCCCAGCCTGTTTTTGTGCTGTTCCTGACTCTTGCATTTAGCTACTGAATAGCTTTCTGCTTTCACTTTCTTTTTAGCTGTTAAGTGCCTTTCTGTATTCTCTTCAGTAATTCTATACAAAACTAAATGTGGTAAACTCTTATTGGCCTCAATGATTTCCTGTAAATTCTTCATGCTTGGAGCTGTCTGATAGCTGAACTTCACTGAGCTCAGGGTGTACACTTTAAGTATAGTTACTTTTTAAAATTCATAATCAGTTCTCAGTATAGCAGTGTTTTATGGGGTAGTTCTCTTACATTGTTGAAAATGCAGAAATTTATAGAACTTACACATCTTAAAATACATTTCAGGCTCAGAAGGCGTAACAGAAAAACACGAAGATATGGAGTTTTGGATACAAACATAGAAAACATGGAGTTGACCCCACTAGAGCGAGATGATGATGATGATGATACAACACTATTTGATGCCAATCATCCTCGAAGGTTTGTATGTAGAAGCTGGGATATATGTGTACAAGTGGAAATGAAGGACGCAGATGATAAGCAGCTTGACTGGAGAAGCTTGCTATTTTGTTTCTTATGTATGTAGTTGGAGGAGTAATGTCAAAATAAACTGAATTTTAAATGGACAATAATTTAATGCGTAAGAAGATAAGATTCAGCTACTCTTGATCTACTCCAGAACACCTTTATCTTTGACTTTGTCTTTGGCATACAAGTTCCAGAGAAAGTCAACAACTAGTTTATCAGCTTTGCACACTTCGGTTATTCCATCCTTGGGTATTTCACTCTTGTCATTTATTGAATGGATAAGAAGGAAATGGAGACAAGAATACTAAGAGCAGAAGTATGATTTAGACTAAGGTGCTTTACAGCTGTAAAAAAGGAGGCCTCTAATGGCAATTGCTATTATGTGTTACCTTAAGAAAAAAATTCACATTATGATACAGTGTTGTAGTTAAAAAAAAAAAAAAAAAAAAGCTGTTCTAATTTCCAAATACTCAGCTTCTTTTAAAATTGGACTACTGCAGTAAATCATCATTTACTTTAGCTATACCAAGCAATTTGTAAGTATTTGAAAGTAGCTTGCTGATCCAGACCATTTTTAATATAGTCGTTAGGATGACATATGATCTAAACAGTTTGAATATGTTAGTAGTATTTCATTTATCTGATGACATAGCTATTGTCAGATCAGTATTTATTAGTATTAATATACATAATTCCTTACATACTATGGTACCTTCTTGTTGAGAGAACTTCTGCTATTTTTTACTTAATAGAGTTGGCTTCAAACAAAAACCAAAAATACCCAATGTTTTCATCTCATTCTAAATGCTCAGAAAAACTGGGAAATGAAGTGGGATGTTGCAGTAGTGTTAGAACGTGCTGTAGCCCTGCATAAATATGTGGTGATGTAACTTGTAGCATAAACATACGTTTATTTCTTCCCTATCAGCCTGTGACATGGCCTAAAATTTGATACAGAAGAGGTGATGTTGGGTTTGAATCACACTGCAAGAAAAACAATTGCATTCGAGTAACTGAGTGATCTGACTGAACTTCTGCATGTGTTTCTGTTAACTTGATAAGGAAATTTTCCAAATAGAAGTACTACCCTCACAAGTGAATTGTTAGAAAATCATGGAATGATACCTTAATGAGGTTAGAAAAGACCTTTAAGATCATCAAGTCCAGTTGTCGACCCATCACCACCATGCCCACTAGCCATGTCCCTAAGTGCCAACATCTCCAGGGATGGTTCTTCAACACCTCCAGGGATGGTGACTCCACCACTTCCCTGGACAGCCTGTTCTAATGCCTGACCACTCTTTTAGAAGAAAAAAAATATTTTTTGGTGCAACTTGAGTCATTACTTCTCATCCTGTTGTTAGCCAGGGGGAGAGACTGATCCCCACCACACTGCAACCTCCTCTTAGGTAGCTCTAGAGAATGATAGGGTCTCCCCTGAACCTCCTCCAGACTGAACAGTCCCAATTCCCTCAGCTACTCCTCATAAGACTTGTGGTCCAGACCACAACTTCGTTGCCCTTCTTTGGGAGCACTCCAGCACCTCAATGTCTTCCTTGTAGTGAGGGGCCCAAAACTGAACACAGCACTCAGGATGTGGCATCACCAAAGATGAGTGCAGTTTGATGATCACCTCCCTGCTCCTTCTGTTCACTCTGTTTCTAATACAAGTCAGGATGCTGCTGGCCTTCTTGGCCACCTGGGCATGCTGCTGGCTTTTTTTCACCCCCACATCATTTTAATCTGCGCAGTTTTCCAGACAAGTTTCCCAAGTTTGTAGCACTGTGTAGAGCTGCTGTGACTGAGGTGCAGCACCTGATGCATGGTCTTGTTGAACAATTTGTAACAGCCCATTGATCCAGCCTATGAAAATGTTAATGAATTTTCAGGATTGCTCAGAAAGTAAGCACTTATATGATCAAAGACATTATTTCCATGATGGGAGCTTGAGTAAACAAAGATTTTAAGTTACATGTAGTTGATAAAGCGAGTATATTCCACACATATATTGAGAGCTTGTTGTGCTCTTTCCTGTATAGAGAGAAGCTGTCAAAATTTCATGAGTTACATTTATCTTGAAGCATTTGTGCGTAGGAGGATCAGAAGAATTGTCAAAACAAAGTTTAAAAACTAATGTGGAGTACTTTTTAAATATATATATATATATGTATCAGTAATTGGAAATGTACTTGTGTTAGTTCCTTTCACCTTGTATCTGCATGACAACTTGTGGAAGTTCCATGTTGGGCAGCTAAGCTCAACCTCACTGTTTACACTCCCCTTCTTAAGAGAACAGGAAAAAATATGATGAAAAGATGCTCATGGATTAAGATAAGGACAGGGAGATCACTCACCACTCACAGGCATGGACCAGACGTACTGAAGCTTAAGGGAGATGAGCCTATTTCCTATTGACAACACTTAGAGCACCTCCTGCCCTTCTGCACTGACCTGGGTGCCCACAGGGCCGCTTCTCACATTTTGCACTCCTGTCTTCCATCTGATGCTGTGCAGCAGCTTTTCTTTCCTTCAGTCCTCTCTTCTAGAGCACACCCAGCATCACCCACAGCTCAGCTCTGGTAGCAGCAGATCCCTGTTGGGATCCCCCTCTCTGAGCAGAGGCCAACCCTGAGGCCTCCCCTTCTATCAAAACCTTGACACATAAGCTCAGTACACACCTTAATAATCATTATTACCTAATTAAGAAGTACAAAATGTGTAAGGAGTCAGAACTGAAACATTTTGATGTTAAAACTGAAACATTTTGATAATAGCAGTACCTCATTTTTCACATATTTTCACTTTGTACTTTGCAATAATTTGGAGCTTGTTTTTCTTCTTTGAGTAGCACAAATATGCAGTCAGGCATGGAGGAACAGTGAAACCAGAAAGAGAGATCTTTGATGGATTCTGATTTTAGTTCCTGTTTGTCATGGGCAAATCAGTGTTGCAGTTTTGTTTAACTACGGTCAGTGAACTTATTCAGTTCATAATTTTCTTATTCTCATAGATCAGAGTGAAATACACTTCCAAAAATAAGCATGATTGTGTTAGTGTTACTAACAAAAAAAAACATGGAAGTCTGAAAACTCTTAGAGTTGAAAGTTGGAATGTGTAAATGTGCTGCCTTTGTATTTTGGAGGTTTAAATGAACAGTGTTTTATGACATTTTACTTCACAGTAATGTGGTAACTAAGTTTTTATGGACAAATTTAGTAATAAAGAGTTGCACCTTTTTTCTCTTAGTGTTAGGTCTTTAAAAATGTAGATTAACATTACCCTTCAAACAGCATTTCACATTAATGCATCTGTTTCTTCTGTTGTAGATAAGTACGTGCCTTGCAATGAAAGAACTTAATTCTTCAACCAGAGGAAACTGCTTCAAGGGAGGAATAAGAAGCAAGAGGGTGTACAAGTTGAGGAGAGGCTGATTTAAACTAATATACTGTGGCATCCTTAGATTGTTGCAATAAATACTGTACCAATTTGTTGTACCTTTCTGTATATAGAGAACTGTAAATGTAAAGCCTGGAGAGAGGGTGCACTAAAATGAAAACCTATTTGGAAGGGAGATTACTTTTAAAACAGGGTATTTTTTGTTTGTTCTAATTCTTGTGTAGCATAAGTGTGGTATACAGGGTATACAGTTTTTCTACAACAATCTGGAATAAAAATCATTTTTTTGGCTGATATTAAATTATAAATAAACTTTACCACTGTGTGCTACTCAGAATTCTATAACTCAGTTTTAATTGAGGAGATGCTTTACCCTTTGCAAATAAAAAGCCAAACTACTGCCTTTTCTGTCGAGATTTTTTTTTAACTAATAAACGTGTTGTGAGTGTGTGTTTAAATGAAAAAAAACCACCCTGTTTACAGTGTTCCTAGCACTTACTGTGTTATTTCAGCACTATATAGATATTAACTACTAACACGGTCTTAATAAACACAGTAATGCAACACCTTATCCTGTTAAGTTTAAGTCAGTTTCTTTGTGATGGCCTTCTTTAACTGGTGTGAACAACTGTTGCTCCAGTGACTTAGGATACTTCTTGCATATGCCACGTGATGTCAGCATTCAGACCTGTGATGAAGCAAAGAACAAGTCTTGGTAAAGCTGTTTACTTTTGTTTAAATCTGGGGAAAATACTAAACTTGAGCTGTAAGTGTAAAGTGAAAAGTGACGCCAGAAGCAGCAGTTACTGTGAAATATGCAGTAACATTCTCATGAATGTAGTTTGTTTTCTTTATCCAGTCCTAAAACTTAATAAATCAAGTTTTAAGACACAGAAGACCTGATGTTTTTAAAATATATCACATTCTGCAGTTCTCTTAAATACTACAGGTGAAATGTAGAAATTCCTGGTTGTTCAAATTGTGCTGGTGTAATTGTACCACTGATTCTGTTTATATGTAATCTCAAAGTATAAACTTGCAAACATTTTTCCTGATTATTCATTCCCTTTTTTGAGAGGATTAGGAATGCCTTGAGACTACTTCCACAATGATGGATAGTTGTCTGCAGTACATATATATATATATATATTTAAAAATTCTCTGCTAGCTGATTTGTACTTAGCCCTATTTATTTTGCCATAGTAAAACATTAGATTGGGTTTGAACTAAGTTGTTTCCCAAGCTAATGTTCATTTATAGTTTGATCATAGTCACACTGCTGGGAAATGTATTGTATTTACAATAAATTGAAGTCATTTTATTTCCTTCCCTCTTGTACACATTTTTTTCCATCCTTAGTTAAAGATAAAACTGAAATGAGAGCACAGGACTTATTTTTTGAAGAGACTTAGCTGGGGAATCTAGAAAGAAATATTGTGAATAGCTGTGAGTGAGGGAGCAACAAGTTATATGATATAGGGTAAAGTGTGTTGTTCCCATATGAGAAGGGGACCATCATCATTAAAAAGTCACTGTTGCATGTTAAGTTTGTAAGTAGAGTTGACTTCCTGGAATTGTTTTAATTCTGCATGATCTTTTTAAGTTTTGAGGTGAATGTATCCTGAAGAGCTGTTATGTTTGCTAAGCATACATACTTGAACTGTTTATGTATGGCAGGGACACTGGAAGTGACTACTTAGGTTGTAAGCACTTGTCTTTTCCAAGTAAATCTGGAGATTTCTTGGAGGGGAAAAAATAGAACAGCTTTTTACATTTCTGAGCAAATTTTCCATGTTCAAAAAAATAATAAAGCATCTGGGATTCATGCCATCAAGATTATGAGGCTCTATTTTCTAGCATGAGTGGTATAGAAAAATCATAAAGCTGATAATAAATTGAGACAGTTATGTTTTCTGGTATTCCAGATGCTATGTGCTTTGGCATGCATAATTCCTCAACACCATCCTGACCGTACCTAATTTTAGGAGCGAGTTTGGCTGTCACAGACATGAAATTACTCAAGAAAGACCCGTGTTGCACCTATCATGGACTTAACCAAGCACCTTTAAATCTGCTCTAAATTTGGTGCTGCTCCAGTTGAAATGCACACCAACAGAGTTATTTCCAGCTGTGGATTAAAAAGGACTGTTCTTATCATAGCTTAACATTCTTAACATAAGTTGTCCATGTTTTGTGGGGAGGAATACAGCATCATAGAGACTGGTAATTGAACCATGTATAAATTGCATTACATTTTATATAAAGTGGACTTACCAATTAACAGCCTGATGTGAAACGCAAGATCATAAAGGTAAATGAAGTGTATAAATAGCTACATATGGAAGGTATTGTTCTTACGTTATGCCTACAAGAAGTACTCATTGAGAGCAGCCCTGCAGAGAACATGAGGTTTCTGATGGATGAACAGCTGAACATAAGTGTTATGGTTTTGTGATTTTTGTTGTATTGTTGATATTCCACATCATAACATCATGTGGTGTATTGGGAGTTAAGGAGTTAATGCTCCAGCTCTGTGGATCGTCGATAGTTCTGGGTGTACCTGTCTCAGAAGAGAACCACATTCCCCAGAGGACTTTGCGATGCTTTGCATTTTTACATATTTCCGCCCAGAAGGAAAGATAAAAACTGTCTGTGGTCACGGGACCCTCTCTTCCCTTCGGGACCGAGCTCAGCAGTGGGTGTTTGTTGCAGCCATCCGCCTTCAGCATTAGCGTAAGGCCTTCGGTTTATCAGACACTCTCTCTTGCTCATTTTATTTGATTCATTTGCCTCAATTCCAATTATATTATATTATATTGTGTTATTTTCCTTTCTGATATCTTATTTAGTAAATTAGCTTTCCTCCTCAGATCGTTGCCGCTGTTTTGTTCCTAGGCCCATCTCCCTTCTCCTTTTTCCCTTTTTCCCCTTCCCCTTCCCCGGGGTGTGGGCCCGTGGGTCCCCTGCCTCAATTGTCACGGTACCGGGTCGAACTGTCCCGCAAACCGGTGACAATAAGCCAGCATGTATGCTTGCAGGATGGAAAGCCAACAATGGCCTCTTGGATGCCCCAGCTACCTTAGACAAGGGACCAGCACCAAGGGTATCCTTGCTTCTTGCTCCAGACCTCACAGACATGCTTGGCTAGAGGCAGTAGGGGTGGTCACACTGCTCAGCACTCATGTAATTTTCCTGGACTTGTATAAGGCCAGCAGCTGCCTAGAGAAGCTGTATATGACCCATCGCAGGAGTTGTTCAAGGCCAGGACAGATGGGCCCTGGACTTCCTGATCTAGTTGGCAACTCTGCCCGTGGCATGGGCATTGGAACTGAGGGATGTTACAGGTCCCTTCCAACCCAAGCCATTCAATAGTTTGTGATTCTATGATCCTATTATGTCAGAAGAGACAGGAAGTGTTTTTTGTTTTTGTTTTCTTGTCCAGTAAGAAATAAGAAAAGACTTCAATACGTCACACTCTGAATGTAATGCCTCATATTTATTTCCATGGAAACTACAACAGATACAAAGAGCACAAGAACACTATTTGATAGAGAAATTCTAAGCTACAGTATACTGTTTTTCAATACAGTCACCACTATTAGCAAATTTGTGCCGATGAATTGATCAAGACTCTCTCCATTTCTTGATGTGACCAGCTATGCATGGCTATCTGGAACATAGCTTGGCTTTCACAGGCTTGTCATCACTGCTGAAACTCACCATGCACTGCCTCACTGTTCTCACATCCACTATTGGATCTCCAGCAAAAGTTGGTGAATTCCTCGTGGAGGAATTTAGTCACACCCCTTTTACTACATCCACATTTCCAAGTCAGGTGTTGTTCTGTCAGACTGCGTTTCTGCTGCTATCTGTCACATGGCAACAAAATGTAATGGAATATTGGCAAGAAGGTTCAACCTCTGTTGCCAGATCACCAACATCTGCCTGTGACATCATGAGCCAACATAACAAAACAACAGGTATTACTTTCAGAGGGTAGTTCGCATGTATGTATATGTCTACAGGTAGACAGATAGGTAGGTAATTAGATAAACAGATAGAAAGATAGGTAGATATAACTTAAAGATGGCCATTGAAAGAATCAGATCTCAAAATCTAACCTAATTACTGCCTGTTTTTCATCATCTACAGTTACTATCTATTCCAAGTAGCTTTCACTCTGTTTAGTTTACTTCTTGAGGCATTCTTATTTTGGTAAAATGAGAACATTTCTTGAAGATATTTTCAGGATGAATGTAAGTTCTCGTGTCAATTGTATTAGGAGATGCAAATAAAATTCTTAAATCATGAAGTTCTTTCAAAACTTTCTGCTGTTAGAAAATGTTTTTTTTTCTTTTGGTTGATACCATCTATATTTTTAGTGTAAACTGTTTGGAAGCCTGTGGGCTGTATGCTTCATACAAAACATAGTAAAGACAAAGTCTGATGTCAAAAGTAAAAGCTATGCCAGAGGTGCTTTTGAACTGTTATTCCAAAAAGGCACTTAGTTCATTGATGTTCTTTAAGTATCCTTCTGTTTATTAAAAAGGAGGGTTTATTCTTCACAGTTTCAGAAAATCTAGTCCCTCTAAGATACAGAATGAAAGAATGATTGCTTCCATCCAAATTTTTCACTTAAATATCAGTCGTGGTATCAGTTCAAATGATATCTGACTAGATCGTGTGCTGTACAAACAATTCCTCATTTCAAACCAAGAAGCTCTGCTCCTTCCACAGCTTTTGTATAGAACCAAATAAATGAATAAATAAAGTCTTGAAGGCAGGGTAAATGATATTTATGAGGAATCTTTATGAATTTCCTATTTTGTTTGTTTTAGGTTAGCATGGACTTCTGCGAGAGTACACTTCAGAAGCCCCTAGGACACAGATGTTTTGAAGTCCAGAGAACAATCAGCAGAAGTACAGTATATGAGTACCTCATCTCACTCAGCTGAACTTGGTTTGGCCCCTGTCCAAAGAAGTGGACATTTGCTAACATTTGACCCCTTGTGTCTTAATCTTGCTATCATGTGCACATATGTTAAAGAAACTTCTCTCCCTCCTGTAACTGGAGCAAGACAGATAGAGTTGGAGTTGGTCAAGCAGGACCTGTTTTTCATGAACCCAGCTGACTAGACCTGATCCCCTGGTTGCCTAGCACATGCTGTGTGTTCCCTCAAAATGATCTGCTCCATGACCTTTTGTGCACTGAAGTCAACTGTCAGGCCTATAATTCCTTTGATTTTACTTACAACACTTATTGTAGATCAGAGTTATATTTGCAAACCTCCAGTCCTCTGGGAATGCTGGTTGACCTGGAATGCTGATAGATGGTGTAAATCACCCCTCTGCACCCTTGGGTGGATCTCATCTGGCCCCACAGACTTGTGGAAGTAGTAGGTCTCCATCTGAATCACCTGAATCATGGGGGGTTTATTCTGTTCTGTATATCTCATACTTCCAGAACAGGGGATAGAGAACCCTAAAGGTAATTGATCTGACTTTTAGAGACAGACACAGAGAAGGCATTGAGAACCTCAGCCTCTTCCTCATCCTCAGAGGTCATGTTCCCCACCATGTCCAGTAAAGGCTGGAGAATCTCTTTAGCCCTCCTCTTACTGTCAATATATTTGTAAAAAGTTTTTGGTTATTTTTTTCTCTTTTACCCCAACAGCCAAGTTTAGTTCAAGCTGGACTTTTGCCTTTCTAATTTTCCCCCTGCACATCCTGACAACTTCTTTGTACTCTCCCCAAGTTGTCCATCACTTCTTCCATTGGAAGATTCACTTTTTCTGATGGATCCTTGGATGAAAATCCCTGTTAATCCACAGCAGTCTTCATCTCTGCCAGCTCATATTGTGGCACAGGGGCAGCCTTCTGTACCTCTAAGATTTCTTACCAGAGGAGCATCCAGCCTTCCCAGACCCTTTACCCCTCAGGACTGAATTTCCAAGGGACTCTCTCTACCAGTGTTCTGACTTGTTCTAAGTCTACCCCCTCAAGTCCAAGGCTGCAGTATTCCTGGCCCCCTCCTAACGTCACCAAGAGTTGAGAACTCTACCATTTCGTGGTCACTCTTTCCAAGACAACTCCTGACCTCCACATCTCCCACCATTCCTTCTCTGTTTGCAAACAGCAGATCTAGCTGGGCACCTGCCCCTGTAGGACCTCTTACCAGCTGTGTCAGAAAGTTGTCTTCCGTACATACCAGAAACCCCCCAGGCTGCTTCTGTGCTGTACTGCGTTCCCATAAGGGAAGATGATGTCTCCCATGAGAATAAAAGCTGGTGATTGCTCAGCTTCTGCCAATCTGTGCGTAGAATACCTCATCTGTCTCTTCATCCTGGTTAGTCAGTCTATAACAGGCCCCCACCAGGAGGTCAGCCTTGTTGGTCCTGTCCTTACCCATAGAGATTCAACCATATCATTCCTGTGTCACAAGCTCAACAATCATCCTTGAGCTCCACCACCACACTGAGCAGATCATCCACCTGCTCACACCTCATGAAGGTGGAATTCCCACCACTCTTCACTGGCAGCAACAGGCTCAGGCTCTCACTGGAGACTTCAACAGACACATGCTCAGGCAGGCACTCTGTCAGTTACCACATACATGTCACAGCTTTCTGCCTAGTGGAGACTATGGCTGGATTTATCACCTAGGAGGCAGCCAAGAGGTGCACCTATCTCCTGAATGGACTGAGATTCCCATTTGTTTTATACACACAAGGGTGAACCTTGTATGAACCCACAAGATTGGAGGCCTGCCGATGTGACTCCTATCTACAAGAAAGGCCATAAGGAAGACCCGGGGAACTACAGGCCTGTCAGCCTGACCTTGGTATCAGGGAAAGTTATGGAGCAGATGATCTTGAGGGAGATCACAAGACACGTGCATGGCAACAAGGGGATCAGACCCAGCCAGCACGAGTTCACCAAGGGCAGGTCGTGCTTGTCCAACCTCATCTCCTTCTATGACTGGGTGAACAGACTGGTAGATGAGGGAAAGGCTGTTGATGTAGTCTACCTGGACTTCAGCAAGGCCTTCGACACGGTCTCCCACAGTATTCTCCTGAGGAAACTGGCAGCCCGTGGTGTGGACAGGTTCACTCTTCTCTGGGTGGAGAACTGGCTGGAGGGCCGTGCCCAGAGGGTAGTGGTTAATGGAGTTAAGTCCAGCTGGCGTCCTGTAACGAGTGGTGTCCCCCAAGGATCAGTTTTGGGGCCCATCTTGTTTAATATCTTTATTGATGACCTAGACGAGGTAATTGAGTGTACCCTCAGTAAGTTTGCAGATGACACCAAGATGGGAGGATGTGTCAAACTGCCTGAGGGTAGGGAGGCCCTTCAGAGGGATCTGGAAGGGCTGAATAGCTGGGCTGAGCTCAATGGGATGAGGTTCAATAAGACCAAGTGCCGGGTCCTGCACTTTGGCCACAATAACCCCATGCAATGCTATAGGCTTGGGGCAGAATGGCTTGAAGAATGTAGAGAGGAAAAGGACCTGGGGGTGTTGGTTGATGCTCGGCTCAACATGAGCCGGCAGTGTGCCCAGGTGGCCAAGAAGGCCAACGGCATCCTGGCCTGTATTAGAAATAGTGTAGCCAGCAGGAGCAGGGAGGTGATCATCCCCCTGTACTCAGCTCTGGTACGGCCACACCTCGAGTACTGTGTTCAGTTTTGGGCCCCTCACTACAAGAAGGACATTGAGGCCCTGGAGCGTGTTCAGAGAAGGGCAACAAAACTGGTGAGGGGTCTGGAGCACAAGTCTTATGAGGAGCGGCTGAGGGAGCTGGGATTGTTCAGTCTGGAGAAGAGGAGGCTCAGAGGAGACCTTATTGCACTCTACCACTTCCTGAAGGGGGTTGTGGTGAGGAGGGGGTGGGCCTCTTCTCCCTGATAAATAACGACAGGACGAGAGGGAATGGCCACAAGTTGCGCCGGGGAAGATTTAGATTAGACCTGAGGAAACATTTTTTTCTCTGAAAGAGTGGTCAGGCACTGGAATGGCCTGCCTAGGGAGGTGGTTGAGGCACCATCCCTAGCGCTGTTCAAGAAGCGTTTAGATGAGGTGCTAAGGGATTTGATTTAGTAGCTTAGTGGGTAGGGATGGTGACAGGAGGATGGTTGGACTAGATGATCTTATAGGTCCTTTCCAACCTTATGAACCTATGAACCTATGAACCTGACACTGCTTCTGCTTTTGCCTCTGTGACTTCAGAACAACTTGACCACATGGAGGGTGATGGCACATGGCAGCTGCTCGTACATCACCAAAAAGACTGGTGTTGTTCTGTCCATTTGCATGGCTCCAACAAAACTGTTATAACACACTAAATTTTAAATGAAATTTAAATTTTCTCTATTAGATAAAGTTTTATCTTCTTTCTCAAATCAAAGAAGGGCAGAGCTCTGAAATAATGAAGTTGTAAAGGCTTCTGGTTTTGTTTGTTTTTTTTTTTTTTCTGATTCGTAGTTTAGGACTTTAACCACACAGATCTTCCAGAAAAGGAAGCGTTGTGGTTTTCCTAACTATGTTCAGACTGTCTAGTGGGCAGTCTTGCAGCTGTCGCTGGAATGTACTCAAAAGCTATACTCGAGTGTAAGGTCTGTGAACTATTTCTGTTGTAAAGTAACTCTGCTCAACACTCTTTGTGCCAATGCATGAGACCTGCCTTGGATGTTTAATATTTTTTCTTTTCTCACAGCAAACAATGAGTTCAGTTTTGGATAGCATGTATTCCAATCTCTATTGAGCAAAATGAAGAGAAAATTACCACTATTTTGGAAACATTTCTTCACCTTTTACTGAAAACGTATATATCAACTTACCACTTGACAAAATAACAAGTAATTGAACATTGCAACATATGTGTTCTCTATCTCAGAAATGGTTCCTCTTCTTGAGGAAGAGCTGATGTGTTTTGTTCACCTCAAACACAAAGTGGGTTAGAGTGTCCTAACTTTGTGGAGCTGTGAAAGGAGGGGGAGGAGGAATCCCCCCTGTATCATTCACAGTTAGACATGGAGCATTTTGGGTAAATGAAGCATGCTGGGCCATGAACAATTCCAAGTCCTCCTCCTCAAAAAAAAAAAAAAAAAAAAAAAAGAGTAAATCTGTATCTAAAGATGAAAACTGGAGAAAAAACAAACTAACTGACAAAACAGAATGTGGTTCAGTTTGAACTGGATCAAGTGACAAGAAAGTAGTTGTAAAATCGTATTACTGAAAGAGGAAACAAGAGTGTAGCCATAAGTTTTCTGCAATAAGCACACATTACTCAAAGAAGCCTACACCTATGCACCAGAAGCAGGTTCATCAAAGGATTAAAGTTTGATGTTTGTTTAATGTACGTCAATCATTTTAGTCTTTGTTTTTAGTCTTCAGTCAACTCTGTCAGGTTGAAGCAGTCTGCCTTTCTTCATATAAGTTCTGAATTGTGCAGCATGTCATAATTCTGCCAGTACGAATGGCAGTGCCAGTGTGTATGGATGTGCCTGAAGGTCACGTGGCAGAAGGTAAGGACCCACTGAATTTCCAGTAGCTATGATGACTAAAGAACAAATTCAGGCACCAGAACTACAGTAGCTAGTCAGTGCTTCTCACAGTGTTGTGGCTGTTGTCCCTGCTCTGAAGCAGATGCTTGAATATAACAAAAAACAGCTTCTGGAGGACCAAACTGCTGTGCTGCTCATCATGAGGATTCTGGCCTGAAACAAAAGCCCAGATCAATCAGATTGCTGAGGTAAACACGGCACAAACTCCCGCAGCTGGGGTGGGGAAGCAGCCTTCCGCATCCAGAAATTGGTGGGTACAGTGGATCAGCCTGTATATCTGTATTTTTTAAAAAACAGTGGATGTACACTCAAAAAGTACTCAGACAGCAACTCCCTTATTCTTTCTTCTGACCAGGTTGCACCTTCGGTAGTTTACTGTGATATACTTGACTGTTCTATAAGTTGTGTCTCCTCTACCTTCATTTCATAAAAAAATACATGTGCACCATATTAGGAGAGGAAGCAGATTGAGCTTAAAAAATAGTGTGGCTGGATGAGAGAGAAGCTAGTGGTGACAAGTGGCCTGATCACTCAGACATGTATACAAGATACTCATATAAGCTGCCACATTCTCAAGTTCGTAATAGATAACTTGCTAGGATGAATGCATCTGGGGAACCAAGCTAATTTTCTGTAGATGTAAGCTCTAACTATCAGAAGAATAGTTTCAAGTCTAGATTTGACATGAAAGACCAACCCTAACCTGATAGTTTATATCTCATTACAGTGTATTTAATTCCTTCTAGTAGCTGAGACAGATCCTTCTGCATTCAACACAGCCTACTGGGATTAGAAAGTTTGTATGCAAATGGTGTGTACCTTTTAACTCCTGAATAACTGTGCTAATCACAGCTCTGTCTTGTAGCATTATGCAAATGCTATCATGTTAATTGTGAAGCTTATTAAATATTTTTCAAAGATCTTAGTTGTATGCTTAATTCCCATAGATGTCAACAAAAATGTGAACTGGAGGTCAGCATATGTCAAATGCCTCTGCCTGTCAAAGCACCGTGTTACTGTAATGACATAATTCTTTTTTTTCTGCAGGACTAAGGTAGCAGCACCATGATACTAGGAAGCCGTTCTCTGTGGAAATACACAGGAGAACACAGTGCCGTATTCATTTAATTAATTTATGTTCCAACAGAATTTGGCAAATGGCAGAGTTTTGTCTCACTCTGAAGTTGATGTGTTTAAATGACAGCTGTTGACATACAAAACTTGCAAAGCATTTTCATTATATCCTTTCAATGAGATATGTTCAGCAGGTTAGATGCTTCAGTGTACCAAGAACAAGACCATTCACATGGCTTAAAAATATTGATTACATAAATAATGTTGATATGTGATATTGAATATTAAGCTACACACAGTATTAAAAAAGATAATCATCTTTCAGGAGGCAATCTAATTACTTAATATATTTTAAAAAATTAATTTTCTTGAAGATTCTTGTCTGATATGAATGTGTCTAATATACGTATGCATCTTTACATGCACTGGTTAGTATCTGTTCTAAGCAGACTTAAATGTTGCTGATTATGAAGAGATTTTTTTGGCTTTTGTGATCAGATTTTTTTCCCATTTTGCATTTGAATACAGTAACAATGTTCTGTTTTTTCACACTCTTTGTTTTGATCTTGAAACATTTTCAGTGACATGGTTGATCTCTTAGTTCACAACTGATTGTCAATGTTTATATGGGCAGCATTTCAAAGGCAAGTTCTCTGACACGGTTTCTCTCAGTGCTTTTGTGTGCATGTGTTTTTTGTTGTTGTTGTTGTTGAATATAAAGTTAAAAACAGTTGAAATTACAGCTAAGAATCAACTTCTTAAATTTTGGATCGTATTGTAAGGTTTTCTGCAACCTTTATTTAATTCCTTTGTATATACGCTGACATTATCACTGAATAGATAATGATTTTTCCACAGAACTTTGCTTGTTTACTGGAGTGGGAAGAAATAGAATTAATAAATGCATTTTAAATGTACTGATATTGCCTCATGCATTTGCATGATTTAGGTCTCATTCCTAAATTCACATGCTTTTCTTAAAAAAAAAAAAAAAAAAAAAAAAGAAAAAGTCTGCCTTCCTTGCCTTCCTTTAATCTCTCTTCTAAGACACCTCTTAGAGTAGTGGCTTAGGGCATCAAATGAATAACAGTAAATTTATTTTCATAGAAATATCAGAAAGTCTTATTCTCATTTTACAGATAGGATACCTATCTGTAAATACAGTTCATTTGCTATCTTTAGTAATTTGGCTTCAGATAAAACACCTACAAACTGGACTGATGATGTGTTGAAGCATTCCATGTTCTTGTATTGTAAGAAGTTTCACAGATCAGAACTCGAACCCTAATCTAATCTGTTGGAAAATGAGAAATACATAGTAAATGACAAACTGGACAAATTTAATGCTAAAATATTTGTTTAGCTACCCACCTGAAAATTCAGCACAGGGGCTGGTATGGAATCTGGAGCTGTGTTGTTCAATTTACTTTCCCTTTCTTTTTCCTTTTAACCTTGTTATAAAGTTCATATTTCTTCAATCACCATGCAGCCCCAGTTCATTCCTCAAGTGTACTCCATCTGGCATGCTGAATGAGGCATGGTCCTTTGGGAAAAATTGTTTCTGATTATCTTAATAAGGACTGTACTGAAGCGCACATGCACAAGAGAGAAACTTTCTCCTGCTATGATTAAAGGAAAGTTATTCATCTTTGGAGAACAGGGACAGTAATCAGAAGTAGAGATGAACTTGAGAGGTGTTAAGTTAAATTTATGATTGTTTTGGAACGGAATATCTAATTAAGACGCATATCTACCTATTTATTTATTTAATTATACTAAGGAAGGAAGATCTATTTGAGTGTAAAGCATAAGAGGAGACACAGTGAGAAGGGAAGCTAGTTTTTGCAATGTGCTTTCCCTTGGTTTCAATTTACATCATTTTCTAAGAGAAACCTGTTACAGAGGTATTTCCAAGAACTGCAGGAATTATCAAGTATTGAGAAGTCATTGTATGAGGGTGACTGGGTGTGAATTTAGTTGTTGGCAGACCAGTAGGTCAAAGAAACCATTTGTCTGGCACAAGTAAATCTAAATTCTGTTTGAAACCAAGTAAACTTCAGATGCCACAAGGAGAATCGAGGATTTATCGTATAACATTTAAAGTAAACATTTAAAGTAACAGATCAACAGCTTAGAAACTGGGCAGGAGAAGCAAGCAAGTTCTAACAGCAAGAATCTGCAGTATCTTCATTTTAGAGCAACAAAATGTGCTGTCAGCTACGAACTCTGCCACATACTTTGCATTATATTGAGCAAACTCATTTACATCTTATTGTCAAAAGCTCTTTGCTGTTCTAATCGGTTGTACATAAAAGTTGTACATGCTGAGCTCCACTGATTATTATCCATTGATAATAATAATAATAATATATATTACTTACTTGGAGTCACTTTAATGTTCCTTGATTTGTGTTTCATTGTTTGGTATCCAAAGTTTCTTTGCCTGAGTCCTTTCCTTCCTTTCCTTTAATTAAACACTGTGTAATTGTCTGCAGGAATGAGCACTTCCTCTCCCCCTCCCTTTCTTCCTTTTCCCACTTCTCCCCAAAGGAAAATTAAAAATGTTTGATTTTCCATCACTGTATGTGCAAAAGCTTAGAAGTTTTGGGGATTGCCTTTAGTCTATTTCATGGCAGCACTAAACCCCAAAGCCTGCATACGTCATGAGGGCTCACCAGGCCTAGGAGGGAAGAATGAGGAGCTCATCATGCTCTGATGTTCTGATGAGCCTCAGACCCAACTCTGGGACTCATTGTCTCCTTTTTGTTAGGTGTTTCAGTCTGTAAGAAGAGCATCACTCTTTGATTGCATAAACTAATTCTGTAAGTGGAGGGGTGTAAGTACTGAAGTGAAAGAAAAGATCTGATTCAAAGTTGTCAAGGATGAAGTCAAGTAGATGCAGCAACTAGTAGACTGAGAATGAGATTTCCAGTTTCATTCTGGAATTTGCCACAAAATAGCAACAAATCTTTGTAATATGTCTCAGAAATAAGGTCTGAGTAGAAAAAATACTTTTCAATACATTTAGATCAGATCCATTTTACTAACTGAACAGCAGATGTTATCTTTCTCCAAGAAATATTACTATTCTAATTCAGTAAAGTCTTAAAATATTAATTTTAGTTTAAACTAAAATAATGTATTTTAAATATAGAGATTTTAGAGCTGTAATTGAGAGTGAAACAATACATGTCAAAATATACTATCAAACTTCAAATGCATGATACATCTAAACTTCAGAGAATTTTGGCATTCTTAAGATGTTTCTTAGACCAATAAAGTATGACTGAACATTTTTTTGCCCTGGAAAAATGCTTTCATAACATAAATAAAGTATTTCTTCTAAAATACCCGCCAATAGTGTTTTATAAAATGACCAAGATGCCATAAATTAATAGAAAATATTTCATGTATTTTTGTTCGAAATTTCTTGAAACAAGCCAGGTTTTTATTTTCATTTAGGCTTGTGTTAGAAAACTAAGGGTCCACAAGTCCCACTCACTGAAAACTATATGCTGCAAAACATAGTATGTTTGCTTGCACTTGCTCTGTTCTATTAAAATCTTAACAAGAATTATGCCCTTAGATTTTTTTAGTGCATAACTGTTAGAAATCCTGATGAAAATCAGTAAGAACTTCTATTTTACATGTGTAATTTAAAGATCCACCTAAACACCCTGTAAATGTTCTCTTGAATCCTATTTTATGTAATGTGCCTGCTGGTAGCATGATTTATAGCTGGCCTATAAAGAAAAGGCTAACACATCTAAATAGAAGTGCAAAAAGCCACAGCTCTGCTGTGATGTGCAGAATGTGCAGAACCATATTCTATATATTACTGTATCTCAGATGCCTTCATTTAAGGAGTCTCAGTGAAATTTCTCCAACCATGAATTATGAAAGACGTAATTATCCCAGGAAATAAAGCTGTTTCCACAGAATATCAATGCCTTTTCTTCACTAAGATTGTCAGGGGAAGTTTTAAAACATGCTTTCACGTAAACTATCATCCTCACTTTTATAGCAAAATAAACTGTGTTGCCATTCTTGTTCTCCTGAACTTGTGCTCTCAGGAACATAGAAGAAGTTTTATTCTTCTTTAACCTATGAATAAGTCAGCTCCTTAATGCGATGCAGATTGCATGTCTGAGTTAGTGCTGTTTCTTTAAATGAAGCATGCAATTCCACAGTAATTGTTGCTCCAGGAAGAAATAGTTAAGCAGACTACTGTAGGCACAGGGTTAGAAAATGGCAGAAAATTCTCAACAATGGACTCAGTTGTGGGGTTTTTGGTGGCACTGAAATCTAGTGTTTTGTGATATTCTTTCTTCACCTGATGAGTAGACATGACTGAATCTTCCCATAGGAAGAGCTATAAGAGACTACCTCAGGGCTGAGTTCTCTATATGTTCATATGGACTGCATCTGAAAAATTAAACTTCCATTAGGGTGTTTACTGTGCTTTTGAAACAAATAAGCAGAAACGATTAAAGTTTAACAACACCGATGTCAGATACATTGCCTTTAAATTAAATAATTTTCATGGTATTCTCGCTGCAGCTGCTCTATAGAATCCTTTGTTCATGTGTGCTGTAATTATTTGTTGTGTGGTAATGCCTCTAATTGTAAATACTATATATTTATCTTTTAAAATATTTAAATATTTCATATTGATTCATTTTTTATTCCTGTTGTTATTCACCAAACAGAATTATTGGAAATAATGTTGCAGGATCTTTGACAGTTGTTCATATAAAAGACGAGAAGAGTGTGTTTATACTCAAAATGAATGCAAAGAGTGAAAAGGAAATGATTCTTTCTGCTATCTTAGAAGATCAAGTAAGGAAGGTAAACATTAAGCTACAAATTGAGATCATGATGAGATTAGATCTGCTCTAGCCATATTATTTCAAATATATGTAAACAAAAATTACATACATTATTATTTTCATGTCCTACTTATCTTTGAAATAAAAAAGGACTTTTAGTCATAAGTTTGGAACATGTATTTTCACAGTCCTTTTCTTTTGAAGTGCCAAATTTGAATGACCACATTTAGATAATAAAGTTCACGCCTACTTAAAAATTAAGGGTATACCCTTATCTTTTAGATGATAGACAATTGTGATTAGTTTTGTGTTTCTTTCTGATCTATGAGCACTGTTATTTTAGAGAATTTCCTTCAGTTTGTGTTTAGTATAACATTAATGTTTGAGAACCACCCATTTCCTCAGACATCCTTTTAACACTTGTAGATGCCATGTAACCAATACTTTCTTCTGTTGAGATGAGCTCATTCTATTTCTTCTGCAATTGCTGATGGTTTGTCTGTAGCCTTAATATCCTCTTATTCCTCTTCTTGTGTGAGCTCCTTTTACGAAGGCAGTGCCATTACTTTTATAAAAGCATAGTGAGTGGAATATATTTGTGGCTAAATTCAAGATGAAGGGAAGAATTCACTGAGCATGTTAAAAAGTCATAAATGACATTTTAACTCGAATAAAGCAATAGATGTATATAACTATGCTCTACTAACATTCATGAAGACTGCATTGTAGTAAATATATGCTACTGATGTAATGCCACCAGTTAGCAATTATTTTTTGTACGCTTGTTTATATTTCAGATCAGAGTACAACTTCTAATGCACTCTTATGATATGCAGGTGATAACTACCTGTGTGTTACTCTGTAGTCTTCAGATGGAAAAAAAGTTGGTTTGTTTGCATCTTGAAGATCTGGAAAGAGAAATACAACAAAGTCATGAGGAAAAAAAAAAAGTAAGGATTGATATATATTGGAGACAAGGCAGCAAAAATAAGATGAATATAGCAGCTCTCAATTCACTGGACTGTTTCTTTGGTAAACAGAAGACACAGAAGATTGAATCAATTCTTTTTTTCTTTTTTTTTTTTTCCTAGCAGATGAAATATATGTGAAACTTTACTCTCTTCCTTTTTGGATACATATTAAAACCAGAACAATATAATGAGGGCAAGAGGCAGAAAGTGGGTAGGAAAAAAAAAAGCTTTTCAGACTCTAACACCTCTGAATTGGGAATTCAGAGAGGAAAAGGGATGGAAAAGTACAAGAAAGATGGAAGATCTAATGAAAGAAGCAGAAGTGGGAATAGACAATATAAATAAAGATCAAAGGGAAGACTAAATTACTAGCCAGTTATTGTTACGTGAAATCTAGCGTGTTTGGTGTCCATGAGAAAAAACATATCAGGTAAGCATTTGTGTATATTCCATTGCAAAGCAATACACAAGATCCCATCCTTGATGGGATGTTTTGGGTATATTTTTTTCAGTTGTAATACTGCTGTTTATTGCAGTGATTTTTTTGTCTTCTTCGTTTATCCTACAATTTACTTTCTGGGCTGCATAGCTCACATTTCATGCACTTTTATTAGATCTTCCTCTTTTTCCCTATGTTATAGGGTATAGTCTCTTTCTGTGTTAGCATAACTTCACCTTTCTTGGGTAGAGCCAACTGCATTATGGAAAACATTAGGTTCTGACTGTGCTTATGTATTGCTTACTGAAGAACGTGCCCAAGGGCTCTGCTGCCACACTATGACTGGCTCAAATACAATAAACCCTTTCAGCAATTGGATGGAAAACTACTTGAGAAAATGTTGAGAAAAGCTGTGCTAAGGATGGCTAAAGGCAACAGACAAAATAGGGTGCATTTTCCAGCAGGATGTATAAAAAGGGTATTCATACTTTTCTGCCCCTAGTGAAGCCAGCCATATTAATCAGCTCCAGCATTCCAAATGGCTTTCTATCTTCCAGTTCCCTCCTGTTCACCCCAGCATTTTCCTCTGGAGACTTTTCAGTACTATTCTTGCCCTTTGAACGTCTCCTGAAAGGCACTATTACTACAAAAGGTTCTATGGTATCTGACAATTCAACTTGAGGGAACGATTGAGCTGAGGTTTAATCAGGTCTACAATACACCGATTATATATTAGAGGTAGCAGATTAGGTTTACTAGTTCATTACACTTGTTCTTCAGACTGGCAGTGTCCTGATAAACTTATCCCTTTCTTTCTCCCATCACGTCAAGAGATTGAATAGTTCCACAATAGCTGATGAAGAGTGACAGTGAGTCTTTATTACCTTCTTTCAATTGTTAATCAGGCAGCAGAAATGAAGGTGCCAGGAGACGACTACTGGTAAATAGAGCAGAATAACTGTCAGGCATCAGTGGAGACAGCAGGCACATAGGACTGACCTATGGAATATTCTGGGTTGTAGTCTCATAATAGCTTGTTTCCTCAGGTTGAGCCCAGCATAATTCTAATGGGAAGTAAAAATAGATAGATAGGTAGGTAGGTAGGTAGGTAGGTAGGTAGGTAGGTAGGTAGGTAGGTAGATAGATAGATAGATAGATAGATAGATAGATAGATAGATAGATAGATAGATAGATAGATAGATAGATAGATAGATAGATAGAAGGAAAAAAAAAGAAGACTCTAGCAAGAAATCTACCTCTTGATGTTGTGAGGAATGGAATATAAGTAATACTTACATTTTCATCTTTTAAAAATAATTACAGTTTTACTGAAAAGGAGTAAACTATTAACCAATCTTAAAGAGTGGCTGACTGTATGAACTGTAAGTATAAACTTTCCTCCAGCCTTCAGAGACTTGAGTGAAACCTTTTGTTAAACCAGCTATTTTAGTGTCTAGCTTTTCAACTGTGAGAACAATGCTGCACTGCAAAATCATTTTGGAACAGGCCAGACACCTGAAGACCTGATTACACCTTTAGCAGATTGTGTTTATTAAAAGAATGGACAGACATTCAGCTTGCAAAGAGAGGTGGTATTACCTCTGTTCACTTGTTTCTTGTTTCCATCTGCAAGTGCCAGTGACCTAAATTTTCTTAAACAGATTATGTAGTCTTATCATTTCAATTAACAGTATAAATTCTGTAGTTAAGTTTGAACTATCTCATGCAGGACAACTGAATGCAGACTTTGGAAGATGAAGCTGGCCTCTCTCTAGGAAGAGATAAGTGACAGTGACAACCAAATGGGGTATCAAACCAACAGAGGTACATTCTAAAGAAGATGTCAGGCCAGAATAAGTGCATATGTGTGAGGCAATCCAATCTCCCAGGTTCTTTTTTAATTATCATTTTCTTGCATGAATCGTAAGCTGTCTTCGGCATCAAGTGAACTTGCTGCTTACACTGCATGCTACACAAACTGCACTTTTCCATCTTTAAGATGAATCAGACTGACTCCCATCTTCTTCAGTATCTCCAGATGCTCAGGATTACTGGCCATGAAGACTCTGGCTCTTAGTGGTAGTTTTGGTCCACTTCCCAAGCTCTCTTCTGCTCTTGAAATACTCCTAGGACAGCTCTTATCCACCACGTTTTAAAAAGGTTCATGAACATCACGAACATCAGACATTTTTCTTGAGCTTTTATTTTCTCTGAGATTCATGTGCTTAAACACCTATATGAACCCCACCTTCCAAAGCCTTTTTCATTTCTGAAATGAACATTGCTGACTGCGTGGGTGAGATGCAGATTTCCAGCTACTTATGCAGTACTTTTCATTTACACTCTGGTCATCAGGTCTCTTCCCACAGGCAGATTTCTGTGATGTCAAAAGCAATGACAAGGACTCATTGGCAATGCCTGCAGCAAGCTCACAGTGCAAGACAAGTGGACAGGTTTTTGTCAGTTGCTGCCACTAGTTTGGCAATGACAAATCATGTATTTTCCTGCAGCACCCTGTTTATTAATGAATTTTGGAGGCTAGACCTTCCACACTGTTACTGAATTATTGATAAGAGAAATCATGTGCCTTTAGTTTTTTATTATTTTCCAATTATTCTTGTTCATTGTTGATTTTATAAAGCAGCTGCTGAGATTATAACGTATCCATACATACTGTTGCCTTTCCTACTTTGCCAGGATTTAAGCACTTTTTATAGCTGCTCCTCCTTGCCCCTTGCTTGACCTGCCTTAAAGTGGATCTCTAGGGAATTAAGTGCTGCATAAGCAGTCTTTTTCAGTATTCCATGGCTTATCATATATCCCCTTTATGACTTTATTTTGTGCTTCTCTCTAGCAGGAAGCAGTAATAGATGCTGTAAATCTCCTTTTATAATGTCTTCTATTTATTACACAGATCTAATGGAACTGCATGTCATACTTTGGTTACAGTGGCCATTGCTTCACTGTGTGTGTTTAATAATCTACAATATACTGGAGCACTAACACTGGCCCAAGAGCCTTTGCTCCTCAGTAATGTGATTGGTTAAATCGGAAAGGTTGAAGATGGCTTTGTATATGCAAACATTCGAAATTGCATATGAATGACAAATACTACTGTATTGCAAAAACTGCAGTTTAATGAGAAAACTAACCTCATGTAAGCAAGTAAATGTAGTTATGTAGTCTTCCATAGAATTAATTAATCCAAATTCTACTATCATCTCTTTCTTCATAATTGCATTACTTATACTCACATACATGCACACAATTGCATTAATTCAGTATGTTTCTACGTAAAAATATAACAGTAGTTAACTCTCCATGAGCAACATACATATTTCAGTGATCTAAGGTTTCCATTACATTTTGTAATGTTTTTTGTTTATTTTAAGGCAAATAAATTGGCAGTATACAGAAGGCCACAAACAGCCATCACATATTCTGCTCAGTGAAATTCTTTCTCTATTTCTGCTGTATTGTTCAGAATGCTTATGTTTCCTGTGTCCCATACTCACTGAAAGGAAAAAATTTAAGAATTTCTATTATATACAGGGTCTAAGGAAGAAAGCTTCATGACTGCATTATCAGTGTGAACACACAAGCATTTCTGCCATCCTCTCTTAATAACGAAAGATGCTGGCCCATTTCAGCTTGATATAACAGAGGGAAAGACCTCTTAAGACATCATCTTTCTATGTTTTGATAAGAAAAAGAGAAAAAGGTAGTTAGGTTGAGAAAGAGAACACACAGAAGAGGGAAAACTGCATACATTCCATTAGACTGAAATAAAATAAAATAAAATAAAATAAAATAAAATAAAATAAAATAAAATAAAATAAAATAAAATAAAATAAAATAAAATAAAATAAAATAAAATAAAATAAAATAAAATAAAATAAAATAAAATAAAATAAAATAAAATAAAATAAAATAAAATAAAATAAATAAAATGCAGAATTGACGCATTGTAAACTACAGTTGGTACGTTTCCAGTTAATACAGAATTGCTTTTTTTTCCTCTGGCAGTGAATATGGCACAACATATTCCGACAAAACTGCCCAAGCTGGCATTACGTATGAAGGTTCTTATGTAGAAATTGGAAAACATTGTACTTATCCATGCTGACTTTTGTGGGTACAATAGATATGCAGATATCTGAAAAATGTTTCAGTACCATGAAACTGCTAGACTAGCTAGTCCCACCATTTTAAGTTTTGTGCATGATGAAAATCCTTCCAGTTCCAAAACTCCATCAGATCGTTATATATGTAAATGTAAAAATTGTGTAAATGTGCTTTCTTTTTTAATTTTTCTTTTCAGATTTAACCTTCCAGAATAACTAATATTCTACAGTTAAGTACCATAAGAAGCTGAAGCAAATTTTAGATAGTTTAGTATTGTTCTCTGCTATGATGTAGAGACAAATTTGGACTTTTGGAAAGGCCAGTGCCTAACAGGTACTCAGTGACCAATCATGTAAGATTAAGACTATTGTTTAAATTTATAAATATGGTAAAAGTTTGTTCTCAATAGACAATCTAGTGTGGCAGGAGGATCACTTCTTCCTGAACTGTTAGTAAGCAAAGTTGTCTGAGAAAATGGTATGTATTACAGGTACAGTAATACATAGTATTAGTAGCTCTACATGAGACCCTAAAAAGTTTGAGTGAACTACAGTAGAACTGAACCACAGTACATCAACATTGACAACAGCACCTCATCAGGACACACATGGATGCTGAATTCTACAGCACTTGCTTGTTATTTTCTTTCCTTAGCCTGCTTGGTTTCTGTACTAACAAAGTACACAGATCCATGATTCAAAACTCAAGTCAAAACAAATTGTGGCCGCAGTTGGAGGTGGAAAAAAAAAAGAGCACAATATTCCTTTGAACCAAGAGTTGCATGGAAGACCCTTTGCATGAATTTAGCATGGAGCAGATTTTCTACTATTGTGCAAGATGCTTATATATAGATTTCTGAGTACCTATATAGGTCTCTGTGAAAGTAATGCGTGCTATATATTTACATGGGAACTACAACAGATACAGAGTATAATAGCACTATTTAGACAGAAAATTTTCAGTTACAAAACACAACTTTTCAGTCAAGTTACTGCCATTACATACAGTTTTTCATCAATTATGACCAAGATTTGCAAGCTGCACTCATATAATTCTGCACCAGAGGAGCTGAACCACTGTTTCATGGCTGCTATGATGGTAGCATTGCTAGGAAATTGTTGTCCCACAGTCTGTCTTTCATCATCTCAAATAGATGGAAGTCAGAAGGTGCCAAATCCAGACTATATCATGGATGTGGTAGGACAGTCCAGCCAAGATTGACAATGTGCTCCATTGTCTTTGAACTGGTACGAGACCTTGCAATGCTGTGTTTCAAGAGAAAGGCTGTCTTCTACTCTGGCCTGACTCTTTTCAAGCCTTCAGCTTAATGTCATGATGTAATGGTCAAAGTTGATGGTTTGTCTGGGTTCCAGGAAATCCAGAAGGATCGGTCCTTCCTTCTGTCCTTTCCACATCACTTAACCCACTGAGGAAAGTTACTTGATCCTAGTCTTTGAACCATTTTAGAGTTCACGTCACCATTCAATGAACTGTCATTTTGACTCCAGGTCATAGTGGTGTGACAGCTCAACATGTCACCAATAATGACATGACCCAGAAAACTGTCATCTTCAGCCTTGTATTCTTTCAGTAAGTTCTGACTATCTGACATATGTTGTTCCTTCTGTTCCTGTGTGATAATTCAGGGGACACAACTACTGCAAGCTTTGTCATATCCTAATGTTGCCACCATTGATTCCAACACCCTGAAGCTGAAATTCAGCTCCATATACAGCTCTCTGGTCATAATCCACTTATTTGCATGGATGAGCTGATGAAGATACTCCTCATCTCATGGTGTGACAGCTGTGAATGGCCATCTGGAACATGGCTTATCTTTCACATCCCTGGTTACCACTGCTGAAGCACACTAACCACTGCTTCACTATGCATCTACTGTTTGGTCTCCAGAAATGTTCAGCAAGCAGCAATGAATGTCAGTGGGTGCCATTTTTTCATCACTGACAAATTCAATTATACACCTTCTTTTCATCTGCACTTCCATGGCAGATGCTGTTTTGTCAGACAACTCCTCTGCTGCCATCTGTCATACGGCAACAACACATACAGGAATGTCAGCAGGAAGGTTCAGATTCCACTGCTATTTCATGAACATCCACTTCTTTCTTCATGGGTTGACATAATAAAATAGAAAGCATTACTTTCAGACTAGCCCTTGTTCAGTAAGCTTCAGAAAGAAATCAAATACTTGTTATCTATTGCTGACTTATTTACAAACTACCCCATAATGTTCTTGTGTTATTTGCTATTATACTTTAGACTGTTACTATGAGTTAATATTATATTCTATTTATTTTGCAAATGGATCACAGAACATATTATTCTAAATATCTTAGTACTTCATTAAAAATAAAAAAAAAAAAATTCTTCAGCTCTGTATGACTTTTTTTTTTTTTTCTTTATTAAGAATCCAAGGCAGGAATGAAGGCACCACATGCAAGGCAGGAATAATCTCTTTGATATTGTTCAGCTATGAGAGTAGAATGGAAGATGGAAATAATCCATCACTGTGACCAAATCTCAGATTGACTGAAGCTATGTTACTTTTAGATCCCAATTGCTGTACCTGCTAATTGCAGGAATGGTAGTTATCGACCTGATTGGTGTTGGGTGACACTCTGTCCACAAACAAAACCATCCAAGAAAATTACAGGTAGCAGATACACATATATTTTATCACTCAAAATATAGACAGTAGTATCATATTTTCAGTGAAGAAAATAATAAGCTCAGTATTCAAAATTGCTTATGTACACCCAACTCCCTTATTGTAAAGAAATGCAGCATATACAGATGGATTGTATATCTTGCCCACTGCGCACCCCCTCTTTTTTCTTGGTGTCTGTGTGTTTTTTGGTTTGGTTTCCATGTGGTTCTAACTTTTTATACAAATATCTCATTCTTTTCCTGAGGCAGTAAGTGATGGAGGTTTTGTTACCCTCCTGAGGCACTTTTCTTGTGACAGCTGGGACTGTTGGGAAATGGAAGCTGATTTTGAGTTTTATTTTGTGTGATGTCATCCACTACATCTTCATACAACTTTCTCTGAAAGATTGAAAAGCTCCATAGTATCTTTTCCATTCCTGACATACTTATTTAGTTCTAAACCCTAGAGAAAGTGAATAGATTGAACTTCTATATCCATTTTTTCCTATTTTTTACTTATTTTTGCAGCATTTTTAACTTTTTTTTTTTTTTCATATGGAAAACTTGGAGCCAAGTTTGAAAACAATGTCTCAGCAGGCACACAGGCAAAAGCACTTTGCTCCCTTTACTTATTGCACTGAGAGTTCATGTTGAGTCTGTTACCACTCACAGTCTGAGTCAATAGTTTTCTGAGTCACTAGTTCCCTTATCTTTATCATCTTTTCTCTCTTCTATCTTTAGCTATATTAAGTTTGTTTAATCTGGCTGGGACCATTTAACCAATGGCTGTTGGTCTCACCATTCTGATCATTCTAGTAACATTATTCACAGAAGTGATTCAGTACCATTACTGAAGTTGTTTTTTACATGTTTCAACCGTCTCCTATTTCACCTTGTATATAAAACCTTGTGCAGAGTGAAAAAAATATCATAGAAGAGAGGAAGGAAAAAAAAAGGAAGAAAATGTAGTCAGAGGATAGAAGATGAGAAGACAAGATTGAACAAGATTTTGATTGAACAAGATTTTGATTGAACAAGATTTGATTGAACAAGATTTTTGACAAGATTTTGATGAGAAGACAAGATTTTGACTGCTGGATTTTTCAGATTCAGAGCAGTGATTTAGGAGGCTAATTTCTCTTTGCAAGCATGGCTAGTGAGAACACACTGGACTGCTTTCTGAACTCTGCACAGTCTCCATGCTTACACTAAAACATCATTTTTATCTCCAGTCAGGATGATAAGTGGACTACTGGAATTATCTCTGAGACTTTTCTAGTTCTCAAATAAGACTTGAGAATTTTGCAGAAAATTTGTCGTCCTCTAAAACTGTCTGTGACCAGTTAACACTGAACTAGAATAGCTGGCTGAGCTTTCTATACATTTTCTGTCACTGCTTAGTTTGCAGAACAGACTAAGTAACATTGAAAACCTTTGAACCATCTCAATAAGGGAATGAGGACCGTGTAGGGACCAACACCTGCTATAGTGTAGGCATTTCCTCATGTTACTGGTTATCAATAGCATACTGACTTGGGCTTTTTGTGCCTTACAGAGTACCAGTCTGGGAACACTTGGACCTGCTTGAAGCAGGTGAATATTTGTCAGGTCCAACACTGTCTTCGGAGTTGACCCAGCTGTGAGCAAGTATTGGACTATGGCGTTATGGCCTCTTGATCCTAAAGCTCAGTACAGCTCATTTTTCCCAGCCTTACAGCACAAGGCACCACAGCTACAGGTATGGAAGTATGGAGACCAAACAGTGGATGTGAGCACAGTGAGGTGATGGGTGTGCATTTCTGCAGTGCTGACAGAAGCAGTGGATCACCTCCACTGGCACAGACTGTTGCTAGCACTGCATGCAGGCTCCAGTTCAACACTAGTGAAAATGCAGAAGTAATGGTGGTGTCTATGTTGCAGGACGTTGTTTCATAAATAGGATGCACGATTTTTGGAGCAATCTACATATTTTCTTTAGAAATTAATGGAAAAAAAAGTTGTTTTGCTTTGTCTTTACCAGAGACAACACAAAAAAAAAACTGTGAAAAATCTATCTACTAGAGTCAGTTATTAAAGTTCTAAGACAATAAGCACAGAAGTCAACAGACAGAAACAGAATGGGTAGGACTGCTTAGAGTTTCTTTGAATAAATATGAGTTCTTTAGTAAATATCAAATACAAAAGGAAAACATTCTCTCTTGATAAATATAAGTATGACAGAGGTTCATTTTGCTGCCAGCAAGGCTAATAGGCTGCTTCCAGATGGAAGCAAGGAATGTTAACTTGAAATAAAAGTAAAAAAAATGCCAGTACAGGTAATTTTAAAAGAAAGTAGCATAATTAGATCAGTTCTATAATTATTTCTCTATTGAAAGTGTAATTGTTTTGATAACATTGATATTATACTTAAGGAATAATTATTACAATATTTTACTACTTACAGATTATAATGATAAAGTCTTTTCTAAATGGATATATCACATTAACAAAGGGGTATATGGTGTTTGCTCATGCAGAGTGTAATCTCTACACATTGTCATTGATATAATCGGAATAATTGTCATAGGATGAGAGAAATATACTGTTCCCTAAGAGAATTAGAGAACAATTATAATTATTCATTTTTTTTCTGTTGTAGTCTAGATTACACAGAGAAAAAGGGAACTTCTAAAATAAACAGCATGTTACCATCCTTTCCTAGTCATTTACTACACTCAAAGAGAGCTCCAAAAACCTGTCTAGACTCTATTTCATATTTACAAGATGTGGCTGAGAAATGCCGCATGTTCCTTCACAGATACTCTTCACTGGTCTGTGCTTTGTTTAGCTTTATGGTTTATTATACTGTATCAAGGAGTTCACAGTATTGAACTGTTCGTTTTATTTTAGTTCAATTATTACTTTTCTTTTTATAGATGTATTAAGAGAGCATCATCTGCTCACATAAACTTCCTGAAAATAAGAAAACACAGCGCTGTCTCATGCACTGGTTTGTAGTGATAAAATTTTCATACACAGATTTCACAGTGCATATCAATATCAGAAAAACTGAGAGTTTGCAGTTGCTTTAAACACTTTACAGAAGATAAATTCAAATTGAAACTAATGTGATTATCAACTTTGTACATTTTGATAGTGTAATTTTTTTTGCTCTTCTATATATGCAGCATATTTTGGCACAGAATAAAAACTCTCAGTTTGTTATGTCACTTGAAACTGTGAGGATACTAAGGATATGAAAGTTTTAATGTAGCATTCTTAGGAGAATATCTATAGTGATAAAATATGGGATTTATCTTGAATATGTTCTATAAACAGGCTCCAAAATGAGGCAGGTTATAGCAATACGCTCTCTTTTGAGGAAACCATAATCAGTATTTCTGAGTAATGCTCTTTCTTTTTAATTAATAGTGATCAATGAAAATATTTAGCATAAAGTTTTGAATCTGTATATTATAGGTTGAGTGAAACATTTGATCAATTTGCTGAAAAAACAACATAAAATGAGTCTTCAACATCAAGCCATCCTGAGCGTGTATAAAATAACTTAATGTTCCATGCCTGCCAAGGGTTTATGTCAACTGTAAAACACATAGTCATGATACACACAGAAGTGATTCCAGTATATTCATTAAATAAAACTATGTGAAAATAGCAAAATTATTAAGAATACTCATACAATCTTCCAAATATTTATGTGTCTGTCTGGTTCTGCTGCTGAGACTGAGACAGTAGGCAAAACAGAAACCTTGAGCTCTGTGGCACATGGCATGTTTATTCTGCTCAAAAGTCTCTGGACTAGTAAAAGCAACAGTTACTCAGTGAAATAAAACTACTAACAGAGAAATATTAAAGCTAATGGGAAAGAGGTACTGCCACGTTAATAAAGAAGATTATTCTGGGAATCTGTTCCTGAACATTACCTTGAAGAATAACATTGTGAAGTAACCAACATTACTTCTATGAAAATGAAACCAAGCTTAGCTTAGATTCTTGCTACAGAGTTAAGCTTCTGTCTTCTGAAGCGTTTGACTGCTATGATTTTCTAAAAATGTTGATTCCAAGAAAAAAGTCTTCATTTACATTAAGTAGATGTCCCATAAAACAAACTACTGGACTGAAACTCTGTTTTCTTATTAACTGTGAAAAACAGAAGTGATACACAAAAAACAACAAAATTCTAGTTTATCGTCTTCCTTTGGACTGAAAAAAAATACAGGAAAGACTGGACCATACCAGCTTTTCTTTTATTAAAAATCTGCTCTTCAGATCTGTATCACTGATGAGTCTGTGTTCTCAGGTTTTCTGTTTTTATAGAAGAAATTCAGCCACTTCTTGCAGGATACACAGAAAGGCAAATAACAATTGAGATTTCTCCAAGCTGTTTGACTTGCCTTCTACCTGGCATTTGCTGTGCAGTGTGGTCTCAGTCCAGTTTTGTTTACTGCCTTTGATACAGGCAGCTTTACAAGATCAGATGTTATTTCACCTGTTGCACAGTGTCAGAGCACATTACATTTTGGTACTTTGTACTTCCATTTTATGTATTAGTTCTCTCCATATAAACAGAAAGTGGCTTTGTACAGTCACCTATGAAGTCATAAATGTATAGAGAACAATTGGTCACCATTTAGCATAACTCATTAAATTTAAATATTAGACTTCAAAGAAAGCTTTGATTTTTACCTAGCTTAAAAGTAAAATTGATTGCTAGGCTTCCCTCCATGGGGTCTTTTGCCTGAAATATGTTCAGATTTAGAAAATTCAATTAGAAAAATCCATCAGTATAGGATATGAGCTATGAGAATAGAAGAGGCAGGGAAATTTTCACTGAGGAATTCTGAAATAAGCTTTTGGGAAGCAAGAAAAATATTTCCTTCACATGCCTTCTTTCCCTACTTATTCTATAGCTGATAATGTCTGAGGCAGCACATCTGAGCAGAAGTGGCTTTAATCTTTTCTGTGGTCTAGCACAGAAAGTATAGATTTCATGTGAATACAAGGAGAATATTTGCTGGAAACATGAATAAACCTGGAATTCAAATTTTGTTCCAAGATTATTTACTTTTAACTGTAAAACTCTGAAGAAATCTTAGAATCCAATGAGCTTTACAGACCTCATTTAGCCTGTGATTAAAGCATGTGCTTAAATGTCTTACTGATAGCAAATGTCTTCAGTGAGAGCAAATATAATCAGGAACTCCAATTTTCAAGATCCATAAGGCCTAGTTAAGATCTAAATCTATTTCTTTGCTTTCTAAGAAGAAACATGTAAATGAGATTGTTATTGAAAAGTATAAATGTAGAAAGGGGAAGAAGGGAAAAGAAGAAACGGAAAGATGAAGAAGAAGGGAAAGAACAAGGTCTGATTTTCACAGGGAACAGAAAATGTATGCATTTCTAATCATGGGCTAAACTTTTAAAGATAATTATCCAGAAAAGTGTCACTCTAGATTGTGCGCTTGGACACTTGTGTCCATAATTACTGCATTAAAATAAGAATACTTCAGAATAGGTGATTAATTTGTGTTAGGCATGAAAAATAATTTCATAAAAAATAATCAAGTTAATTATTCTTTACATGTTGTGTACTGTATTTGCTATAAATTTTTACTCTTTTTTTTTTTTCCTATTTGTTGGATATGTTTTAACTTCATTTCTGGTGTTCAAGACAAAACAGTAAAAACAAAAACAGTTTTACATCTGAAGAATTTTTCCATGTTTTCCATATGATAAGGAAAGTAAACGGCTTCATTCAGTAAAATATTCTTTTTTTTTTTTCTTCATTCTTTTTTTTTTGTTTGTTTTGTAAAATGAACATTTAAATAAACAACAGTCTTTTATTTGTATCCTTTGATGAATCTTATAAAGGGAATATTAGGAGAGAGGATTTTAAAACAATTCTATTTCTGATAATGCTATTCATAAATACATGAATAATTTCTATGGCCTTTACACTCAGATCACAAACAGTGATTTGAGACAAGCTAAGATCAAGCTGTTGTCAGTGAAGTACAAGAAGCACAGAATCACATAACATCCTGAGCTGGGAGGGACCCACAGGAATCATAGGATCATAGAATTGTAGAATGTCTTGGATTGGAAGAGATGTTAAAAACCATCTACTTCTGTGTCTTGACTTTTCTGATCTCATCTCTGCACATCTGGACAGCAACATTGTTTTCTTTCTGAGGTTTTACTCTGCTGCTTCCTAAAGTACTGGTGTTTCCTGGCTCTTCTCTGTCACTTGGACATACACCCCTTGCCCCCATCCAATCTAGTTTAATGCTCTGCTATGTTCAGATGGCTTGCTGCCCAGAATATTCTTGCACCATCTAGTTAGTTGCACCTTGTCTGATGTCAGCATGCTTAGTCTCTCAATGGCACATCCAAGATCAAAGTATCCAAAATCCTGATTGCAACACCATTCACACAGCTGTTCATTCAACTGAACCATTCCCTTCCTTTTACACCGCTCAGACTCTTACTGGTAAGATCAAGTCTAACACTATTTGTGCTCTTTCAGTATCCTTCAAAAAGACATAAAGCTTCTAATATTTTGGAATTTCCTTGTTGCAGTCTTACATAAACCAACTTGAAGAAGAGGAATGAATAGTAATTCTCTGGTTTTAACAGACCCAGTATCCTCTTCTTGTTGTCCCAAATGCAGGCCTTCAGGAGGAAGAAAACCTCTCTAGAAAGATTACCATGGTAGCAAATGGGTTTCAGTGAAAGGACTGTAGAGTCCAGAACCTGTCTCCACACAGAATCATCCAAAATTCAAACCCTACATCTGAGAGATCCAAGCCTTCCTTGAGCTCCAGCAGTTCAGTGCCATGACCATTTGCCCTCTGCCATGGGCAGCCCATTCCATGCCCACCATCCTCTGGTGCAGAACCTTTTCCTGATCCCCAGCTGTCCCTCCCCTGAAACATCCCCATGCTGTTCCTTCAGGTCCTGTCACTGTCACAGGGAGCAGAGCTCAGTGCTGCCCTTCATTCCTTGTGAGAGTCCTAGCCACCATAAGGGCTTCCCTCAACCCCTCTGCTCTGTGCAAAAACTCAAGCATATCAGCTGCTCCTCATATATTCTGCTCTAGATTCTTCATCATCTTTGGATTCTCTGTAAATCTCTAGTAATTTTATGTCTTTCTTACAGCATGGCATTCAAAACTGCAGTACTTGAGGTGTACCTGTTAGTAAGGAAAATTGTTATCATTTCTATTAGAAAAACATGACAAATTATTGAAACAACCCACCACCTAAAGACAAAACAAAGCAAAACAACACAGAAAATGATTGTTGCTTTTTTTTTTTTTTCATTGAAAGGAAAACACATTTTTTAAATTATTGCAGCTGTTGTTTTCAATATTTGAGGGCACTTCTAGCATAACTCAACAATTCATCCACAGAATACAATAGGGCCTTAAATTATACATAGCACTAAGTAAAAAGTAATCAAATGGAAAGTGGCACACCAGTAACCCACCTGCCTTAATCAGAAATAAACTTCTACAAATGATTCAGTTCATTGCACAAATGGAGTGTATTAAACTTTCTCGTTTTATCTTGCTTGGAGCAATTATAAAGAATGTACAGTCTGAAAACTAATTAAGGTGAAAGTCTAAACAACTTCAAAGGCTAATGAATTTTAAGCAGCATTCGCAGATAAGTCATGGGGAAGTTTTTTTGAATTTTTTATTTATTATAAGTGCCCATTAAAGAGTGCTGAAGCGATATCTTCTTGGGCACAAACCAAAAGGAGGATCTTTTCCCTGTTATTCTGAAGCACGCATGAACTGTAGCAGTTCAGTTATGTTGCTTTTTCTTATCTTCTCTACAGTTGATATTAATAGGAATGATGTTGGCAAGCACCTCTGGAACTTTTTGTGTCACTGGTAATGAAGCCACCAACCACCTATGACCCCTCCCACAACCTGGACTAGTACATCCCATATTCCAAACCTTTGGGCAGGAATACCAGGAATGCAAACTGGTTCCCTTGGACAAATTCCTTGGATAAATCAGAATTTCATAACCTCAAGTCATATTGGTGACAAAATATCGTCAGAGTAAGGCCTGGTGCTTGAAAACCTCTCAGTACACTCAGTTTAGCATACTGTCACTTTTGAAGACTTAAAAAAGACTGAGAGAGGAGAGGGGAAGGAGAAGTGATAATATTTGAGATTATTAGAAACATTTTCTATGCAAACTACTTTTATCTACCAGAATTATGCTACATAGATGAAAATAAAATTATTTTAAAATTGAAAATTAAAAAAAATGTTTTTCTTTGATGCTTATGATGGGACAAAAATATTTTCTTTTGAGGTGCACAAAATTCTGTTGCTTGTGTAGTTTAATTTTTTTTCTTCAATTGGACTAGAAATAAGAGCATATGTGAATACGTGACAATTTTCATTCGTGTCATATAAATAAGGAGTAGTAATATTTCTACATAATTGAAACAATTCTCCCAGCTATCTCCTTTTAGTAGAATCACAGAATGGTTTGAGTTGGAAGAGATCTTAAATGTCATCTAATTACAAGCCCCCTGCCATGGGGAATGTTGCCACTCACTAAATCACTTACCATGCTTTAGTTCACACCAATGGCAAGGCAGATGTACCCCATGGAAGCACCTAGTGGCCTCCAACAACTAACAGACTGGTGCTACTCAGAGGTAACTCACTGAAATGAATTTAGCAAGGACCCTGGGGTATCTGCATCATTTTGTTTGCTTTCTTTACAAACACACTACTATTTTCTAAAGTTAGCATAGCATTGGAGGATTGAGTTTAATATTTAATTGAATATTCTGATACAAAATAATACATTGCAACTTGTGGATATGACAAATTCCATAAGAACATTCAAATTAATGAATGTATTCAACTTCCCTGATGTTTACAGACACAGTATCAGACTAATCTTTTGAGCTAGACTGGTCAACTCATTACTTCTACAATATCTAAACTACCTCAGGTACATGCAGAAGAGTGAGTCCTTTCTCAAGCAGAAGAAAATAGCCAGGAGAGTGCTTTACATTGAGAATACATTGTAGCAGTAGTTTGAAAGCTCTGTTAATTAAGTAACTTAAAAATGTGAACCTTGGAAGAAGCCAATTAAATAGAATCAATGTGCATAATCTTGAGTTACGCCAACCTTTCTTTTTATGCAAAGCTGATTAACTGCATCACATACATTTCTCTTAGTCTGGATACAGCAAAGCAGCTCTTTTTTGATTGTGCTTCAAAAATTATTTTGGTCTTGTTCTTCCTCCAAATCTTTTCACAGCAATTCTCATTCTTAGAGTATGCTTGCTACTCTGAAAGAGAGCATGATTTGGAAATGAAAAGGAAACATAAAAGAAAGACTGTCAAGGATCTGGATATCAAAAGAGCATTAGAGTGAGTGATACATTGTAGGCTCAACTGCAGGTACAGATGAAATGATTTAAAACACTACTTGTCAGCAGGTTTTCAGAAATGCAATACTCTGAAGGTAGCTGTTGCCTCAGATTGGTATCACAAGAGCAGTGGTGTGATTGTGCAGTACCTTCACACTGTTCTGACTCACCTCTCTTATTCGACTTGTTCAATCAGCTCAGCTGTACATGGGAGAATGGGGGAGGAAACGTAAGGAAAAGCTGAAGGAGAAATAAAGATAGAAGTTCAGATGTGCTATGCCAGTTTCCCAATGCCTAACAGCTGGAGTGAAGTTTCTTGAAAATGAAAAAGATACCTAGAAATATTTTAGTCATCCTTATTCTCTGGGGTGGCACTGGCCTGTATTCTTGCCAATTTCATGCTCAAAATTGCTATACTTCTTGTTGTTTCAAGCACTGAGGCCCAGATATCTCTTTCTTAGTTAAGTGCCTAAATAGAGAGCCTGCAGGCTTTTTTCTCCCTGATCTGAACAGTGACCCATGCAAAATGAGAACTTGGCTTGACTCCAGGCGTACCAAAGTGGTTTTCATACCCCTTAACTAAGCCCGTGTGTCATACTCAGTTGAAGAGCTCCTAGGGGAAGAGAAGGGAAAGCAGAGGTGATGCTCTAAGTTCCAGCTTCCCTACACAGAAATGTAAGCTCAAGTAGTAGATCTGAGTATCCGTGAAGTATAGGTTAAAAAAATTGTCTGTTGCTGGCAGATGAGTTTTTAGGGAAAGGCCAGACTTAAATATCTGATCTCAGAAGGGAGATCTCTACATGCTAAATGCCCATTGAGGTAGATGCGGTGCAAATATGGAGACATACAGGATTGCAGCCTGATCTTGCTGCCTGGATTTGTTTTTTGTTTTGTTTTTTTTGTTCATTTCTTTGTTGTGTTTTTGTTTGTTTGTTTGTTTTGGTTTGGTTTTTTTTGGCCAGGGTAGCTCCTGATTTTCTGCTACTGGCTGTTGTGAGTTGCATTTGAGGATGTTTTTATCTCTGTATACACAATTAAGGCCTGCATGCATGATAAAGCACAGTTTCTTCTGGAAGCAGAGCATCCCGAAACATTACAAGTATCTGAAACAAACCATTTCTCAGGCATAAATGATTCATCTACCAATTAAATACAGGAAAAAAAGGAAAAAAAAAAAAAAACCAGAACTATGCAATAACAAATATTCTCCTATGTCAATTTAAATTTGGTTAAGTTCATTATCACGATTCACTAAAACTGTAAATCTTTCAGTTATTCAAAGCCCATTTATCTTCATGCTTTGATGTCCCCAAAACTTTCCAAACAAATAAACTAGTCCAGTGAACACCCCTTCCAAAAAGTCACACTTCCATGAATACCATTAACCACTTCATATGCACCAACATATTATGCAGCGCTGGGAGTCTAACAAGACATAAAGGAAATACTGTAATGAAATTCAAGACATCATTTAAACATTCTTCTACTCTTTGTTAGATGAATGTCCACTGCGAATTTAGACAGCCTGGCATTTCAAAAACTCAGATATTATTATGATTAGGATATATTACTAACTAATGCAGAAGACCAGATATTATTTAACAGGTACCAGTCTATCATTATATTCAGTATGCAAGTCAAAGTGACCAGTCTCCACTGCTGCTAGTCAAATTCATAATACTAAGACTGAATAATAATAATTTATAAGCTAGAGTAATCACTTTTATCTTCTGTGTGATTAATTAAAAAGTATGACTGTTAGCACATATAACATCTATTGGAAGATATATTGCATTTAAAATTGTATTGTATCTTATCTACTATTTATGACCTCAGACAATTTCTGTTAAAAGCTTTGGAACAGTGCTGAAATACACCAGCTAAATATGTAATTTCTAAACACTTTGTTTAAAGAAGAGTCGCAAAGCATCTTTATTAAATGCAAGAATAATATTTGAAAAAAAATCATTGAGAAAATATTTAATGTGGCCATTCAGTGCGACCTTATGGGGGATTTCACAAGGGCATGTCATATCCTCTACTGTACAGAGGTCCAATGTATGTCAGCACTTAAGTATCCTACTCACACTATAAAACACACGAATGGCTCCCTCACAGCACAGACACCTTACAAGAGGTGCTAAATTCTTGGATCTTCACATAGCTGGTAACACTTACAGAAGATTTTGAGGATGCTTTATTATCCTCTTCTCTTTCCCATCAACAACTTAATGGTATGCTTTTCTGCATACTGAAAGCACAACGTCCTTCCAGGAGACATTTTTTTCCAGGTGAATTTTTATCACTATCTCTCATAGACACAGCATTTTGTAACAAAATGTTGTAAAATACTTCCTCAGTTGTCTACTAAAAAGATTTAGAAAACCATTACTGATTAACTGAGTCTTCACTAAGTGTGTTTCTTTGAATTCTCCCACACTGTGTGTCCTGAAATAGCTATTACAATTTCTTAGAGAAAACGTTATTCTCTCTACTTCTTACATCAATATTAGGACAAATCTTATCATTGAATTTTCTAATTAAGATTTCAAAATGTTTTCTCTGTAATTTGTGAAACTATAAACTCAATTAACCACTATGTGTATATATAAATATGTTGCTTTTCTGTCGTGAAGACCTCAAAAATTTTGTACAAACGACAGCTGTCCAAAATACACCTGTCAGATCTGGCTTAAATAGAGATAAAATATATAGATTAGAGATGATAATATATATAGATTCTAAAGCGGTTAGAATAATAGAAAGAACAGAGTAAAACAAAATGCTAAACTGGATATATTTTTGTTAGGTTGAAGGGCAAATAGCATTACTGTGGGTACTGGATGTTACTCCTGGATAATGTAACAAATCAGCAATGCTCCTACCATCCCCTGCAAATCAGCACTGTGAAGTACATAACAATCAGGGACCAGGAACAATGCAAGAGAGTGGAGCATTTCATTCCTATCTACGTGGTGACATGCCTGCAGGTTGCTTTGTTTTACAGCTTGAATATGTCAGGAATAGCAAGCAGAAATGTGTGTACTCACATGCAGAATTATGTTTAAACTATAGTATTCTATTGTCATGAAGTGCAACAATAAATAGGATTCAATAGGTGATAAAAAGAAGTTTCACTAAGTATAAGTAAATCTCTTGTTTGCAAAGGATCAGCACAGGATATATGCAACACTTATGTCAAGGCTTTAAATGGGATTAATACAGCTCTAGCACTATCAATGAGAAAATTTCCTGTATTGCCATTTGCCTTGAATCTTCTTTGTGCTTATGAAAAGCTCTCACACAATACCTGCCTTGATATGTGTGCTATTTCTTGTAATTGCAAAAGCCACAAAACTGCTCTAAGTAATTATCAGAAAAGCAAGAACATTTAGGTTATTTGAGACTTACAGCACATTTTGGACTGCAGCCGATGGTTGCTGTAAAGCATTGTTACTTTTTAATCTCATTTTTAATTCAGGAGACACTTTTTACTGGATTTGTTTAGTTTTACTCAATATCCAATTTAACTGAGGAAATAGATACTAGACCTAGGAAAAGTAATTTCTAGCCATTCATTACATTTGAAATAATTGCGTTCAAACACCGTTGTTCGGCATAATAAAAAAAATCTGCACACAACTGAACTTCCATTATTATTATTATGCAACAAAACTGGCATTATTATTGTGGTAGTGATATGATGTTTCGTGAAGTTCATTTTAATAATGAAACTGATTAATCGGCAGAATTGAGCTGTCTAAATAATGGAAGGATGAAATCTAGTTTTGGATGCTGCCATAAATTATTACAAGATATTTTTCTTATAAGAAAATAATCTTGTAATAATTCTCTTAAACACTCTAATAAGCACTTGCAGTCAGCAATGATAATACTGGAATTTGCCAAGGAATTGTCTGAAAGCAATTTCAAAGAAAGCTCAGTGAAAACATTCATGCAAAGATGTTTCTCATCATTTTGTCGGTGGCCACAGGGAGGTGCACTCTCTTACTTTAGGCTGCATCCTTGGCATTGCTCATACATTCAAAAACGGCCAAATTTGTTCCAGAATCCAGGCCTCTGAATTGGAAGAAAGCAAGCTTTGCACGAATTTTCACCAAAATGTTTCAATGCAGTTCTCCCAAGACACCCAGGGATGAGTGTTAGAGCTCTGGGAAGAGCTCAGTATCTTAAGATCTCTCTGCATTTTTAGAATCAGCCACCTTATATTCCTTCTCTACCTATACTTGCACTGAAGTCAAAAGACCATGTTCAGGTAGTCTGCACTCCAAAATTCTCCTTATGGAAACTGTTACAGGCCAAGAATTTTATGCAAAAAAATGGCAAGCTATTAATTTTGTTCATTCCAATTCAAATAATACAGGCTTTATTATTATTATTATTATTTCTCAAAGGCCATCTAAAACAGGCTGCTCTAAAAATTGCTCAAATGTGAATTATAAGCAGCTAGTATTACTTTGAAAGAGGAATGGAAGAATATGCTATTGTTCTGCTCCAGTTTTTAGAATGACAGAGGCTAAGATCTTCTACTTAACATTTCACTTCTCCAACTCTTTTTCATGCAAAATGAGGATAGATGCTATGATTGCAATGCATTGTACACTATCCTATCTCAATTTCTGTTGTTTTGGTGTTTTTTTGTGTGTTTGTTTTGTTTTTTCAACCTGGTTGTATTGTGTGCTACTAAAGTGCTGTGAAGTAGCCTTACCTCTGTGTGATACTTACCTTGACACTGACTTAGATACTAGCTTGATGACTCAACAGATGATGTATGGGATACAAAACAACAGGCAAGAGTGTTACCAAAGAGGAAAGGAAGACGTATTCATTAAAGATGTCTAAATCTAAGGTGAAAATAGAATATATGATAATATTAATTATAATGACTTAAAATGCTATTCATAAGGTACTTAAATTTCCTCTCCTGCTAACTGCAATTTAGAATTTGAAAAATATGTGGAAACCAAGTGTATTCTCTTTCTGATGCACAGAAAAATATGCTTTTGTTTTTAAAATGCTGATAGAGTCACTAGATGTATATTTTAGCAGAAATATAGACTGAAAATAAATGCTTAAATATTATATTTGAAAGAATAATTGTGAAGTGTCAATGGTTTATGGGGTGGTTCAGCCCGGTTCTGTGATGACTGCGGTAGGCTCCGTGTACCTGAAGCTATTGATAAGCCATGGAGCTGCAGCATTAACTTTTAAACTCCCAGTGCGCTACATGTTGTTATGATGTGGAATACCAAAAATCATAAAAACGTGACATGAAGAGAAATGTATCCTGCACTCAGTTTCTTTTTTTTTCTTTTTTTCTTCTGATTTCTTAGCTGGGATTGAAGCTTGGTGAACTGCAGTTACAAAGGGAATGTGGGCACCTCAGTGCCACTCCAGTCCATGTTGGCTGTACATTAGTCTCTGCTGATTTACTGACAGAAAGGGTGTTCTCAAACACAGTGCTGTACTGTATCATAACAGTTTACCCTGTTCCTATATTCGTCTCAGGAACCCCTGACCCATGCCTGCAGCCAGGTGGCAGACCATCAACACAGGAGGAGCCATGGCTCTGCGCTTTCAGCTCTCCCTGAAACATAGGGAGAACTGACTTCATCTCATTTCCATACAAATCGCCAAGACGAACAGGAGCCGAGAACCTCTTTGCTGCTGATATGGAGCAGAGTCCTGAGTGAAAAATCTCACTGAAGTAAACGTGTTTGGACCAGAACTTCAAGACAAGCTGAAGTCTATCTGTCCATCCAGAATGAGCTTCACTGAAATCAGGTCTTCCAATCCCATTCTCTTTTACTGATAACTACCATCTGTATAACTGTAAGATGTCTGTTAGCAAAAACTGTTTTGTGTATATTGCCAGGAAAATTTCTGTTTTCTCCTTGTAACTTTCATTCAGATGTAGAAACACAAAGCCAAATGCTAACATTATAGAAAACCTGTATGACAAATGCATATTTGCAGAACTCCAAAGACTTCTTCAGTCTCTAGCAATTTGCCATAAAGCAAGAAACAGCAGTTTCTGCAGGAATGTAATAGAAAAAAAAGTAATAATGGAAGAAAAGCATTTTTAATATTACAGAATCACAGAATTGTAGGGTTTGGAAGAAACCTCTGGAGATCATCAGATCCACCCCCAGATAAAGCATGGTCTCTGCAGCAAGTCAAACAGAAAAGCATCCAAATGTTTCTCAAATACCTCCAGAGAAGAAGACTCCACTACCTCTCTGGGCAGGCTGTTCCAGTCTGTTACCAACACAACAAAGAAACTCTTTGCCGTGTTCACGCAAAATTTCCTGTCTTTCAATTTCTAATGCCCCTTCTTCTATTGTTGGTTACTACTGAATAGATTCCAACCCCAACTACTTGACTCCTGCACTTCTGATATTTACAAACAGTTATGCGATCCCCTCTCAGACTTCTCCAGGCTGAAATCACCAGGGCTCTGGTGATAAAAATAATGTTCCTATTTATTTTTGTGGAAACAGATACAAAGAACACAATGACACTGTCTGGTAGAGCAACTTCTCAGCAGCAAAACACTCATTTTCAACAGTCACCACCACTGGCTATGAATTTTCACCAGCAATGAGTGGTCTGCATGCAACACTCATGAAAATCTGTGCTAGCAGAAGCAATCAGCTGCCACTGTCTCCACAGCTGAAACACCTCGTCCACCACCACACTTTGTCAGACAGCTCTTCTGCTGCCATCTGTCACACAGCAACAAAATGCAGTGGAATACCAGCTGGAAGGTTCAGCCTCTTCTCTCATACTGCTGACACCAACCTCTGACATTTGGGCCAATGTAATAAAATAGGAGGCATTAAATTTGGAGCAGACCCTACATACATATTAAGCAGGGAACAAGTGTGTATGAATACATATTTTATTTATACATATACTATTCAAATATAATTTTATGCTTTTGTGAATATATGTGTATACATTTACATTTAAAAAAAGTAAATCTGCAATTGCTTAGTAGTGAAGATACTATTTTTCTGCAGGATTTTTTTTCTTTTTTTTTTTCTTCAGTGCAATGCAGACACAAAGCTCTGATATCAGTTTTGGATAACAGCTTTTTATTTTTATTTCTTGGCAGTAGCATCTGGCATCTTGGCAGAAAACATAAGCAATTTTTTTGGCAGCTCCATACTTGTCTCTTGGTACAGCTACTGCTAATGGCCTGTGTGAGTGATCTCATCCTCTTTACCAATCTTGTTCCATGCTGTATGTTTTCTATTCAGGGAACTCACTGAGTTCCCACTTGTGCATACGCTTTCGCAGAATAGTCTGGAATTTGTCAGTACCAGAAATTGCTAGAACATTGTAACAAGTCGACCTCTAATCAAATCACATAATCCCTACTAGCATGTAATTCATATTAGCATGTAACTGTAAACTTTCCTCTCTCTTTTTTTCTTGCTAATTCTCACATGCAAACAAATTATTTTTACACTTTAGATATTGTAATTCTTCGTGTCCAATTTTATTTATCAGTTCATCATACAGAAAAGCAGTTTATAAACATTTTCATGTACAGTCAAAACTGCAGACTAGTATTTTTGACCACTTCAGTAAATGCTTTCCTTTTGCATTCGATTTCATCCTACTGAAATCACGTTAAACCTGACTATTAATATGTAAGAGATCACTTCTTCACATATAATAACCAAGGGAGAGTTCTTAGGCCTTATATCTCTGTTAGCTTTGAATAAATTGGTTCCATCATCATCAATGCAGAATTTGTCTTGGAAATCACATAATGTGTGACTTCATACACCTTTGGAAGTTTTATGAAAAATATATTTTTATTTATTTTTAAAATCCTTCACATTTAAAAAAATTAAAATCCTTCACAGGCTTGAGGTCTTGGTGAATATTTAGCAACTGCTGAAACATAGAAACAAATGGACACTGATGGCTCATGGTCCTATTAAGAGATCCAGAGGTCTCAGAGTCTGTTATCAACGTTGAAGACAGATGTGAAGAAGGAATTAAATAACTCTTCTTTATCTGAATCCCTGTTTATGAGGTGGCCATCGCCATCAGGTAACAGAACAGTTATCTCTAGTCCTTCTGCTGTCAACATACTCTATAGCCTTTTTTAATTGTCTCCCACAACACTGGATAGCTTCAACTCTTAACTGAGCTTTGAGTGCATGAGTTTTTTTCTCTACAACGGCAAACAGCATCTTTGTAGTCCTGTCATATTGCCCTACCCTGCTTCCAGTCACCATACTCTTTCTGTGTGTAGAAGATGATCTTTACTCAGCCAAGCCAATCCTCTGTCCCATCTGTTTTATTTCTAACATTTTGGAATTCCATATTTCTGTGCTCTTAAGGAGTGGTCCTTAAGAAGTAACCAGTACTGATGGACTCCGGTGCCTTCAGAAACAGTTTTCTGGGGGATCTTAGCAACTATTTCATTGATCAGCCTGAGGTCTACTTTCCCCATAATGAAGTTTGAAATTCTGATGGAAGTTTTCCTATTATCACCGAAGAGTTTAAACTCCACTATGGCCAAGACAGCCAGTAATCATCATTTCACCCATGAGACTTGGTATCACTACAAGTGACAAGTGACTCCTGACAGGGGTCCGTATTTAGGATATCAGGAAGAAGATACCATGCATGATAAAGAGAAAGGATTAATATCCACTCCTGGTCTTTCAAACTGGATCACATCATGCTGTGACTAGGAAATTAAAAAATATATTTAAAAAAATTAAAAAAAACAACTTTATGTCCATTGGGAATATGATGAAAGGACTGAGAGCATAGGAAGCATTCTCCTCCATCCTACTGGCTGGAGACTGAGCAGAAGGAGAAGAACAGACCAGATGAATGAATGGTTGCATGGATGGTATCAGCACTTTGGCTTCTATGATTTAGGACACATTCAATAAACTGGTAATGTTGACAAGGGTTGGGATGCAAGAGACCAGGAGTGGCAAGAATGAATGTACTAGGCAGCAATCTTATCAGCAGGGAGCTCATCACTAGGTGGGGTTCATCACTAGGGTTTTAAACTAGATTTGATAGAGGAAGGAGGTATAAGGCTGAGGAACAGAGTAAAATCAGGGAACACTGTTGCTTTAGGAAGCAGTGGAGGAAAACCTCAGATTTGTCCCAGAGGTTTTTGACAGGGCTCTTCCCAGAAAGGTTACATGGCTGAAAGCCCAGCTGAAGTGCTCCTATACCAATGAATGCAGCATATGAAATTAGCAGGAAGAACTGTAAACTGTAGTGCAGTTGAAGAACTATGATTTTATTGTTATCATGGAAACATGTTGGGATGACTCTCATGACTGCAACACCATGCTTGAGGGCTATAAGCTTTTTAGAAGGAACAGGCAAAGTGTAAGTCCAGGGATTGGGGGAGGGAGGAAGGGTTGCTTTCTCTGTTCACAAGTGGACCAACTGCGAAGAGATGCCTTTGAGAAATATTCAGAATAATGTTGAGAGCTTGTAGGCTAAAATTGAGGTTCACACCAACAAAGGATTCTGGTGGTTGCAGTCTACTACAGGATGCCTGATCAAAATGGGCATGTTGATGAGGACTTGCTGTTTCAGCTGCAAGAGGCACTGACAACAAATTTCTGGTTCAGCTATTGGGCAGAATCACCAGAGGTAAAGCATTGTTAGATCAGGTTCTCAATAACAAGGAGGAAACTGTTAAAGTAGTTAATACTGGAGGCAGAAATTCGTGATCTTGAGGAACACAGTCTTCCAAAGAGCAGAGTCAGGACCCTAATCTTCAGGAGAACAGGCTTCAGGCTATTTGAGGAGTCTCTGGATGACATTCCCTGCAAAACAGTCATTAGGAACAAAGGAAAAGTACACAGCTGACAGCACCTCAAGGGTGTCTTTCTGAGAACACAAGTGCTCTCTATCTTGCAGCATAGAAAACAAACAGAGGATGTGGGATCCAGCCTGGCTGAGCAAAGACCTGTTGGCTAGCTGAGGGGAAAAAAAGGGGAAATATAGCAGTGGAAGCAGAGATGGGGGTGGGTGATGGGGGAAGGATAAAGGGATGCTGTCCGGATGTGCAGGGATGGGGACAGAAAATCCAAGGCACAGATGGAAGTGAACTTGGAGAAGAATGTGAAAAATAACAAGAAATGTTTCTTACAATATATTGGCCAGAAGGTGCAGGCAAAAGAGAGTGTAGCCCCTCTGATAAATGGGAGAGCTAACCTTCTCAGATATGGAATGGGTGAAGTACTTAACAAGTTCTTTGCCTCAGTCTTCAAGGCCAGTGAGATTTCTCATACCTTTTCTGTCTGAATTTCTAAGCAGGGTTTGGGGAAGCAAAATCCCTCCCACTGTAAGAGCAGAGCAAGACTAAGACCACCTCATGATGATATGTATTGCAGGGTTCTAAAGGAAACGGCTAATGTGGTTGGCAAGCCACTCTCCATCTTATCTGAGAAATCATGGCTGCCAGGTGAAGTCCCTGATGACTGGAAAAAGGGAAACATTGCTCCAATATTCAAGGAAGGAAGAAAGGAAGATCCAGAGAGAGCTACAATCCAGTGAGCCTCACGCCTGTGTGTGGGAAGATCATGAAACACATCTTCCTGGAAGAGATATTAAGGCACATGTGAGATGAGGAGGTTATCTAAAATAGTCAGCATGGCTTACTAAGGGCAGATCATGCCTGCCCCATTTGGTGGCCTTCTGTGATGAGTTGACAGCATTGTTGGAAAAACAAAGGGCAACTGATGTCATCTATCTGGACTTCTGCAAAACTTCGGACAAGGTTCCACACCACATTCTTACCTCTAGCTTAGAGAAATACTAATTTGAAGGACAGACTATTTGGTAGATAAAGAACTGGTTGGGCGATTGTAACTGGAGAGCTGTTGCTATTAATTCTGTGTGCAGATGGAGGCCAGACTTGACTGGTATCCCACAGGGATGGTACTAATCTTGTCACAGGTGCTGTTCAATATCTTCATCGGTGACACAGACAATGGGATTGAGTGTATCCTCAGCAAGTTTGCTGATGATTCTAAGCCAAGTGATGCAGTTGGCATGACAGAAGGAAGCGATGCCATCCAGGAGGACCTGAACATGTTCAGAAAGGAAGTACATGAAAATCTAATGAAGTTTAACAAGGCCAAGAGCAGGATGACGTTGGGTCAGGGCAATTCCAGACATGAGCACATATCAGGAGAACTCATTGAGAGCAGCTCTTCAAAGAAGGACTCAGGTGACCTGATGGATGAAAAGCTGGATATGAGCCTGTAGTATGCACTTGCAGACCAGAAGGACAGTAGGACAGTAGGGTTACACTAAAAGAGGGTGACCAGCAGGGAGATGGAGGGAATTGTCCCCATCCACTCGGCCCTCATGATGCCATACTAGAATACTGTGTCCAAGTCTGGAGGGTCCAGGTAGAGAAGATGTGGAGCTGCTGGAGCAGGTCCAGAGCAGGGCCCCAATGATGATCAGAAATTTGGAACACCTCTCCTGTGAAGAAAAGTTGAGGGAGTTGGGCTTGTTTATCTTGGAGAAGAGAAGGCACTTGTGTGATCTCGTTGGGGTCATCCTGTACTTGAGGAGAGCTTACCAGCAGGAGGGGGACCAACTTATTACATTGTCTGATAGTGATAACATAAGAGCGAATGTCTTTAAACTAAAAGAGGGGATATTTACGTTAAATGTTAGGAAGATATTTTCTACTCAGAGTGAGGCGAAATGCTGGAACAGGCTGCCCAGAGAAATTATGGAGCCTCAATGACCAGAGGCCAGGCTGTATGGGGCCCTGGACAGCCTGTTCTATTGGGTGGCAACCTTGTCAATGGCAGGGGGGCTGGAACTAGATGATCTTTGAGGTTTACTCCAACCTAAGCCACTGTAAGATATGATATAAAATGTCTGTTTTGTGGAAAGCACAATATATAATAGCTCATCCTGCAATTTTGAAACCCACAATTAGCTTGAATATATGTTGCTTAAAATACATTAAGTAAACTGTCCCATTCTATAGTCATGTCTCACTGTCCCAGATGTTTTTTGAGAAATTATACCTTCTGAGAAAAAACTATTTCCCCTGTGGTTTTCTGCAAGCTAAAGACATTTCCGTACCACTTGCTATAAAAAAACTCTCCATCTTTCCTCTTTCTGATGCAGCAGTATCATTGGAACAATAATTTGAAAGCACAAAGAGACTGAAACATCCCTCTGTAACTATATTACTACATAGAGACGTGTATCACCCCATGCCATACAACAATGTAATCTGCAAGTTTACTTCTTCATCTGAATCTATGGGAAAATTAGGTCCATCATTTGTATTTACTACTGGAACTCAGCTAATTCAAGTAAGGCAGGCTGATATTACATGACAGCTCAGCAGAAAATCCCACATCCAGTCTGCTCTGTTATTTCCATCAATGTCAAAGGACATTAACTCTAAAAGAGTCCCTTTATTTTCAGCATGAATGAAGACTTTGATTTCAACTCAGCAATATTCTCCAGCTAGTCACAAGAGGGATTCTCATCTTTGGTGTCATGTTGGTGCAAGACTTTCAAGTATGTGGGTATGACCCTACTGCTCTGATACATGTTTCTTATCCCACTGGAGAATCCATGGGACATGCAAGTCATCTGTGTGGCTTGATAGATGAACACAGGACTTGCACATCTGTAATGACAGACAAGGTCCACAGTGGAGCATCAGAGCCTCCATAGGTATCTTATGGGGTCTAAAATATTACATAGGTTTCTCCAAAAGTAATGCTACCTGTTTATTTCCATGGAAAATGTGACAGGTATATAGTGTACGATAACACTTCTTGATAGAGAAAATTAAAACAAATTCTCAGCTATAAAACACTATTCTTCAGCACAGTCACCACCATTAGCTATGCACTTTCACCAGCAATGATCAAAAGCCTGCATGCCATGCTTACAAGAATCTGCACCAGCAGAAGTGACCACTGCTAAAACATGCTATCCACCACCTCTCTGTGCCCGCATTTGCTGTTTGGTCTCCAGAAAAGTTCAGAAAGCATTGATCAGCACCAGTGGGCGACACTTTTTCCTCATCAAGGAGTTAAATTCCACACCTCTGCTTCATGTAAACTTCCATGTCAGATGCATTTTGTCAGGCTGCTTCTTGGCTATCATCTTTGCATTGCAACAAAATGTAAAGAGATATTGCTGGGAAGGTTCAACCTGTGCTGCCATAGCACCACCATCAGCCTCTGATATCATGGGTCAACATAACAAAACAGGAGAAATTACTTCTGGAGCATCCCTTTTATCAATCATGTGTTTTGGCAACTGAGTACTTCCAGATACGCCTGGAATCGTTCAGAACCTGAAAGCAAGACAGCTGTTTTGGCATGCCATTGGCACATCTGATACCTTCTAGAAAACAAAGTTTTCTTTGCCTGTGGTAATGAGGATGTTTTGCATGTGGTACTGAATCTAACTAGACCAGAGATGGTTGAGAATTCTTCAGAAATGGCACCTCAGTGGTACAGCAGAAGATTAATGTGATTGTTAGAAAACATTTTGCATAATATACATTAGGAAGATATTGCTTATTGATCTCTATGTTGAATGCTAACTAGACTAAAACACACATGAACCACAAGAAACCAATAATCTTAGAAGAAAAAGGTTAGAGATTTTTTCATTAGGATACCACTGCATGAGAACTTGAACATTAATATCTGTTTTGAGACAGACTCCAATAGGTGCTGAACAGCAGCATACCATTCCAAAACCATTGAGTCACACATTAAACAATATGCCATTACAATTTAAAATATATCAAATATCAAGGCTTCTATCTGGTTTTGGTTACCTAAGAAGAGTTCTTTTCCTTCATGAACTCTGAATATTCAAAGTTCAAGGCCTTATAGCACCTGTTCCAATCAGAACACTTTAAAAATGCCAGTCCAATGCCTTACTGCAAAGCTATTCCTTACTCTAAGCATGAGGCTTCTGAACTCTGTTACTAAAAATCGGACTCTTCACAACAGCCTAATGCATTTTATGTACAGGCAAAATGTCTTTAGCAGTTAAAAAAAAAAGGAGTAAGCGCACTTAAGGGTGAGACAGGAATTGAAAGAATCAATCTCAACATTTGTAAGCCCCCAAATACTAACACAATAAAAGAGAAGCTAGACATTAATAAATACCAAAGCTTTCATCTGTAATAACTACTCCAGCAAATGCAGCTCCATGAGCTATAATGGCAACACAAATAACATGCAGTGAACTATCACAGTACACAGAAACAAGTAATAGTTCCTCAGTGCAATAAAATAAAACAGTGTGGGTGAAATATTTCATTCTGGTTATTCCTAGCAGCCCCAAAGAGAAATGCAGTTTATGAAAGAAAAGCAATAACATCCATACTGACAAGAGAGAGCTGGAGAGCCAGCTCCCAACTAACAGAACTCTGGTGTAGGCAGTGAAAGCTCCTTCTGGAAATACTAAGTTCAGCTTGAAACACAGTGTTTTGTCAACTAAAAGAGGACTACAAAACCATTAGGTCAGGTACATCCAACCTGCAGCTTGTGGGCCACATGCAGCCCAACACAGCTCACTCTGCAGCCCCTCCCTGCTCCTCATCATCATGGCAGTAGCTCTGTACCACTGAGCAGCCAGGCACAGCCCTGGGCATGCACCCGTCGCTCACAGCAGCCACACGCTGGTGTGCAGTCAGTCCCATCCAAGATGAAACCAGGACATGAGAAGGGCACAGTGCAGTGCTGACCCAAGTTGTGGTAAATAACTGTGCATTTTGATGCAGTGCCTAAATGCAGCCCTGAGAGCACCACACATGTAGACCCAGAATGATGCAGTGGTTTCACTGAAACAAGATCATACATCCCACTACTCTTGTGGTTTTGTTGCTTTCTTGTTCATGTTTTAATACCAAATATTATAAATCAAAATAAGTTTTGTTACTTATATACACTAATGATATATTTTTATAAGGGCTGCTCAAAAAGTAATGCCTCCTATTTTATTAAGTTGGCTGCAAATGTCAGAGGTAGAGATTTGGTGGTATGGCAGTAGAGGTTGAACCTTCTCCTCTGTATTCCATTATATTTCACTGTTGTGTGACAGATAGCAGGAGAGGGGCAGTCTGACAAAATGGCATATGACATGGAAGTACTTGTGAAGAAAAGATGTGCCACTGAATTCCTCCACACAGAAAAAATGGAACTCACTGACAATGATCAACACCTGCTGAATGTTTCTGAAGACCAAACAGTGAGTGTGAACACAGTGAGGTGGTGCATTTCAGCAGTGGCAAAAGTGGAATACCTTTGCTGGTGCTTATATTCATGAGTGATACATGCAGGCTTTTGTCCACTGGTGGTGAAATTGCATAGCTAATGGTGTTGACTATGTTGAAAAAGTGTTTTGTTGCTGAAAATTTGCTCTGTCAAGCTGTATTATTTGTGGTCTTTAAATCTACTGTATTTTCCAGGAAAATAAACAGGAAGCGTTACTTTAGCAGCATCCTAAGGCCCAGGACAGTTCCTCTTCACTAAGTACAGCCAAGGGAAGCCAAAAGATTTGACACCCATGCACTAGGTTTTCCACTGAATCATAGATGTCTGCTAGCATCCAGCCAATATCTCATCAGAGAATATCACAGTGCCCTCTAAAGACATGCAAAGCTTTGCAGTCTTCCACTCATCTCTCTCTTTTCTGATTGAATCATGAGAATATTGTGAGAACAACTTGAGCAGGAATAAGCTGAAGGACAGGAGGCTTGTGTAAATGCAAGCTCAAGAACAAAATGAGGAGGTCACAAAACTTGTTGTCAAGTGAAGATAATAAAGTAGGTGTCCTGTTTTTGAAGATAAAATGACCAAACAGGTGCCTCAGCTCAACATAACATCTGTGGGAACCAGTTTGGGCTACCATCCCCCCTCCTCCCCCCTTAAAGGTTGGAAATTTACAGTGAAAATGACTATTAGCTTTAATCCAATGACCACCAGAGATTTCAATCATTTCTTGGAATTCTGTCCATGTCCTTGGAATGTGATGAATATGTTTGTGCTATATTAAAAATGTAGTAATTTCTCTCTTTGGTGTGCACGTTTCTTGAGTGATCCCCAAGCACCCAGAGTTGTAAATAAAGGAAATACCTGCTTGACATAACACATTGGTGTGTCAAGTTACTCAGTCGGTTTTCATGCTCATATTCAAACAGTAGACAATGCATCACCTCACATTTTTTGCTTTCATGCTTCCTATCTCCCTTAAACTTTTCTCAAAGGCGAACATGCCTCAGCTGGAGCTCCCTGCCTTTCAGTCCTGAACCAGTGGAGCAATGTGCTTATGTCTCTGCGAAGGCATCTGGCAGCTCCTCTCCATTGATACCTTCTGTCTCTGCTTTCTCTTGTCCCCAGCCAGTTTTACACAGTAAATGGGAGCCAGCTTTGCCACCTTGGTATTAGTTCTCCTGTGGCTCTCAGACTGGGCAGACATTTTGCTTACAAGGTCAGTTCAAACTAGCCAATTATCCCCTACTGAACCTGACACTATTTTATTACATACTTCCACTTGGTTTTTTTTTCCTTTTCTCGTCTCAATGGAATTATTAATCATGTGATATACTAATAAAAGATTTTCAGGCTTTAATATTTGGCCTACAAAACTCCTATCATATCATCTGGTTCTTTTTAGCTATATGAAATATATTAGAATTTATATACAATAAACATGAACTTTAAATATGTATATGAAAGAAAGTATTCTAAAAAGATGTACAGAATAACTTCTCAAGGTATGACTCATTTCTGTACCTGGGAGTTCCAATATTTTTATATATATCGAGACTTCAACTTAGTTATTTTTCATTGCTCCAGTTATACTTTTTGAAGTATGCTTAATAATTTCTCTCTCTTTTTATGTTTTAGTAGGAATAGTGTCCCAGAGGACCATTTTTAAGTACAAGGTACGTTCATATTTGCAGCAGAGATAATAAAAAGTGGTAATGATATACCAAAACAGCCTGTGCATTTTCTGCCAACCCTAGCTCCAAGATCCTTTAGAGCAAATCTCTTGTGCCTGCATTGAGCAAAACAAGGTCTTGATAGAATAGAAATTCTACAAGCATGGTGCTTAATGTTTCCAAGACTGTATTTTAAACACATTAACTGTCTCATAAACCCTCCTTTCTCAGGCCTCTGTCATTACATGTCCACATCACATGCATTAAAACAAATTTACAGGGCAGTGAGATTCCCTAAGCTGACCATGGCACTGTGTGTATCTGATGAAGAATGAAATATCCAAGAGCTAAATATGCCATCAGAGTATAAACCTGGAAATGGCTGGAGGAGCTGCCAAGATTATGCCTTTATAACAGATTTTGCAGCATCACACGTATAGGTCACAGGCCTGGATGATTTGCAAGCGCTTGAAAATAGTCACTCCTGTCAGGATCACACAAGGATTTTGGCTGAATGACAAAGACCAGAATTAATATTATCATAGAGATCAGATCAGCCTATTGCTGTCTTGGTAATGATATTGCAGAGTCAAACTGCAAAAACTCTGTACAATTCCTCGCTTTTCCAGTTTTCACACTCTCCATCAGCACCCTATTTGCACCACTCTCAACCTGACATTTGCCCTAGGACATTGGATCAAATGGATGCTATGCAGCTGTTTTAACATTTATGCATACACACACTGTATTGCCCCAGGGGAAGAAAAAAATCAAAAACAATAAACAAAAAGCATATTTTCCCTTACCATTCCTTTATTTGGCTCACAGCTATTCAAAACAAACTCAGCTTGCCTTCCTTCAATCTTATCTTTCTTCCAAAGCCTTCAAGAATAAGAAACAAGAAAAACTAACAAAAAAGACCAAATTTTTTTTGCCTCTGCCTTGCCTTCAAAAGCCTCAAAATTATTCGCCCTTCTCTATTCAACACTAGAGAAAAAAGGTTTTTTTTCCTCCCTACTCCAATGTGAAAGATGACAAGTTTTATTTCACCCTGTGGTCTCCTTTCCCAATCATTCTACATGGGTTCCCACTTTTCTGAGATCTATTCCTGGATATATTGCTAGTAAATTATCTTAACCTTAGGCCAATTAACCCACGTGCTGCCCTATTCCCAAAACAGACATAGAAATAAAAGTTATAAAAAAATAAAGTTATAAATAAAGTTATAAATAAAAGGTTATTCTTACACCTACCTCCACATTGGGGTCTGAATAGTCCTGAGACAATTTCTTGTCTGGACATGCTGTTATATTCTAGTATATGTTAATGACATCAAATAAACTTGCAAAGGAAAAAAAAAAAACAAAACACAAAACAGAGTACAGTTTAAGCAAAAATATGATATTATTTAATAAAGGTTGCTAAAATAAAAAAAAATCTAGTGTTGAAGGAAATTATAGAAACCTTTCTGCCTAATAACTAAAGAGGGTTAGTAAACTTAATAAAAGTTCCTGCAGCAAAAAACCTCAATAAATAAAGCCAATTAACAAGGAAGGGAAGACATTAAGAGAAATAGAATCAACAGAAAATATCTGGTATAAAATGAAAAACAAAACAGTGGAGAAGGAAACACTAAACTCTGTGGGATCCAGCAAAATGTAATAAAAATGAGGATGTTTTGCAACATAGCTCAGGAAATTGATGTACTGCATCTACAGCAGACAGAAGTCCTGTGCCTGAAGGTTGCTGGGGTAGCTCTTGGATAAATGGGTGTGTCTGGAGAATTACAAGGATTGGCAAAGTGATACTGAAAATTAGCAAGGCAGTGTTGAGTTTTCTGATCACTTTTGAGCCTCCTTTGCTGGGAATCTCCATGGAAGCCTCACAATCAGCTGGTGGGCAGAGTGCTTTACAATGCCTATAAAGAAATATTTCTTAGATGCCTTTCACCAATTTTACACTGAGTCCAGGGTTGAGCTCTCATAATTTGAAGCACCTGTGGCAAAGAGAGTATATGCTTCACTACAAGTGGCTAAAAATGAGCAGTAGTGCTCAAAACAGTCATTCTGATGTCTATTCAAACACTAACACCACCTGAGGATACACTTGAAGCTGTGGGAGCCAGAACTGTAGAAATGCTTTTCAAATGTTGCGGATTTTTTTTTTTTTTTGTCGGGGTGGGTGTTTTTGGCCTTGGTCTTCGATAAGGTGTGGGGTTGGGAGTGACACTATAGAAAGTTTTTTGAGTCAAACTCTTACGAATTGTTCAGCTACCAAATATGAATACAAATTGAAGAAAACAGGAGAGAAATAATACAAAATACACTGCTAAAACAGCACTATAAGTGATGAAAAGAGAACTAAATAGAAAAAAATCTACTTCTAAATGTGTGCTCACCATTAACAAAGCATAGAATTTAGACACAGAGAGGAACAGACGGGGAAGCCTTACCAAACCTTAGGCTATCACTTAATGACCCATCAGAGAGATGTTTCTGGCTTCTGATGCTCACGCTTGGTAAATCTGCCCTTCCATGGAATCCATGGGCAAATTGCTACTGAAGTCCTAAGTTGAGAGAGAAGAAACAGATAAACACTCCCAGTGTGCTTGCTCAGTGTCTTTAGACTACATTTCTCTATAGAGTTAAAGAAAATACCCTAATAATGCAGTTAAGACAGTAATAGCTTATTTTTATACTAGTAGCACGACTTTCAATAAAGCTACAGGAAATACAACCTATAAATATTTCATTTAGAGGCTGTTCATGAACCACAATACTGGGACTGTACCATGACCCCTTGGAGAGGGAGCAGTGTCTGAGTATAAAGCTTGTGACCATGTATTACTCTGACATTCAGTGAAGGACTCATGCTTTCTCATTTTTACACAGGACATTTATAAATAACTGTGGTAGAATTATATGTGTTGACACAAAAACAAGAAAGATGGAAATCACAATAGGATGATGCTAAGATGAGATGGAATAGATGTAACGTGAAACTGGTATTGGTGCAAATTTCTGAAGCACCACAGGGAAATCTGAACAGAGAGGAAATAATTTACAGAGAAATATACAGCATCTTAAAGAAAAGGTATTCTCAGACTCAATGTCCACACACCTGCAGATTTCAGTTGCTTTTCTTTCAACTTGTTTCATATGTCAAACCCTATTGGTATGAGCATGTTGAAGCGTGCAAAACTTTCAGCATGTTATAAAAGAAATATACGTAATCTTTTATTTTATGATTAAAAAGTTCAGTATTTAGGACAAGGAAGCCAGTGATAAAAAATAACTTTAACAATTATAATTCAGCAGACTGCACATACCCCATCAAGCAAGAAATAGAGAAGCTTGCAACAGTTCTAGAAGAAGTGCACACCATACAGATACTGTATGTGAAGTATTCATTGTTGACAAAATTTGAGACAAGTCCACTAGTCAATACACAGTGGGAACAAAGTACTTGTGTACCTACAAGTGGAATTACCTGCACATGGCTGAAAGCATAAGTAATTACCTTTCAGTTGAGGAAATTCTGGATTGCTTTCTTTGCTGGTGCAAATCAGGATCCGAGAGTTTAAATATTTCTTTTGTGTGCATGAAATTTTTCCTTTTGTCAGTAGTGATAATGCAGAACATACAACAAAGAAAGTAGACATGTATAAATATAATATTATGTCATATCAAGCATTATATTGTAGTTAAACTTTTTACTAAAATGTGTTCAATTAAACATTTATCCAGTGTTATTTTAATGGAGTTCTTTATGCAGCAGATGCATTTGAGCCTCATGAAGAAACTGACTTCCTTTTGTTCTTGCTAATTATTATTCTATTTTTGCAGGATTGACTGTGATGTTTTTCTTCAGTAACATATCATTGCTAATTATAACTACTTTCTTTGGCTAATTAATCAAAGGCAATTGATATTCATGACAAAAAGAAAAAATTAAACTGCCCTGTAAGATAAGGAAGACAAATAATATTTTCAATAGCATCTTAATTCCAATGTTCAGTATTTCAAAACCCATTAACTTCAAAGGGATTAGTTGTATAAAATACTTGCGTACCGCAGTACAAATTTGCAGACATATGTAATAATATAAATGCAAAAATAGAGAGGGCAGAGGAAATGCACTGATGAGAAATTAGGAATAGACTACATATTCAGATTCATAATGTTAAATTTGCTTACTATGTGAATTGACAATGTATGTTTGAGATCTGGCTTGTAAATCATAGACTCATAGAATGGCTTAGGTTGGAAGGGGCCTTAAGATCATCTATTTTCAGTCCCTTGTCTCAAAGGGAAGCAGACCTGTCTGTCTCTTTGGTTTTGAAGTCTGGATGACGCCTGTCAGAGGTACAAAGGCCCATGGGGTGCAAGTGTTGTGCTGCCTTGCCTAAACCATCTCTAATTTTGGACCAGAAGAAGCCTGGATTTTCTACCATTCTGAGGTCAGGACATGCTGACCTATCCACAAGATGGGCTGAGAAGTGATTTGTAAACCAACTGACCTCTGAGAGCACACTGATCTGTGATCACATATTTTGGAGAATTTTCATCCAATTTGAAGCTGATGAGTTATAAAGACATTGCAAGGAAACTTCCTGGAATTATAATATTTTATTCTTAATAATAAGCAGTGTTTGATTTTTCTTTCTCTAAACACATTAGTCAAACACATCATCCATCTTTACAGAATTAAAGAATCATAAGCATTGGAAAGTACCACTGGAGATCATCTAATTCAATAACCATACTAAAGTAGGTTCCCTAGAGTATGTTCATGGTCCTGAAAAATTATTAAAGATGTGAAGGTATTTCATAAAAATATTTGTTAGTTGTTTCATTGTTTGCAATGGTTATGAAGTTGGCATTTTTATCTAATCCTGCATTGTGTTTAAATTTCTAGAAGGAGATACTTTCACATGAATTACATTATATTTAATGCTAAAACAACTGATATCACAGATTAACATCTCCCTATGTACATGAATCCATAAAAACAGATTTTCAAACTTCATCTTCCTTTCAAACACCATCTTTTCACTGTGCAAACAGATATTTCTCTTTTATAAGATACCACGAAGAATCAGTGGAAATAACTCACAGGTCTCCATGCATAACATTTTTTAAAAATCCACAAAGTAGCATTTTTTAACATTTTCTATATTGTTTCTACTGAATCCATTTTGTATGCTTCAGTCATTATGTTTACATGGCTAAATAACTTACTACATCTAAATATATCTGCCATTTATCTGTCTCAGCTAAGTATGTTTTTTCTAAAAAAAACAAACAGAAATAGACTTACTTCAGAAGATCTATTTCCCATATATGAGTATCAGCTGAACTAAATTAATATCCTTCAACCTGGTTATCAAATGATTCTTGCAACAGATTTTGATTATTTGTGTGATCCCCTTTGCTGCTTCTTCTTTTTCTCTTTTTCTCTACAAACTCATAATTTTGTCAGTCTTCCCTGTTATTAGAGTTTTTACACTACATTTTTAGAACACAATAAATATCAGATTTCTTCTCCTTGAATATTGCAAGCTCCCTGTCTTGTTACACTGCTAGATGAACTTTACCTCCCTTACTAACTTTCCTTATTGAAGAAATTAACATCTCTACCTGTAGCTGTTTAGCAACTGATTTCTTCAATACATATATCCCATTAGAAGTTAAATTGTGATGTGTTATACAACATAGTTTTCAAATTTCTACTTTACTTCACAACTGACCAGAGACAATTTGTCACCAAAGTTTCTTGATTCTGTGAGAGAGTAGATGCACCTAAACACACCTTGTGGGTGTTTTCAGCAGGCAATTTTCTTTTACACTGTTCTCTTAAGAATCCGGAAAAGGAAACTATGAAGTACTAGTTGAGTTTATTTAAGGAGAAGAGAATGTGAGTTGATGGAGTGATTAACAGGTAATGCAAAAACGTTGGTGAAACAGCTGAAAGAAGCCTCCCCAGGAATATACATTGCTGACCTTTTTTTCTTTAGTGCATGGGCTATGTTTATACATAGTCACAGCATTCTCTATTTAAATGGCACTTCAAGGAAAAAATTGAATTAGTAACCAAACTGATGCTTGATACCTCAATTGATGAAGCTAATATTACGGGTCAATGAAACTTAAATGAAAGTAATGTAGTAGATATGTATTCTCTGAAAAAATATTTTTCATCCTAAACTGAAGTATTTGAGTAGAAAATCACAGAATCATAGAATTGTAGGGGTTGGAAGGGATCTCCAGAGATCATTGAGTCCAGCCCCCTGCCAAAGCAGCTCCCCAGCCCAGGTTGCACAGGTAGGCGTCCAGGCGGGTACTGAACATCTCCAGAGAAGGAGACTCCACCACCTCTCTGTGCAGCTGTGCCACTGCTCCATCATCCTCACTATGAAGAAGTTCCCACACACATCTGTGTGGAACTTCCTATGCTTCAGTTTGTGGCCATTCAAAGATTGAATGTAGATGGATTAGAAAATGAAAGCAGGAGAAACAATCTGTCACCCTGACTTGCTCGAAGGAAAGAAAAAAAAAATAGGAAAAATTATGTGATACCTCTTTAAATAAATGTTTATAGAAATCTTTTTGGATGCATCCTTTGTCATGCAAAGGACAGAGAGCAGAGCACCTGGTGGCCTCCACAAAGCAATGATAATAAAGTTCTCTAATTACAGTAATATAGATAAGCTGTTACAGCTGGCTAGACTGAATAAAATTCTGATTTATAATTCAGAAAAGTATTGCTATTCCTTGATTGCAGTATGCAAATACAAAGGAAGCAGAATACATAGAAACTGAGAGGAAGCTTTGGGATTATAAACTTGAGCGCCTGCTTTATCCTGCTAAACTTGAATTTGATGTGGGTGAAACCAGACTTTCTTCCATACTACAGAGTGATTATCAGCTTTGATTTACACTAGAGAGGAAGAAGTGAGATTGCTGTAAAACAGCAGTAATATCCTGAACATCCCAATGTAGAGGCTTAATAGACTTAATAAGAGTGTGGAGTCCACAAGGCTCATTCTTGAGATTAATTCTGGATTTCATCCTCAAAGCAGAGCACAAAAGGATTTTAAACTCACGATTCTTCTTTAAGACCTTTTCCTTTTTGGGGTTGTACATCATGGTATACAAAGTGTTTTACTCCGAGGAAAAGATGCATACCTTGCAGCTTTTGGTGGGCTTTTAAACTTTACAGATGTGTGTGCATACATACCAACTCACACATATATGCCTGCAAAGGGAAAATCATTACATACACACAAACACAAAGACTCTCTCATGCACATTGTTTAGCATTAGCTTGGGACGAAACCTGCAAAAAGGTTCTGCAGGCTGAGTTATGTAGTCACAGGCACTCCTCACTCTGCACAGGGTAGATTAAGCTGTAAAAGTACCACAGGAAAAAGAAAAAAGAGTTAAAAAATTTTTTTAGCTACAGTCAGTTTTTCGTCTTTAAAAATAAATAAAGATGTGGTTCTCTCTTGTTCAAAAGCTGTCAATTATTACTTTTGGGTAATGTTACCTATTTGGTATAGTTTTTTCATTTGTAACTATATTTTTGTTTCTGTCTATCTAAGAATGGTACAGATTTAATAAAATATTATGGTCTTAAATATATCAATGGAGTAAATACTTCATAAATATTCTGTATTGTTCTTCTCTTGAGGATTTTCATGGCAGGGGATTACTGGAAAGGATATTTTCCACTGCAGTAACTGTGGCAGTTTCTGTGCAGGTAAATCAGCTGGAAATATGATCAAATCCTCCCAGGCCAGGTCTTCGTTGAGTTGTCCTGTAGCTACTTTTGTGAACTGTGACCTGGTAAGGAAACAGGTACCACAAGTGCATTCCCAGGTTTTACACTTCATCTTATGTAAAGCCTTTATAGGTGGCAGGAAATAGAACAGCAATAATAAACCCTTCCTCTGCTTTCTGTGTTCACTGCAAACTGCTGACGAGTCTTCCTGATAACCTTAGAAAAATAGTAGGTATCCATTATATGCAAAATATTGTGAGATTGCAGACCCATGTTGGAGTGGTGGAGGGCTGGAACTGTTGCATCTCAAAGCCATGTATCAAATTTGCTACCAACAGCAGCTCATGAAGATTTATTAACTTAAAAAAAAAAAAAAAGACAATTAAAACAAATGGAATGAAAAAGTGGAAGTGTCTGCCATTAACAATCCCCTTGCATTCCTGTCACATGCTGTGTTTTTCTAAAACCTCTCCTCTCCAGATAAGCAGACTGAACTTGTCAAAGAGTTTGACAGTCACTAAAAGTGAATGTGACAGTTTCTGTCTCTTGACGGGTCAGAAGGATATCCTAAAGGAAGAGGAATTACTTCTTTCACAAATATTTGCTGCATTTAGAAGTACAAACAGGATTTTAGAAGGATGCTTAGACTTGATCATTGTAATAAGGACAGAATGGTGAGGCCACACCTCAAGTACTGCATTCAGTTTTGAGCCCCTCATTTCAAGAAAGACACTGAGGTCCTGGAGTGTGTCTGGGAGAAGGGCAATGAAGCTGGTGTGGGGTCTGGAGCACAGGCCTTATGGAGAGCTGCTGAGGGAAGTGTGGATGCTTAGTCTGGAGAACAGGAGGCTCAGAGGAGACCTTACAGCTGTCTACAAATACCTGAAAGGAAGTTGTGGTGAGGTGGGGGTCAAACTCTTCTCCAGCAGAACAAGTAATAGGACGAGACGGAATGCCCTCAACTTGAGCCAGGGGAAATTCAGGTTGGGCATTAAGAAAAATGTCTTCTCCAAAAGAGTGGTGAGGTGCTGGAATGGGCTACCCAGGAAGGTGGTATAATCACCACTCTCAGTGGTGTTCAGGAAATATTTAGATGTGGTACTGAGGGACATGGTTTAGTGGGGAAATATTGACAGTAGGTAGATGGTCAGACTAGATGATCTTGGAGGTCTTTTCCAACCTTGGTGATTCTATGATTCTATGGTACTATGATCTGAAAGACCAAACATGTGGAGCCTGCCATTGTGTTGGAAAGCAGCTCAAGTGCCTGAAGAAACTCTGGACAACATATTCCCCCAGTAGAGAGTATTTCAGACTGGAAAGTGTAATGCAACACAGACAGAGAACAAATTGTGGAGTGTATTAGCAAATCTAAAGTTAGATTTCAGAGGGAGACGATGGAGATGATGAAGTCTTTCTGGGCACTGCAGGTTGCAGTCAAATTTTAGAATGCATGGATTATATTGCCACACATGCAAACTGTAACAGAAACCATTCTGTAACATTTACATAAATCATACATGGTTTTGAAGGTATAATTCCAATAAAGTTAAATCTCTGACTCATTTTTTTTCAGTCAGACACACCAAATGTTCTTGCACTGCTTTGCTGGTTTGCCAGCATACTAAAAAGGGTTTAAGACTCAACAGACACAGATTTTTGTAATATCCTACCACATAGATCACAAAGTCTGGAAGCACAGAAATGCTACAAGTAGAGCTCACTTGGAAACAGGAAAATATCATCGATCACTGCACCATTTCTGCTTCCTCTATAACCTGTTTGTTATTTTTACCCTGAAACATATATGACACGCTACAGAGACAGTGTTGGTTCATGTCAGATCATGGTTTGCGCACTTCTTCCTAATGAGGCAGAACACTAAAACAAAGGCTGATGACTCAGTTATTGTACATTCACACAGTGAATATTCAGCAGAAAATATAATGCTGCTTTTATGTTCCAAGTACAGCTATCGTATTAGCATCTTGACAGTCTATTGAGATAGGAGTTTAGCAATAATCATTTCAATAACGTGGATGAAAAAGTTAAACCTGCACTATTGTGATCTCCTGATAGAAGACATTGAGAAAAATGCATTAGACACACATCAGCTATTTTAATTACCATTTTTAAAGCTTCACTAGTTCTTTTATCTTTTGTGCTTAATAAGCCTTTATAACAGTTTTATATTTTCTTCATTTTTTTTCCCCTGTGGAAACTAAGAAGCAAGTCAAATATTTTGTTCCCAATAGACAAACTTAAAAAATTCTTACTACTTTCCCCTTTTCATGTTATTGTCTGTACAGCTAATAAAACTGAAGAGCCTCTTCTACAAGGCCAATGTTTCTCATTTATCTGTCTTCAGAGTGTAAACAAATACGGATTGATACTACACTTTCCCAAAGACTTCAGAGAGCTTATGAGTTAATATCTTGGAAGAGATCTAGATCCAGCAGTGTGGACTCTTAAAATCTAATCATATTCACAAAAACTTTTATAACACAGACAAAAATTTGTTACTAACTTACATATTATTATTAATCTCTTGGTAAAATTTTTCATTTTAACATTTTAAAAACGATCCATGAGTATTTCAGTGGAGAATGTGCATTTTGAAGCGGGCCTGTTTCACTATCACTTTTTGGTGATTCTGCTGTTAGAGCAAGTTAGATCACAGGAACACATTGTTACCTGTTTGTAAATCCAAAACAGATTTCAGGCTTTTTAAAGTACGTCAACAGTAAAAGGAACACTAGGGAAAATGTGGGTCCCCTACTAAATGAGTGGAGTGTCCTGGTAATAGGGGACGCAGAGAAGGCAGAGATACTGAATGCCTTCTTTGCTTCTGTCTTCACTGTACCCCTCAGGACTCCTGGACCATGAGGGTAAGTGAGAGGGTCTGGGGAATGGAAGGAGATGGCCCAAGAGCACCTATGCAACATCAGTGAATCCAATGTATCCCACCTATGGGACCCAATGGGATGCATCCATGTGTGCTGAGGGAGCTGGCAGAGGAGACTGTCAAGAGCCAGTGTCAATCTGGTCTTCAAAAAGGGCAAGAACAAGGATCCAGGGATCTATGGGCCAGTCAGCCTCACCTTTATCTCTGCAACAGTTTGTTCTGAATGCTCTTTCCAGGCAGTTGGGAGAGAAGAGAGTTATCAGGAGTAGCCAGCAAGGGTTCAACAGGGGGAGGTTGTGCTCAACCAACCTGGTAGCCTTCTATGATGACTTTACTGGCTGGATAGATGAGGGGAAAGCAGTGAATGCAGTTTACTTTGATTTCAGCAAGGCATTTGACACTGTCTCCCATAGAATCCCTATAACAAAGTTGAGGAAGTGTGGGATAGGTGAGCGGACAGTGATGTAGGTTGACAACTGGCTGACTGGGAGAGCTCATAAGATTGTGATTGGTGGCACAGAGTCCAGTTGGGCCTGTACTTAGAAGTGTTCCACAGCAGTCAGTGCTTGGTCGGGTCTGGTCCTGTTCAACATCTTCATCAGTGATCTTGATGAGGAGATAAAGTCCATTCTCAGCAAGTTTGCTGATCATACAAAGCTGAGAGGAGTGACTGACACACACCAGAAGGACGTGCTGCCATTCAGTGAGACCTGGATGGGCAGGAGAGTTGGGCAGAAAGGAATCAGATGGGGTTTAACAAGAACAAGTTCAGAGTCTTGCACCTAGGGCGGAATAACTGAATGCACCAGTACAGGCTGGGGAATGACCTGCTGGAGAGGAGCTCTGCAGAGGGACCTGGGTGTCCTGGTGGATGATAGTTTGACCATGAGGCAGCAGTGTGCCCTGGTGGCCAAGAATGGGATCCTGGGGTGCATTAAAAAGAGCGTGGCCAGCAAGTCAAGGGAGATGAACCTTATCCTCTTCTCTGCCCTGGTGAGACCTCATCTGGAGGACTGCGTCCAGTTCTGAGCTCTCCTGTACAAAAAAGACAGGGATCTCCTCAAAAGAGTCCAGCAGAGGACTACAAAGATGATGAAGGGTATGGAATATCTCCCTTATGATGGAAGACTGAGGGACCTGGGTCTGCTCAGCTTGAAAAAAGACTCAGAGGGGATCTGATTCATGTCTATAAATATTTTAAGGTCCAGGAGGCAAAGGGATGAGGTCGAACTCTTTTCAGTGGAGTATGGAAACAGGGCAAGGGGAAATGTCCACAAACTGAATCATAAGAAGTTCCACAAAAATGTGCATGGGAACTTCTTCACAGTGCAGTGACAGAGCACTAGAATAGACTGCCCAGAGAAGTTTTGGAGTTTCCTTCTCTGGAGACATTCAAGGCCCACCTGGATGCCTACCTGTGCAACCTGGGTTAGGGAGCTGCTTTGGCAGGGGGGTTGGACTAGATGGTTGTCTTGCTTCAATCAATAGGCGGGAGAGGAGGTTTTTTGATAAATGTGTACCTGACAGTGAGATTAAGACATAATGGCTCAGATATTATCCCAACCACTTTATTACAAATCCTAGTTGGAGTGCATGCTCCTGATCATGTTGCTTACCCAAGAATTATCTGGATAATTAAAGCCCCCCAGAAGAACCAGTGCCTGAATATCAATACATATTGGTTTTAGCATGTAAAGGAGTATTTGTTAATTTTACTTAAAACTTATGCTTGTCTGCCTTTTTGCCTACTAATGTACTAACACAAGAAGACTTCCATGACTCTCTTGACACGAGTTAGATTTCCCCATTTCCTAGGACAGTGATCCTAACAGAAGCTACATATCCAGAAATTGTATTCAGAGATGATCATAGGCAGTTGTAGGACCATGAAGAGATTGTGAGAATAAATGTTGCTATGGAAAATATGCTGAAGAGAGATAGGTAGCTCCCGACTCTTCTGTGATGCCTTATATGTTCTAACTTAGAATCTATTTATTTATTTATTTGTTTGTTTGTTGTGTAAAACACGGAAATTAACAGAAATTAAGCAATACTGAAAATATACATCAGACTTACTTTATCTACTTCTGAAGTATCTACTTCAAAACAACAGTCAAACTGCAAGTCTCTGTCTCAATTTTTGGTGCTTTTTTGCTTTTTTCTTCATTCCTTTCCTACGAAGAAGCTTGTGAGCCGGCCAAGGAGTCTCAAATGGCCCCAGTCCATATAATTACAACAATAGTACAATAGCTGTAATTGATAGAAGCCATTTCATGCCATTTTAGCTCCACAAGTACTGCACTTTATTTCTATATAATCAGTACCATTGCAAATAACATAACATTCAATGCTGTCATCCTGAATAACAAAATACTCCAAGAGGTTAGAGCTGAAGATTGCAGAATTAGAGATGGACTTATTTGTAGGTGCTAAAAGCATTGACTGGCCTCTCCACAAAACCTCACTGACTCAATTGTTTACGTTTCTATTTTTACCATGTACTTGATTTTCATTTTTCTAGTTCAAAGGATATCTCAACATCAAAAAACAAAACAAAACAAAAACAAAAACAAAACAAAAAAACAACCTGAGTCCGGTGTTTAGAACTATTTCATGATCTGCCATGATAACAAAATTACATTCCAGAAATGCATAATATACAACATTCAAATAAATATGCTAAAGCCTTTGCCAAAGTAGATTTTGTACCCATAAGCTATATATGCTTGGCTGCAGTAGCAAAAATGAAAAAAATCATATTTAAAGTCTTTTTTTCAAGATGATAAGAATAAAATTTGTAACAATCCATCCAGGGAGTCTTTTTAGACTTCATTATATTTTTTCTAGATGCAAGTAGAAGCAAGTTGGCCTAAGAGTATTTTAGTCTTCCTTGATTACAACTAGTTAATAAAATTAGTCAGAAACAGAGCTTTATAGCAATAAGCCTCAGAAGCAACAACAAAGGGAGTTTTGTTTTAAAAGGCCCTTCAAATGAACTGTAATCATTTGGAATCATTAGTTTTTTTAAATATCTTACTTTCTTACAGATGAAATCTCTTAGAATCCATTTCTCTGGAAAATGAATATTAATATAATTTAAATAACAGCATAACTACCAGGTGAGAATCCTGTGTATTATCATTTCCTTTTAGATTTCTTAAACTCAGCATGTAGCTGACAGTCAAAGAAATCACAGAAATATTATGTTAACATTTTTATTCTAATAGCTCTTCCCTGTGATTAATAGGGCAAGACCTTCTTGCATTGGGAATCATATGATAATTATAGCCTCTCAGTGAAAAAAAAACTACTCAGAGGTAACAACATTGTTATTTGCTCACTTTAATTTTGTTGACCTTATCATATAAAAAACAATACATAGAATGCAGAAATCAGAACAAATTATCACTAATACCATGATGTGAATTTTCTTGTGAGACATATTTTAGTTTCTTCCAGAATTTCATTGTGAAAGAATGAAAGGGCTCTCAAGCCATTCTCTGCTCAGTATTTAATTGCGCTTGAGATTTCCCCACCCAGGTGTGGGACCTGGCACTTGGACCTGCTAAGTCTCATAAGGTTGGCATGGAGCCACCTGTAAAGGTTGTTTAGGTCCCTCTGCATGGAATCCATTTCCCCTGGAGTGTTTGCTGTACACTTGGCTATGTGTCATCTGCAAGGTTGCTGAGGCTGCACTCAATCTCACTGTATTGCCTACAAAGATGTTAAATAGCACCAGTCCCAGCACTGAACACTAAGGTATGCCACTTTTCACCAGTATCAACTTGGACAATGAGCCATTGACCACAATTCTCTGAATGTGACCATCTAGCCAATTCCTTATCCAGCAAGTGGACATCCAGTGGTCATTTTTCTTTAATTTAGAGACCAAGGTATTGTGCAGGACAACGTCAAATGCTTGACACTGTCCTCAGCTACTTCTCATACACCCTGAGAACACTCACCATATTTGCTGCCTTCTTCTAGACACATTCAATTAATTTTACATTACTCTCATACTTTGGAGTCCAAAACTGAACACAGGACTTTAGATGATGCCACAGTGCCACACCAGTGCTGGGTATAGTAGGACAATCACTCCTTCTAACCAGTCAGCTGTTGGTGCTTAGTGCACCACAGGATACCCTTTTGATCTTCAGGGTACACTGTTGACCCAGAAGAATTTACCATCAGTGAAACCCCCTGTATCCCTCACTGCACTGCAGTTACTTGTCCCCCAGACTATATATACATTTGGGATTGCACTACCTCACGTGCAGAATTCCTTGCTTTCAAAATTTTGATGATCATGCAGAACTTTAATTTACCAAGATATATCTGAAGGACGTGGTGAAATAGGCTTCTGGGGGCTACTGGGAACTAGAAAAGTGCTTGTCAGCCATGACAGACATAGAGAGGGAGATAGTTTTGTACAGAAAAGGTCTGTAGCAGCCACTGGAGGGGGACTGTGGCCTGAGAAGTTTATGTATGTAAACCCAGGTGCCAGCAGCAGCAGAAGCTGGGATCCAGAAACATATACTGGGTAAACCAATGACCCCACCTGCTGGAGAAGACCACAGTGTAAATAAGTATATACATATTTTTACTAAGAGACCTCCATCTGTTCAGGTAGAGAGGAGAGGGAGGTTGATGATGTTGTTAGTGATGTATGTGTTCATACACATGCTCAGTGCACCTGTCTGTGATCACGGGCCAGTCAGTGTACTGTGTAAATGTGCTCTTTATGCATGTGCCTACTGTGAATATGTCTTCATCCTCATGACTGGACATAACTTGGGTATTGAACTGCAGCAGCTGCAGCTTCTTGGAGGTGTCAGATTAGTAATGAAATATTTTCTCCTAACAGTACTGGCTGTTGATATATGTGAGCTCAAAGGCACATACGTGAGGCTTACTGTACTGGGCGTGGAAGAGAGTATCTTGTGGACATCCTATACAAGAGCTGAGATTTGGGACTGTGATCGCAGAAATCATTACATCTTTTACTCACCATAAGGAAAGACAGGATGTTTTAGGCAGAAAATATTCCTATTATGATCTGCTTCTTCTATTTGCCATCTAAAGAAGTTGTAGCTTTACAGAATTAACTGAAGTTGTCAGCTGGTTTCCCCCATGACCTTACTGTATGGTAAGCAGCACTCTCTGGATCAAACTGTACATTTTTGAGAAGAGGCAGCTGTTCTACATTCTACCAGCAATAGATTAGAATAATTCACCTTTACTGCAGCTTTAAAAAACAAGGACTACACCCTAGAAGACTACATTTGACTGGAGGAAATTACACAAAATACCTGAGCTAATCTAGGAGATCGCTGCTGCTGGAAAGAGTGTTAAGCTGGTTCATTGCACATAGAGCAATTTTACCCTTGATAGTGTATATGCACAGCAGCAATAAGCCTCAGTAAATACTCTCAGTAACTATTTTTATATCCAAATATAAAACAGAAACGTGAATTAGGTAAAATGATAACATTTAATGTCCATAGCTTGGATTTGTTTAACTTTGTTTTCCAGTACTCATAACAGGCTGGATCTGTAAGATTAATCAATTTTCAGTTACAGGAAAAATCAATAATTTTTTTTTTTTTTTTTTAACGTGTTTTCATCCATTTTCCTTTCACACAGTAAAATATGTAAAAATTGTTTACTTTCTTGATCTTAATGTGTTATCTTTATGGACTGCAGGCCAAGATCTGAAATAAATCACTGTTAGGAATTTCCCCTATTTTGCTTGTTTTTCTCAATCCTAGACATACAAGGTTATGTACAAAAGCAAAAATAACAACAAAATGCTCATAGCATTTAGCACTACTAGCTATTATTAATCAGTCTTATGTACAAAGCTCTTAATACTAGGCAAGTTTCGTAAGGGTTTTGCAAGCTCAGTAGGTTGCAGTAGTTTTGTAATTGGGCTTTCTTGTAATATAAAAGTGCTAACAAATATAGTAATGGTTATATTATATTAATGGAGGCATGTTCTCCTTTCCCAAATCCCCTTTTTTCACTGAGCTCTATACAATGATAGAAAGACAAGATTATTTTCAACTTCCATGGGCACATCTGGTAAACTTTTTACTATATAGCATTGCATTGATCTGAGGCATATTAGAAATACTGCTAATGCCTAACACACTGATTGTCTTTATCTTCCCCTATCCATTTGTGATTTATTACATTCACAGCAATGGTCTTAGTGAACAAAATTCTTTATTCTCTTTGTTTCATGTTGGTAAAATACCCTGAAGTTCCCAAAAGGAAACACTAGAAAGGAGGATTTGAAAGGAATTTAGGCTACACAAGCTGAGATTACATTCCTTGGCTTTGTGTTTAGAAGGTTTGGTTGTTATTCCTGGGGACTTGGAGAGTTTGTTTTGTTTAGGATCTTTGATAGTATGTATCCTTCGTTTCACATTTTCCTTCTTGGAAATCAGGTACAGTGGTTCTGCAGCCTCCAAACATCTCTATAACTTGCACTATTTACTTAACCCAAATACTTTTCCTTATCTTTCTCTCTTCTTCTCTGTACTTTTTGTAGGTCATCTCTTCAAACAATGCCAGTTTACCTTGCCTGAAATCTTATCCCAATTACACTGCAGCAGAATAGATCAATTTGTGTACTTTTTCTTCCAAAGCCAATTTCTCATTCAAACATTTTCTTAATCTTTGAGATCCTAAAGCTTTCAACTCAGAGCCCCCTGTTCAGAGAATGGAGGCACTGGAAATAAGTAACATCCCTTACTTTATGTTAATGTGAAGTTCAGGATCTTACATTTCTTCTATTGAAAAGACCACATTTACTAAAAGCTACTTTTCAGTGCAATCTATGATCTCCATGCCTTTTAGAGGCTACATTAATATTTTAATAAAATTTCATTCACATTATAAAATAATGGACTGTAATAATACATAATAAAAAGTTATTGAGAATAAAGAAAGAATAATTATTTACTTCTTAAGTGTTTTAGTGGATTTTTACAAATAGCTAATGGATGCAGAGTCTCCTGCAGAACATGTATGGTGTACAAAGCAGACAAAATAATAAGCTGTATTACTGGAAATCTCTCTCTCAACACGATGCTGTCTCTGCAACAAATGTTTCAGATACCACATTATTTTTAGCTACTATCTCCAAATGTAGTTTTCTTTTGGAGCCTCGGCTCTTGGGTTCATACAATGAGAAGATTTTCTCATCTTTTACCATCTTTTAGACTAATAGCACAGCAAAGGCTTGAATCGACAAAATGATGTGTGCGTTGAATGAAAACACACTTTTTTATTTTTCAGTACCTAACTTTACAGCTAAAACATCAAGTATTTTTACAGAATTATTCTAAACAAAACAGACATCCAAATGTTTTGCTCTGATAGCAGGAAAGGGATAATAATTTGATCTTAAATCATACAGACTTATCCCAAAGATCACTTCCTTCTATTGCTTATTATCATTGTTCCTTGTTACTATCAGTCTGAACTGTTTTTCCAAAGATGTTGTAAACAAAATTTCAAAAGGAGATTCTCTCATAGAGAGAGCAGTAGAGTCATCATTGCTACCCATTTGATAGCTGCAAGACTCATGATGCTTAATCTGTTTAATTTCCTTTCTTATTTTTTGTATGTTCAGTTGCAAAATAACTAATTCTCTTTTCCTTTTTCTTCTCTATTTTTATCTACATTTTCATTGCTTAAACAAATTTAAAAGTAATCATTACTCCCTCTGGTTACTTTAAGGAAGTATAAGTAATCAATTAGAGAAAAGAAATCCCTGGCAATCTAGCTCTCACTTATATTAATGTAAGTTTCTTACGTATTAGCTAATGCACAGAATAAGAAAATGCTTGCACGTTTTCACTTTACACTTCAGAAAACCCAGCTCAGATATGCCAGCACAGCTATAGTAGCACAGGTTGCAAATTATATGAAGAATTTTCTACATAGGACATTTATTTGATTTTGCGGCTTTCATTATATGTGATAATAGTATTAAAGAGCATTTATAGGAGATTTCTCTTTAATGTTGTTATAGTTTTAGGGTTTTTCCACCAAATAAGAACTTTTTTTTTTTTTTGTAGCTATATTCAGTATTTTACAATGTAGATCATGTTCCTCCTCTGACAAAAACATGAACTTTATAAATTTTTATTCATTCTTGTCATTATTTAGGAGCCACAAAACTTAAATTCTTACTTCATAAGGTGAGATTTATTTGCTGGACCTATACCTACTGATTGGATTAATTTTTTACCCTACAAGTCAGTATTCATAAAAGTGTTGTATTCCTTTTCAAAGTAGGGTCCATTCTTCTTTGTTTCACCTTCTAAATTCAGGGAGAAACACCAAGAATTCTGAGGGAAAAAAATCAAAACTTGGGAATTTTGTTTAGAATATGCTGAAGAGAGCTAATCAAGAGCTAATGCTCTTGGGCTGGTGGTTAGAAGCCGGTGTTCTCCCCACAGCAGCCCAGGCTCGATTCCCGGAGAGGAATACCCACAATGCAGTTTTAGAACATTAACTCTTCAACTCCCAATACCCTAGATGATTGATGTTGAATATCAATAATATAACAGAAATCACTAAACCATGACATAACCAAAGATGACTTTTTGTTGGTTCGTTAGTTGGATTTTTGGCCAATTTTACAGTTAGAACTAAGACTACCCTTTGTGTAAAGGAAAACTGAGAAGATTTTTACCATCTTTATGAATGCTAATATGAGCTCTGCTGAAATCATGCTGTTGCTAAGGCACAGTCCCACAAACTTAAGTAAAACAACTTTCACAGGATCAATATTTTTTTTTTAAAAGAGCAGTGATCTCACACCATATGATTTCACTATGAGATGAAATTTCCAAATGCAAACTCTTGCACTGCACGAAACCATTCTTCCCTCACACTGCTGTTTCTTCATCATTCAAATAAACACTGATCAGGGAAGTGAAAGAAGGAATGAGACTTTCATTTCTCCTTTGTACCACTGTGGAAAGTTTTTGCAGTCTAATCTGAAACCATTGACTTCAGAATTGGCCACTCCTTTTCATCACATCCTTGTTTCTTTTGAAGGAGATTCACAAATGATAGAAATGAAATGGAGTATGTCAGTGGGAGAGTACAAATGGAGGCATTAACTTCAGCTGGGGTAAATCATCCCTTTTCCAGTGAAGTTCACAGCAATCTGGGAACGTAACCAAACTGAAGGACTGTGTTGATTAAAATGACAGAGAAAAGTGGTTTCCACTAAGATGGGACATGTTTGCCAAAATAAGTGTAATCATTCCAGTAATGAGTAACAGTGACAAAGACAATGCATACATAATTAAATATTTGCTGTCTAACATCCAGAATCACAAAAGGCTTTCATTTTCATCTCAGTCTACACAACAGGAACATTTACACCCATCAAGAAGAAAGGGAGATAAAAGCTACAGGGCAAAAAATGGTATTAATTAAAAGATAACATGTAACACATAAAACAGCAACAAAATAACACAGCATCATAAATAACTAAAAATCCTGCTGAATAAAATCACATGAAATTTGACTAGAGAGTATATATGTGTTTATTTAATACTTACATATTTCTCTTCAAAAAATCAGTGTTATATGTATCTGTGCATAACCACATATATATGTTCTAAAACTATGAAAAAAAAAAACCCAACAAATTGTTCATGCATATTCACAATTAGTAAGACAAGAAACTAACTTAATAACTGTTGGGAAACAGCAAAGTGAAAAACTTCCCAGCTCAAAATAGAAACAGATTTAGAAGTCTTCTGTAGAGAACCTGAACTGAAACAGACTGACTTCAGCAGTAAGACAAGTTTCCTGATACCTCAGTTTCCTGAAGCTAAAGAATATTAAACATCTTGTTAGTCTTCCTATGTGTACTGTCAATAGGCCCTGAGATTCTCTCGCAGATGAGTAAGAAAAGAAAAAGGCATCAACTCATAGAAACCCAGCCAAGGAGTCATGGGTAAAAGAATAAAAGTCAAGGATATGAATAGGTTCCCCAGGGCAGTGGTCATGTCACCAAGCTGGCTGAAGTTCAAGGATCATTTGCACAATGCTTTCAGACATAGGGTTTAAATTTTGGTTGGTTCAGTGTGGAGCTAGGAGTCGGACTGAATCTTCCTGGTGATCCCTTTCAAACTGTGCTATTCTGTGATTTTATGATTCTGTGGTTCTATGATCAAAGCACAGAGACTCTATTTGCCATGTTAAGGGTAAAGAAAAATTGTTATCTTAAGGGTAAGTCATTTTCCTCTCTCCTTGGAGTTCCCCATTTTTCCTTGGGATAGCAATGTTTTAGAGACCTGCTGAACTTTATTCTGTTTCAGATTATCTGTGTCTTAGAAGGCATATATGCCCTCCATACCGGAACATATGCTCTAGAGCAACAGTATCAGGGAGATTATAGAGTATACTACAAGACCTCCAAGATCATCATGTCCAACCACCAACCTGACCTATCACATCCTATCACTCGACCATGTCCCCCAGTGTCATGTCCACAACTCTAGAATGTGAATCTCCAGGATTCTAGCCCTTCCCTAGGCTACCATTACAATACTTTGATACAGTCTCCACAATAAAAATCTTCTTAATGATCATTCTAACTCTTCCCTAGTTCAGATTGGGACCTTACTCCCTGCTTCTCAATTTTTCTGTCATTTTCCTCATTGTAGATGAGTGATCTTAGTTTATGTAATCAGATACAGAAATAGTGTTTCATTAAAAGTAATCTATAATGTTTAAAATTTTAGTTTTTACTGTCTGCTTTGGAATATTATATTTTCTGTCTATCTTCATGTGAATAAAATTCATAGGATATATTCAATTTGTTAAACATTTTCAAAGCTTGGTTTTGTTTTGTTTTTTTCATACAAAGTGAAGTCAATGGGATGATTATTTCTTTAAGTTTTGCTGCACATGTTAGGCTTTAGGACAGTGAGGATGAGCACATTTCTTTTCTCATGTTCTCAGCTTGCAATGCTACTGTGCGTCTGAAGAAAGGTGTTTTCTTCATCATTACACACATTTCAGATGATGCATTCACTAAATACATAAGAGGGAAAGACACAACTTCCATTACATATTGCTACTTATTCATGTTGCTGCTATGTGATGCAATCCTCAGTGCTTCTTTTCACCTTCCCTCTTCCTCTTGTGACTTCATTTCAATAACATTATAATCAACCATCTTCAGTCTTAGTCAAGAAATACTTATTTTTCTTGAAGGGAGACTTTTGGAGCATCTCAAAATGCATACTGCCAATCTCCATGCATGCCATGTTGGGGATTAGGCAGAGATTAGTTTAAACCTCTCCTTAGATGCACGATGCAGTTGCGGTGTTCATAATTACATAATATATGTAAAGTGAGCAACAGCATCTCTGTTATCTTTCTTAATTCATAGTAAAGGTGACGGAGCAGTGGCACAGCTGCACAGGGAGGTGGTGGAGTCTCCTTCTCTGAAGGTATTCAAGACCCACCTGGATGCCTACCTGTGCAACCTGGGCTAGGGAGCTGCTTTGGCAGGGGAGTTGGACTGACTATCTCTAGAGGTCCCTTCCAACCCCTACAACTCTGTGATTCCGTGATTCTGTTATACATCATCATTCTAGTTACATCAGTGTAAAATAGATCAATGTACATTAGCTACTGAGGTGCCCATTCTAGTGAACATGCACTTACTTGCTACCTGTTTTATTCTCATAAGTAGTAAATGAGTTGGATGACACAAATAATTTTTGCTAAAAGGAATTTCTCAGCCCATCTCTCATGTCTTCCCATCTTCATTATAGGTGGCTTGATAACAAGTTTGCTAATGCTTTGACTGATCACCACATTCCTTTCTGGACTTCCTAGCAGTAAGATCTTCTTTTCAAAAACCTTGTTCTTATAGTTATTCTTCATCTCGATTCTTCAACCCCAAAGTCCATAATGGTTCCTCTGCAGAAATTAAATGACCCCAAGTCAAATCTATGCAAACCAGAGGAAATAAGTAATAAGAAGTAAACATCAAGGTTAGCTGATATTCCCATAAATTGAATAATCCCACATCTAAATACTTAGTTGAGAAAGCAATATATTTGGTTGCAAAGCTGAACCCATTAGAAGCAAGAAAAGTAGAACAATGATATCTTTACACTTCAGACACAAGTGAAATTTTAACATATCATCTACTAAAAACGTCTATTCAAGACTAATATTTTATGCTACTCTTGCCACTTTATAATTGTTGTTGGAGATTAAAATTGGTCTGAATAATGCTTTATACTGCGTTACACATTCTTCAATGAAAGAAATAGATAAAATCTGAATACATTCATTTCCCCTCTAAATTACAACTTTAGGAAGGTTTATTTAAAGTAAAACAGGAATAAAACAGAGTAGTAGGGAAAGAAGAAAGAAAATAACAGAGAGATTGGCAAGATAAAGCACAAGAACTCTATATAGACAGCGCAGAGTTCAAAACTGAAAGACACAACCATAGACTCTCCGTATAAGAGATCACTGGCATGTTTAACTAAACAAGATTCAACTGTATCTTCATCACATGAATCATCAGTTTAATTAACAGCATGCAAATGATAAAGTAATTTCTGCATATCTTGGCAAAACACAAGTTTTTAATTCATGGTACCCTATGGATGACAATAAAAGCAAGATTGTAAGAGCTATCGTTGTTGGAAGAATTTGAAAGTTGTTTTTTTTTTTTTTCCTTGAGCTTGCACTATCACTTAAATACAGTCACACTTACAATTATCCCACAGAAAGTGATTAATATGCTCTAACAGAGTCAGGCTAAATCCAAAATGTCTACTTTGTAAATATTATCTGCCCATATTATCTATATTAGGTGCATTTCCCATTCTGCTACTTTTACACAAGTTTACTTAAAATATCATCATTGACAAGTGTTACTTGTGATATAAAGTGATATAAAGGCATAAGAAATGCAAGTGTCATTACTGAAATAAGGACTTTTTAAAGTATTGCAAGTAAATATTAAGATTTTGTGCTTAATCTTGTGTATATGCATTCAGAAGCTTCTTATCAAGTGGATTTAATTAATGTCACGAGCACAGGGTTGTGGCAAGGAGACCCAAGAGAGTGTTTTCTACACTCTCAATTGACTAAACTTCAAGAAGCAAAAATCAAATCATCAGAAGTCAAGGACCGAACATCCAAATTAGCTGCTATTCATAAGGTCCAGTTCTATTTGAGACAGTCAGATGCAGAGGATCATACTTGTCTGCAAATCTGAATTTCCTGTAGGCAAGTAAAAGAGAATCATGCATACTGGAGTGAAAAATTAGGGAAAAGACTATAATACGTATTTAAACTGCAATGCATTCATTTTCAACATCCTAGGATTTTTGTTTTGTTTTCTTTTATCATGGCTATGTCTTCATGTTTACTATGCTTATGATTTCCCTAACAAAATCCACTATTTAAATTTTCAAAGGGCTGGGGAGGATTAAAATAAAAGTAAGGTGCCTTATTGTAAATCCACAAATTTATAATTGTATGCTGTTCAGAAAACATTTCTTCAGAGGGAGGGAAAGAGGGAGAAGGGTCAATAGTGGTTGAGAAATTATGAAGAAATGAGAGGTAGTGAGAGGAAGAAGACAGGAGAGGAGAAAGAGAAGTGAGAAGTTGAGTGAGAGGGCATGAAAGAGAGAAGAGAAGAAGAAAGAGAGTGGGAGAGGAGAAGGGGAAGAGGGAAGGGAAAGTATCAGAAAGAGAAAGAGCGAATGAAAGATGGACTGCCAGATGGAAAATTATTTCAGACATTTAATCAGCAACTTCCTTTTGAGAAGTAAAAATATCTTCACAAATAAATAAATAGAAACTTTATTTTCCTGACATTCTTTTTTATTCTGAAAAATTAATTTTCATTTTTTTTTCTAAAACTCATTGAAAAACAGAACTTTTTCTCTTTTTGCTGTCAGTGCCAGCCAGCCATAACCACAACACACTGTCTGAACTTGTCTGCCATGTCAGAGCCTGCTGCATTTCAACTTTAGTGCTGCAACGCTGTAGAAACTTCCCAAAATGTCCTTCTGCCAGTAAGCACTCCAGTGAGTCCAGGTGAAACAGACATAGAGATTGTTCTTTTTGCCACATATTCAGCTGTTAAATGGTGAATGGTTATTTAGGTTCTGTTCAGGCAATGCAATGTACTAAGCTCAAAAGCCACATTTCTGTCAGACTGTGTTTGAGGGACATTCTGTATTAAATTGGGATGAAAAGAATCAGTAATTTAATTATAATTTTAACTGAAGTACAGAAACAAATAAGAAGGAAGCAAAATAATAATAAAAAAATGGTAATAATAAAATATTCCCAACTGACATCCTGCCTCCATTTGTCAGCTCCCAGAGAGGCAAGAGGCAGTTCATTGAATTTACTGTCCATACTATATAAAATAATCTAATATATACACTATATACCCTAAAATGAAGACAGCATTTTAATAGGGTAGTAGCAGCTGCAGCACTTCCGCTGGGCTATGGCTACTTTCTTAAAAAGACTTTGATTTGACTAATCACAGCCATTTCTCTGGGATGCTAACAACAGATATCAAGGAATACACTTGTTCCTCATGATATCATGCAGCACCCAATGGGCAGTAATATGAATGGGGGTCTGAAAAACATGATCAATATGGAACTAAAAGCCCCTGTCAGAACAAGGCAATCTGCAGTTGAGGGATAGATATATAACAGGCTTTTGAGATCTTCCCAGTGAGTTGTTACTGGCTCTGTGTAAGTGGGACTAAATCATCAATACTTTCCATTGATGTGAATTGTATACTGTTTTCTGAAAAATTTCTGTGAAACAATTCGTCTTGACGTATCTGCTAAACGGTAAGCAAAAAGACACGGAAAAAACCCTGTAAATTTAAGTGATGCTACTGTTCTCTGATTTATTCCTGTGTCAGAACGCAGTTAGCATGGAATGAAATAGGTCAGGTTCTCTGGCAGTACTCTTAGTTGTCTTCCCTCATTCACATAAACTCGTGTCCAAGATATTTCGGGCTATTCCCAATGACATCTATGCTGTACTATCTCTGTTTCTGTACAGAACAATTAGCAGTCTGAAATGGCCAGGATGCAGGTTACATACATAGCTTTGGCAGTAATACTCATTTTGTTGGCTCTACCTTATCAGCACAGTACGGCTTTAACTTCCTCTTGCTGTTATTGTCAGGAGACAAGAAAAGTGTGTGATGGTATGATAGGTGCTATGACTGCATCTTATCACTTGGATCTTTCATCATGCTGACTAGAGCAGTTTAAAGCAAAAAATAACTCAGTATCCTATTAACCTTTCATGTTTCTTTCCCCCCATATATTATTTCAATTAAACGTCCAATTATTCCCAGTAAAATGAGAACAAAGCCCATTTCTAAGAATTAATTATATTCGGTCTAGCGGTAAGAAGCTTCAGGAAGTTATGTGTTCATTTTTCTTAATGGCAAATGAGAACCTAATGAGGTTTAATACGTCCAAGTACAAGTGCTGCATTTGGGTCAAAGACATCCCATACATGTGTACAAACTGGCAGAAGAACTCCTTGAGAGTAGCCCTTGCTGAGAGGGCACAGGCATTCTGGTAGATGAAATGCTGGACACAACCCAGCAGTCAAGTCCAGCTTGCAGCCTAGAAGGCTAAGGGCATCCTGAGTTGCATCAAAAAAAGGGTGGCAGCAGGGAGAAGGAGGGGATTGTTCCTCTATACTCTACCCCAGTGAGGCTCCACTTGGACTATTACATCCAGATCTGGGGCCTCCTACACAGGAACGATGTGGAGCTTTCGGAGAAGGTCCAGAGGAGGGCCATGAAGACAATCAGTGATCTGGAGGAGTACCTCTCCTACGAAGACAGGCTGAAGGAGCTGGGCTTGTTTATTCTGGAGAAGAGAGGACTTTGAGCAGACCTCATTACTGATTTGCAGTATTTAAAGGGAGACTATAAACAGGGGAGAAATCAACTTTTTACACAGGTAGACAATGATAGGGCAAAGGGGAATCACACAGAATCACTCAGAATGGAAAAGATCTTAAAGATCATCAAGTCCAACCACAGCCCAACCATACTACCCTCACTCTAACAACCCTCTTCTAAATCCTGTCTCTGAGCACCACATCCAAACAGCTCTTAAACACATCCAGGGACAGTGACTCAATCACCTCCCTGGGGAGCCTATTCCTATATATATATATTATATATATATATATATAATATATATAATATATAATATTCCACTATATTAAAGTGTTTAACAACCCTTTCTGTAAAGAAGTATTTCCTAACATCCAACCTAAACTTACCCTGGTGCAACTTGAAGCCATTTCCCCTCGTCCTGTCACCTGTCACCAGTGAGAAGAAACCTGCCCCACTCTCACTGTAAGCACCTTTCAGATATTGGAAGAGAGGGATAAGGTCTCCCCTCAGCCTCCCTTTACCCAGAATGAACAGTCCCAGCTCCCTCAGCCTCTCCTTATAGGGTATATTCTCCAAGCCCTTCACAATCTTTGTTGCCCTTCTTTGGACCTGCTCCCGTACCTCCACATCCTTTTTTACTGAGTTGCCCAAAACTGAACGCAGTACTTGAGGTGAGAACTCAAAAAGGAATGTTTTTAAACTAGCGGATGGAAGATTTAGTTTAGATAGAAGGGGGAATTTTTGTCACTGAGTGAGTGTTGAGGTGCTGGAACAGGTTGCTCAGAGAAGTTGTGAATGCCCTGTCCCTGGAGGCATTCAAGGTCAGGTTGGTTGGTGCCCTGGGCAGCCTATTCTTTCAAGCCCTTATCTGAATATCTCATGGTGGTCCATAGACTCTTGCAGCCAGAATGAGTACAGATTATAGGATTCTTCTTTTTAATAGTAGAATGCCTGATATGTGTCTCAGGATCATTTCAACTCAGCTCAGCTGAGCTTTGATGTTGCTGAGGGGTTGCTCTGTGGATCAAGGAACACAAATCCGACCTTGCAGTTTATGTTTTTATCAGTCAAACTTAAAATGCCAGAGCTACAGCAATCCCATTAAAATACATATATTTGAAAGTTATTGCCCTCTGAAAATTTGCATAAACATTCCATGCATATTTTATAGAAAAACTGACAGAACACATTTACAGAAAAGTGGTATGGAACAGCTGAATAGTTTTGGGGAAAAAAATATGCAGGCCAATTATGACCACATTAACTTAGAGATAAAAGATAATGAGTTAGAAAAATGGTGGTATGAATGTTATCTGTTTTTTTCAAGGACAAAGCTTGTGGAACTAAAACAAAATACCCTGTTAGAAGATAGTCATTAAGAAGTATTTCTCTTTTTAAGATCTTCAGAATGAAATGAGAAGTTACATTTTTCTCAATTATAAATTTTAAATATCTGTAAAAAATGAAGTCAATGTTTTTGCCTTTTGTACATAGTCTTGCACTGTTTCTTGAAAAACAGTCAAATGTGCACATCTTTCTTCCTCCTTAACCCTTAGTGAGTTTTCACAGTCACATTTTTAATAACATACCTAGACACACACACATACTCTTTAAGTATTAAAGTTTTTAAGTACTGATTTGTACATTGTGCTCTTTACTCAGAAGAATGAGAAGCATGCACAGAGACTAGTGTTTTACAGTCCTTTAAAACCAAGCTTTGTTTGCAATAACAATTCAGTAATGAGGTCCTTCTTCTTTAGATATGAAACTTCTAAATACATTTGTCAATTGCTTTTTAAAAACTTGTGGTAAAATTTCTGTCTTGTAATACCAGAGAAAAAAAGTATACGTACGTTCAGAATACATAGATTTTACCTGAAATTTACACTAAATATTTGAATGTAAGTTTATAGTCCTGGAGTAGCTGCTCTGCAGCATGAATGACTTACTACAACAAGAGTAAGGACAATATATATAACTGCATGAAGATTAACTATAAAAATTGTTACAGTAAGCACTTTGCAGTAAGCATGTATGTGTCTCTACTGGGAAGATCTGTTAAAATGCTCTCAGAAAGCAGGCAGGAATGTAGGAATGTGCTAAAAATCAAGCCATTGCCTAGCCAAAATCAGATTATTGCATCCTACCCTCCTACTGGCCATAGATGTATCCTGCTAAACAAATAGAAGACATACTGCTTAAACATCTCTGCAGTTGTGTTGAATATACTGGGAAAAATATGTTATCTTAAATAAACTCTCTTTGCCATTTTCATCTGCAGGGAGTATGATCTGAGTCAGTGAAACATACTCAAACACCAGAAAAGCAGAAGGGCAATGGGCTAGGTCAAAAGACATCTTTGAGATATTCAGTGTAGTAAATCTAGGTTTTTTGCCAGAGGCATCTTACTCTTGTTGGTATGATCCAGAGGGAAACAGTTAATGCTCATGTGCTGGATTAAGCATGTCAGTTTTAGGCATTTTAGTGCATAGATGCGCTCAATATTTTGCCAACAATCATTTTATATTCTTGATATAAAATATCTCTCTTCAGATAGGTGGAGTTTGACTGCTGAAGAACTGAACATTCAGCTACTGCATTCTGGGTCTTCCTCTGTAACAATATGCTATGCTTTCATTGTCATAGATGTCAAATTTGTAAAACAAGAATTCCATGGGCTTTCTCAATAACTGGGATTCCTGTTCAATTCATTCTCTGTTACATTTCTTTAAGAGGTTTGAAATAGGCTATATCTTTGATTACATAAGTAATATCTGCATTTACAGCCTTTTTTGAAAAAAAAAAAAAGATTTATAGCTGATAAAAATTGATGGGAAAAGAAAAAAAACAGCTCTAAAAAACACAGTTTAACATAGGAATTTTTGTATATATGCAACAAATTTTCAGAGAAGTTTGCATATACAATAGAGAGGTTATGCTCAAGTGCCTGTACACTAATGAGTGGGTCATGGGGAAGGAGTAGTAGGAGTTGAAGGCGTGTGCATGCCTACAGGGCTATGATGTCACTGGCATTACTGAGGCGCTAGGATGACTCTCATGACTGGAATGTAAGAATTGGTGGGTATAAATTCTTTAGGGAAGACAGGAAGGGTAGAAGAGGAAGGCTTGTTACCCTTTACATCAGTGACCACATGGAATTGCACCTGGGAGCTGATGGTGAGGTTATGGGTTAGGGTTAAAGGGAAGACAGGGGAACAAGACATTTTAGTAGGGGTCTGTAAAAGGCCACCTGATCAGCAAGGCCAAGTGGATGAGGCCCTCTACAAAAAAATAGGAGCAGCTATAAATTCACAAAACATGGTCCTCATGGGGGACTTCACCTCAGTATCTGTTAGAGGGATAACACAGCAGTACACCAGAAATCAAAGAGGTTTCTTGAATGTGTTGATGAAAGCATCCTCTTCCAGTTAGTACAGGAACCCATGAGAAAAGTTGCTATGCTGGACCTTGTCCTCACCAATGGAAAGGGGTAGTGAGTAATGTGAAACTGAAGGGCAGCCTTAGCTTTAGTGACCACAAAGTTGTGGAGTTCAATATCCTTAGTGTGTCAAAGAAGGTGTACAACAAGCTTGCTATTCTGGACTTCAGGAGAGCAGACTTTGAACTCTTCAGGGAACTGCTTGTCAGAGTGACAAGGGAGAAAGTGCATCCTGAGAAAAAGGAAAATGGACAAGAATGCTGGAGGCCTCCATGGATCAGCAAGGAGCTCCAGGACTTACTTAAGCTCAAAAAGAAAGTCTATAAGGAGTGAACACAGGAACAGGTTACCTGGAAGGACTACAGAGATATTGTCCAGGCAGCCATGGGTCAAATTAGGAAAGCTAAAACACAGACAGAATTAAATCTAGCCAGGGATATAAAGGGAACAAGAAGAAATTCTACAGATATATCCGTGATATTTCAGGGAGGACATGGGCCTTCCCAATAAGGAAACATGGTCACAAAGGATATGTGAGAAGTTGAGGTGCTCAATGACCACTTTGGTCATTGGAATGATGCACAAGATCAATGGAAGATGCACAAGACCATGAGACATGACGAGGTCCATCCATGGGTTCTAAGAGAATTGGTGGATGAAGCTGCCAAGTCACTATCCATGGTATTAGAAAGGTCATGGCAGCCTGGTGAAGTTCCCACTGATTGGAAAAGGGGAAACATAACCCCCAATTCAAGAAGGGAAAAAAAGAAGATCCAGGGACACAAGGACATCAAGTCATGAGTGACCGGTCATGAGTGGTGTTCCCCAGGGGTTGGTGCTGGGGTCTGTCCTCTTCAATATCTTTATCAATGACCTGGATGAGGGCATCAAGTACACCCTCAGTAAGTTTGCAGATGACACCAAGTTGGCAGGACGTGTCTATCTGCCTGGGGGTAATGAAACCCTACAGAGGGATCTGAACAGGCTGGAGAGCTGGGCTGAAGCCAATGGGATGAGGTTCAACAAGATCAAATACCAGGTCCTGCACTTTGGCCACAACAACCCTGGGTGACAAGAAAGGCTTGGGGCAGAATGGCTGGAAGACTGTGTAGAGGAAATGGACTGGGGGGTATTGATTGATGCTCTGCTGAACATGAGCCAGCAGTGTGCCCAGTGGCCAAGAAGGCTAATGGCATCATGGCTTGCATCAGAAACAGTGTTGCCAGCAGAAATAGAGAAGTAATTGTCCCCTTGTACTCAGCACTGGTGTGGCCACACCTCGAGTACTGTGTTCAGTTTTGGGCCCCTCACTGCAGGAAAGACATTGAGGCCCTGGAACATGTTCAAAGAAGGGCAACAAAAGTGGTGAGGGGTCTGGAGCACAAGTCTTATGGAGAGAGGCTGAGAGAGCTGGGAATGTTCAGCCTGGAGAAGAAGAGGCTCAGGGGAGGTGTTATTGCTCTATAACTTCCTGAAGGGAGGCTGTAGAGAGCTGGGGATCGGCTTCTTCTCTTGTGTGATTATTGATAGGACTAGAGGGAATGGCTTCAGACTGCTACAAGGGAGATTCAGGCTGGACATTAGGAAATACTACTTCTCTGAAAGGGTGGTCAGGCACTGGAATGGACTGCCCAGAGAGGTGGTGGAGACACCAACCCTGAGGGTGTTCCAGGAACATTTGGATGTTACGCTGAGATACATGGTTTAGTGGGAGCTATTGGTGATAGGTGAGTGATTGGACTGGATGATCTTTTAGGTCTTTTCCAACCTTGGTGATTCTATGATTCTGATTCTAAGTCGTTGGAGCTGGTCCAGAGAAGGGCCACCTCAGAAGGCTGGAGCACCTCAGCCCTATGAGGACAGGCTGAGAGAGCTGGGGCTCTTCAGTCTGTAGAAGAAAAGGCTCCAAGACTTTCTAGAGGCCTTCCAGTGCCTGAAGGGGGCCTACAGAAAAGCTGGTGAGGGACTTTTTAGAAGGGCATGTAGTGACAGAGAAGTGAGAAATGATTTTAAGCTTGAGGAGGGTAGAGTTGGAATAGATCTTAGGAAGAAATTCTTTACTGTGAGGGTGTTGAGACATTCAAACAGTTAGCCCAAAGGAGTTCTGAGTGTCCCTTCCACCATTACCTGGTGTAGAGAACCTGCTTTGGCAGGGGGGTTGGACTCGATGATCTCTTGAGGTCTCTTCCAACTCCTGTGATTCTATGATTCTATGAAAGCACTCAAGGCCAGCCTTTGACCTGTCCTCTCATTTTTGTCTTTGTTCTTTTATACTATCTGATTTTCAGCATCTTTGCCTCAATATTTCTAAATTCAACAGAAATCTTTAATGATTACACATGCTTTTAGTGCTTACAGCTCAAGAAGCTACCTTTTGTCTCCAATTGTGACCTCATTTCAGACAATGCAGTTTTAATAGCATATGAATGCGTTGGTTGATGTTGAGTAAAGGTTGCTTTCTGGTTGTCTTTAACATATTTATCAAAACTAAAATTCAGTGTTCTTGGTCTCATTCTATTTTCTTATCTGAGGAGATCCAGTTACAGGAAATCTGATGTCAAGTCATTCATGATAAACATAAATAGAACGGATTCTTTCTTCCTTCAAACCACTTACAAACAGCCACAGGATCTGTGAAAATTCACCAACTCCCTCTATTAAACACTAGGCAGATTTCTGCTTTTCTTTTCCCACTAGAACCAACATTTATGTTTTACTGGCTTTTTGAGGCCATTGTATTATTGTTACTTCTGTCAATATCCTTACCTTAAACTTTTCCACTCAGGTCGAGTATTGACCCTCTCAGTAGTCCACAAACAGGCTGAACATTTTGGAGAGGGATAGGGGCTGTAGGCAGGGAAAGGCATATTGCTAAATATGAAAAAAAATATATGATATACATGTGTCACACACATCTGCCCCTTGTTGGGGTGTCCAAGTACTCTGAATAATATTTTCCTAAATTTAAAAGGTAAATTATAAAGCACAATGATAGTCTAGACATAACAACATTCTCAATGCATAGTCTGTTTTTTGTTTTTCCTTGGTTTTTTTTTTGGTGTTGTTTTGTTTGTTTGATAGTTTGCTCTTTTGTTTACTGTTGCTGACATTGACATTTGAGATTGTACTTTACTATGTGGGTAGAAATATTACAGAAGATATAATAAGACGACCCAAACTGGATTTGTAGCCCCTGAAGCTACATGAAGGTAATTCAAAATCTTACATTAGATGACTAAAATGAAGATAAGGTATCATAGCACTGATGACATCATTAAGGAAAAAATGTTTGTTTCCATCCTCTTTTCTGCCATTTTTAGGAATGGCACAGAAAAAAAAGTATATTTATTGTTTACACACACACAGTACAGAATATGTGTAGAATAAAATGAATATGCAGACTTAGTGAGCTCCTGTCGCCAGTCCCTTTGAACCAAAGCTTTTGTTAGTTTTCTTCTGTGAAACATCATCTGGGGATATAATTATACAGAACACAGTTTCGGTTATATTTTGCGATAAACAGAAGGACCCTTCAGAAAAATCAAAAGCCATGTATTTCTTTTAGGAAACCATGAAACTAAGTTAATGAATTCTGCAGAGAGGCAAAAGATATTAGTGTAGCAGTGAATTCAAGCTAATGCAATAGAAGTTTAGTCTCAAAGCTGTCATATTCAGTGCACTCAGAAAGTGGCCTACAGTCTTCAGGGTACACATTCCTTAAGTCTGCCTCACACTTGCTGCCTGTGTATTACCAGAGGTCACTCTCTGTAAAGATTTAACACCTTAACAACTTAACTGAGTTACTGATAAAAGATTTTACCTCTTGCAAAAGATCTTGTAAGATGTCAATGCTCAGCATATCACAGGAGTAAAAAATGTTCATATTTTTAATCCAGAATATGTTACCTATGAAATGCTGAAAAGCATATCTTTTGAAACTCTTATCATGTTAAATATTATACTTGTGTAGTTGGTCAGTTTGAGAATATTTTATTTTGAATATTTGGAGATATCACTTTCACAAATGTTTTAGACCTTTCTTAATTCTTAATTTTAACTTAGCAAAAACATTAATTCGATATCAATGAAGTGGAATAGATTTTGTTAAGGGCCTCATGGAAGTCTTGCTATATTGACATATTTTTCTGGAGTTCTGAAAATGACTATTCACTGTTCTAAGCAAGTGTACATATGAAGCAATAGCACTTCAAAGAAAAGAAAAATCTTGAACCTGAGGCATTAAAGTGACTGCATCTTGACACTTGAATGAAGATATATAGGCCTTACAATACAGACATTTATTCTCAGTGAGAGACAATATTGTTTCTCCTCTGCTATCTGGCCACCTACAAGAGAGAATTTGTTCTGAAGCAAGAGGTACCCCCAAAAACCCACACTGAACCACATATCTGGAGAGAGCTAGAAAGGCTACACTAATTTCTTCTTTCTCACACAGCCACATAGATGGCTCCATATATTATTCTTTCACTAAGCAAATCTTTTAGGTAGACTTACATTGTATAGCCATTAAGGAACTTGGAAAACCGAAAATCATCTCTGACCAGCTCATCATTGCCTAATGTCTAGCAACACAAAAAAGATTAATTAAGATTTTATTGATTCAGCATCATATATTACCTTTTGAGAAATAGGTTCTGTCATTTCTCGAGTGGTCTAATAAATTTCATAGTGATACTTTACAAAATGTAGCTACTAGCAGAGGCAACTTATAGAGCTTCTACTGTCCCAGATTTGTCAGAGCTCTTCTTTAAGGGCTGACTGCCACCCAAATCTTTTCAGATTTACCTCTCTGGCTGAACCATTATTGGGTATGGGCACTGCACTGCTGACAGACCAGAGAGCCATCCAAGCAATGTCATGTTAGGCAGTGTGAGTTATTCCAAAGCTCCAAAGGAGTAGCCAGATGCTTTAAAACATTAGTGCCTAGTTTCCAGTAACCTCTACACAATAATAATTAAGTAACAACCTGCGCAGTCTAGTAAATGAAGCTTATACCTATGAACAATCACACAAAGAATTTCGTAGAATATAGACCTTTAAAAAATAGGGCAAGGATCTGGCCACAGGAAAATCTCTTATTTTCTGATTCACAGCTCAGAGCTCCTTGAGATATCAGTAGAGAAAAAAATGGGCAAACAGAACCACTATGTACTCTTATATACACATAGGATAATTCAGAAGAAATTGAATAAGTACACTTACTAGGCACTCAAATTATGTCCAAGACTTTTTTTGTATGTGAGAACAGTTTTAAAAACAGTTTAAAAAAAATCAAAGTGGCAATATTTACAGTTAAGAACTGCTTCATCTATTCATTTGTTCTCTTTTACTTCTCATTCTTCAGCCTGCTTTTAATTTCAGTAATCACCTTAAAGTGTTTGTGCAACCAAAAATTGCATGTTTTATACAAATATCTTACAAAGTTTGTGTTCCCTTAGCCAACGTTTAATGCAACATGAAAATGGTACCGTGTTTTAAAAATATATGTATAATAATAAACATCATCAACTCCATTATAGCTTTGGTCTGGAAATTTTTCCAAAGGAAGACTTATTGGAAATCTGCCACTGAATTAAGATGTCATACTTCCTTCCCTTCCCCACCTCAGACTGATTTAAACAAACAAAGCATTGTGAGGCATTCATCTTACTTGCTTTTTTCTATTCTAAGATGACAGGGTTTTTCTGGAGGGGGAGGGGAAAAAAGAGGAAGATAAACGACACCACAAATATTTGGTCAGTAGTAACTGGATGGTGGGGTTTGTTAAGTTACTGTTAAACTCATATCCACACTTCCTACTAGTCCTCTGCATAAATATAAAGTTTAGCAAAACATTACTGCCATTGTTAGTAATATACCACGATCTTTATAATAAGTCCCCAGGACCTTGGGTTACAGTTCTCCATAAAACACCACAATGGGGGTGACCATGATCCTTTAAGGACCCAGAGGAGGATGGGAAGAGTAAGCAAAGCAAAAATGAAGCATCTGTCTTACAACTAATTTTAACATAATTTTTTCCCTATTTACCAACAGTATAATTACACCTTTTCTGTTATAATGTCTTCTAGTTGGGCCCCTCACCACAAGAAGGACATTGAGGCCCTGGAGCGTGTTCAGAGAAGGGCAACAAAACTGGTGAGGGGTCTGGAGCACAAGTCTTATGAGGAGCGGCTGAGGGAGCTGGGATTGTTTAGTCTGGAGAAGAGGAGGCTCAGAGGAGACCTTATTGCACTCTACCACTTCCTGAAGGGGGGTTGTGGTGAGGAGAGGGTGGGCCTCTTCTCCCTGATAAATGATGACAGGACGAGAGGGAATGGCCACAAGTTGCGCCGGGGAAGATTTAGATTAGACCTGAGGAAGCATTTCTTTTCTGAAAGAGTGGTCAGGCACTGGAATGGCCTGCCTAGGGAGGTGGTTGAGGCACCATCCCTAGCGCTGTTCAAGAAGCGTTTAGATGAGGTGCTAAGGGATTTGATTTAGTAGTTGGGTAGAGATAGTGATAGGAGGATGGTTGGACTAGATGATCTTGTAGGTCCTTTCCAACCTAATGTATCTATGAACCTATGAATGAGATCAGATTTAATAATTTTTCTTGAACTACACTGTTTGGATCTCAGTGATGCTAACAGTGAACTGTTGGAGTGGTATGTAAAGTGTACTTCCTCTTGGTCCATAAATAAAATTTTGAAAGTGAAGTATGTACTAAACTGACATTTGTGCCATCATATTTCTCTGCTGGATCAGACAATCAGACAGTTCAGACAGCAGTAGTAGTGATCCCAGGAGATTAGAAACTGAAGGAACAAGGAAAAAAATTCCCATACACAGCTATTGCCAAGACCTTTCTTTAATATAAAATTATGTGTTTCCCTACATATTGTTATTAATTTTTTTTGTTCTGCCTCACAAGAGACTTCAGCTAATAGTGAAAGGGATCCTCTTAGAGATTGTAAGTCAAAATTATTATTACTGTTAACACATTCCACTTATGAGCACTGACGCTGGTTTACTTTCTCCTCACATGTATGATCTGATTGCTTTGAGCACTGAAATAGGACAGTTATTTTCTGTAGGACTGAGGCAGACAAGCAGAATGGAGAGCTGATCAAACAGCTATCACAACATATTTCAATGTTTTTTATAAAGAGTTGGCAAGTTGCCTGGCTAATATATTTGAGATTAAACATACTGGCACCATCTGCTAAAGGATGTTAATGTGGACTGAACTGTTTTAATGACCATTACTTGGAAATGCTCCTTCCCTTTTAAGATATCTTCAAATTCCATGCCTATTGATTCAGGCTTTTGATTTGTTCTGTTTTTAAATGCTTGCAGTGAAAGCTATCCAGCAAAAGATTTTCACCACTGAATCTATCAGATTAAGTATTTAAAAATCTTTAGGATTATTTACAAAATTACCTAGAGAAAGAAGACTTATTTTCATCCACATTTATAGCCTATCACACTGCTATAGGCATCTGAACCATCCTCAAGAAAAATCATTTATCTCCTTTCCACTTCAAAGATTCTTGCATTGCTACAGTAACAAGAAATGGCTTCAGCTTCATCTCCTGGGCTTCAAGTCTAAGAAACTTTTTGCCATAGGCAGGGCATACAATACTAGAATGGCTTTTGGTTACTGGAGTTTTCTGAATTATTTCTATAAAGAAGTCAATAGCTCCTCCTATGCCTTCTGGAATATGAAGGGTCACAATGAAGGGATACACTATCCATTCTAACCTAAGCCTTTTGCTAGAACTTGATAATGACACTTCAGTTCCTTAAATTTCATTTTTGACAGTACCCTTATCCAGAGTCCTGCAGAAATGAAGTAAAATTCCTGGCATGAAAAGAGGTAATTTTTCCTTTCTAATAAACATAAATAATTGGATCAAATGCAAGACAAAGACACCTCAGGGCAGACAGAGGAGCTAACAGGCTTATTCAAAATATCAGTTTCCTGATCCCAAAGTAAACCAATGTCAACTGTAGATCTTTCTTCCTTGATGAGGCAGATAAAGCTGCACATACTTACCCTTCTGCAAGAACACTTTTTCATCATAGGTTAATTAGCAGCCAAAGCTAAGCAAAGTGACACAGCTCTTGTCCAGTCTGCAAGCACTACCACACAGCCCTTCCTGCTACAGAACAGGTGTGTGAATCACTGCAGGACTGCCTGGGTCAACTGAACTGAGGAAGCTCCCAAAGTCCATTTCAACTTGAAAGTTTCTTTTTTCACTGTTCTGTAGCTTCTCATGTTCATGCTGTTTCAATCAGAAGCTTTTATTCACTTTAAAATAAATGACCAATATCTGTAAAACAATATACATATATATATTTTAATAGAAAAATGAAAACAAAAGCTGTGTTTCAGCCTGTCTATTAGGCCCCATGTTAGACCTTCTTTTCCTTTTATAGGATCAACAGAGCACTTCCTCCAGAGAGGGTTTGCTTCTCCTAGCCACCACACTTATCCTCAGTGTATGTCAGAATACCTCATCATTCCTCCAAACAAAATGGTATCACTTCTTTCCTCCTTGGATTTATCTGTTCTAGAGCCACAAACTCTTTTCAGACATTTTTTTTCATCTTTAGCTCTTGTATTGTCCCTATATAACTGTATGTAGATGATGTTATCTCCTCTTGATTACTCTTGCAGGTTTTCATAGCAACAGGAACAAAAACAACAACAAAAATCCTTTCCTCATTCTTTATTAGAGTGCACATAGCATCCAGAAACTATCTACTTTCCTGTAAGTAGAGTGTTTGTTTTATTTTATTGAAGAAAGGAAGGAAGAAATGTGGTAATATATAAATAGAATCATGGTTGTACTTTGTCCACATTAGATACTGCACAGAAAAGAGTTGTTTTCATGCTCCTTCATTTCAATACATCTGTGTAACTTTACAAGCTGAAAACAGTGTGCTAAAGGATGAGAAAACTGAAGGCATTAACAGGAATGTTTATAAAGCTTTTGCACTGATGAACCTCATATAAGCAGCTTTGATTCAAACAGCCTGTGCACTTAAACTCAAATTCAAATCAGTGAATCAATGAAGTAGAAGCTGTAGTCAGTGCCAAGAAAGTAGACTAAATTTAACTCATTATCAGCTTGTGGATGCTTCACACAGGCACCCATATGAGAAAGTATTGGTTGGTAATCCTCAAAGCCATTGTCTGTAACTGGCAGCTCTTAAGAGGTCAGGTATTTTTTTTCCTCCTCAGTATTTACTGTGGAGACACATGCAAAGACAGGAGACAAGAGCTCAAGGACCCATTCTCATAAATAACATGATTGACTTCAGCACACCACTTCTTCAAAAACAACCTCGTCCAGACCATATTTATTGAAAACACCTAAAAGAGCCCCTTCCCTATTATTTCCCCTGCCTATAGTCCCTAAATTCCCTTACACACAAACTCTCTGACCATGAGCATACCCAGATCTGTCCCTTGTCTCACAGCTGCCAAGAGGCATCTCCAGGGCTGCCCCAGATACTGGAAGGGCTCATTTGCACAGATGACCATACTGCTACTAAAACCACTCTAGCTACAGGTCATTCCATTAACACCAGCTTTCTGAACACACATTGTCTCTACCTCTCATTATTTTTATCATCCTAAGAGTTTGTCAATTACCTCATTATTATTAATGGCTCTTGTGAATTAAGCTTCCTTACATTTTCTTATTTCTGTCTATGGTTTCAATCTTTACTCCAGAATGCCTTTCCAAAGGTGAGGAAATCTCTCAATAAAACAAATTTATAAGCATATTTGCTACTCAGAACATGTTAAATATCCTCGTTCAGTCATTTTGCTCTTGCTGCATCTGTTTCCCATCCACCCCCTAGGCTGACTGCATCAAAATGTGCTTTAATTTTGCTGTCTGTGGTCTATTCATTTTTGCTGGCAGGAAATATTTAAGTTTATTCTACAGAGCAGCAGAGAGAAGCTATAAACATACTGTTGGCTCAAATCAAATTTATAAACAAAGTATATGTTTTTCAAATGTCTGCATTAAATATTTGGGGTTTTGTTAATGTGATCCACTGAAAACTCCTTTGCTTAAGCACTGAGAAAAACATGCTTTCAGCAAACAGTGTCCTCTCACCAACTAAAATCTACTTCTATATTCCATATTTTATACATTGTACTATACTGTTTGCCAGCACAATGACACAGGTGGTCCTGAGGACTTCACCCAAGAGCAGAAACAGTAACAGACTTACTCTTTATGTGACCATAAAAAACTGTAGTTTAGCAGTCCTGCCTACAGAAAACCAAACTGAAAAACTGTTCTGGCTACAGAAAAGCCAGAAAGCAAACTGGCTTTGTACAAAGGTTGATAACTAAAAGTAATCCAAGGCGATTTTGTTTTGCTGTTTGTAGAGCACACACTTATTTTCTACCTCTTTCCCATTTAGATTGTGTCTCCCTCATAAAGGCAGAGAAAAGCATTCATATGAGTACTTAGCCAGCTGCAGCCTCAGCCACTTCAGCTTTGAGATCATCCATGAGCAACAGAAAAATTCACAGTTCTGAAATATACTGTATTAGTGAGCTCAGTCTGAAGTCACATGCATCACGGCTCTTTCTTGATTTAGAATGCATTCTGCATCCATAAGAAACAGTTCTTGCCTTTTGCAATTTAGAAGTTTGCTTAACATTCATATTGATCATCTTCAGTGCTTCAACTGCATTTAAATAATTTAGGTAGTCAACAAAATATCTACACTTTGTAAATAGATTAAATATGTATATGCATGTTTTATTTATTCTGCTCTCTATAATATTTGTTTGTTGAAGCAACTCAAGAATTGGCTTAAACTGGAATCTGTATGCTCCTCTTCATCAGGTAAGTAGAAGAGCCTTACCATTAACCAGAAGGATTTCAGTGCCACAGTTTTGTTTTTCTGTGTTCTGTCAGAGGGTGCTGTCATCTATGAAGTCAAAAGGCCAATAGAGATGACATCAGGGTCATTTGCTGCACGTTCTTTCTTATTTCTTTCATCTCAGCTGCTTGTCTATCTTTTCTTTCCAAGATTTTGATCCAGAAATAAGAAACTCTGTATAGGAGCTAACAGAACCTTGCTCACTGTTACTGACATCTTGCCTTCAAATTAAGCAATTTCCTTGTCACTAAGCTCTCCCTGGGTGGCCTGGTGAAAATGGAGTGATTGCCCTGTGATAAAAGACTGCCTGCAGACAGGTGTGTCCCCTGTCTGCGAGGGTTCTCCTACTTTTCCTTTTAGTGATGGTGAGTACATATATGACATTGTAGGTTTTTATTAAAATATATCAAGAAACTAAGGATGCAAGAACACTCAGAGGACGAAAATATTTCTCTCAGTGTTATTGTGCTCTTTGTATCTGTTGCAGTTTGGATGGAAATAAATAGGAGACACTGCTTCAGAGCAACCTACAGAATAATTTCCTATTAATTGACACCCTGATCAAATTAAGGAAGTAACCAGCATAGTCAGATAAAGATGAGCTCAAGCTACATAGTGGCTATACAACCATAATCTCGTTCTAGAGAATCCTAAGGATCTAGGAATTTTCTCATTAGAAATTTTCATCATCCTTCCAAACTTCATATGTTCTAGACAACAAGCTACTACAAACATAAGGGAGAGAATTATAGAGTGGATTCCTATTCACTTGCCATTCTTTCACAACTGATGCAGCCACACAGCTTTGTCCTCATCTACAGGTCACTTCTGGTTTGCTAAGTCAGTAATACTTACATGACAGAATTTTCTGCCCGTTTGCTCATCCTAGTAGCTCACCTGGAGAGTCCAGCACAGGGTAAAGAAAATGGCAGAGGACTAAAGCATGTTCTCATGTGAGAAAATCATCATGTTTGATGACCTTTAAGGTCTTTTCCAACCTGAGTGATTCTGTGATTCTTTGAAAGGCTGAGGCAGCTCACACTGTTCAGCCAGGAGAAGGGAATGGTTAGGGACATCTCATCGATGTGTGCAAACATCTTATGGCTTGGAACAAAGATAAGGAAGCCAGACATTTCTTAGCACAGCACACTGACAGGACAACAGGCAATGAGCGCAAATTAAAAACAAGAAATTCCTTATGAACACAAGAGAACAAGACTATTTTTTAACTGTTGTTGTTATTATTATAATTTTATTGCAAGGCTGGTCAAAGGAATAGGCTGCCCAGAGCAGTTATGGAGTCTCCACCATTAGAGGCTTTCAAAACTAACTTGAGCAATAGAATTTTAACTTGATCGTCCCAAAAGTCCCCTACCACCTGTAGTAATTCTGCGATTCTGTACAGAACTCCTGATCAAATTTGGTTACATTTGCCAAAAGACTAGCTCTCATTAAATTCCTAAAACTTTTTGCAAATTAAGTTACAGGTCAGAGGGAGAGTACCCATCAGATGGGGCAGACTCAGTCCAGCTCGGTGGCCATGCTTGGATGAGGGGCTGCTCCTTGCACTGCTGCAGCAGTGAGGGTCTCACTAGGAAAGGAAGAGGCCATAGTCAACCAACCCGAACCTGAATTTATGCCTTGAATGTGTCTGTATGTCTATCAATTAGGGAAATAAACAACTCTGATGGCAGTGTTGAAAATATTGACCCATCTTTTCATCCTGCTGATAAGCACGGTTGGGGCCCTGTCATGGTGCTATCAGGTACAGAGATAACAGATGGGTCTACAAAAAAAAAAACAGCGGCACGATTTGAGGAGGAACAGTGATTTTACTAAATCTAACAAAATCAAATAAACTGAAAGACAGAGCTAACCAAGATATAAAGACTTATGTTAGCGAAAACTACAGGGGAAGCACACGTGCTCCATCTTCATGGCAGCTGAGAAAGCCTGCAGAGACAGTGAGGCTGGGTCAGATCTGGGAGCTTTCTCTGCTCCTTGCCACAGCAATAACTCTTTAACTGATGTTCTGTTGTAGAATACCAGCATCAGAACCACAAAACCACAACAGGCCCAGGGCAGGGTTTGTAGCTGTAGCCAGAGCTCTAGTGGATGCCTTGCAGTGTAACTGACTTCTTATGTATCACAGACAGGCCTTGAGTGCTTGAGAGTTTGAAAGTATGAAAATGAGTGAGAGCAACTTTTCTTCCAGCTTGTAAGTAAATCGCCTAATTCTCCTATCTGCCCCCTCTTGGTATTTACTACACTGTCGGTATGCTGAAGCAACACACCTTATTCCCTCTGCTCTGCTGTTGTGACCAATAGGCTCCACACAGCACCTGGAAGAGTTTTTGGTCCTGTCGGTACACAGCCTCAGCTGTATGAAGCAGTCCCCTGCTTTCAACAGCTTACCTATGCTCAGTAGCCATTGCTAAACCTCTCTCCAGACATTGAGCTGTTAATTCCCCCAAATCTTTGCATTGTTTCTCCAGCACAGGGTTGCTCACCTCTCATTACAGTGCTGGAAGCTACTTTTCCTCTTCTGGAGGCTGGAGGTCTCATTCAGAAACCATCTCATGGGATACAGGCAGAAGGGGTTGGTCGTTCCTGCAAGATGGTAAATCCACCTATGCTGCAGAACCCAGAAGCAAAAGGCCTGCAAGTAGTCACTTTTTTCCCACCTTGAGCTTTTAAAAACCAACTGCCTGGGTCCTGAAGTTTGCAGTCCAACTGCTTTCTATGTACTTTGGCCCTTCATTAAGTTACAGAATTTGGCTAAACTCAAATCCCTGGGATACACCTGGATTGTGTTATCCCAAAGCAGTCTAACCATGCCAGACAGACAAAATAAGTATGTGTAAATATGCTGGAGCCAACCCTTGTCACTGGAGGCAATGATGAATGGGTACCTGTGGGTGATTTTTTTTATCACATACATGTGGAGAGCTGGTGAGCAGACCTGGAACCACTGAACTGAGCTGCTGGCAGCAATGTCCAATTTCAACTGAGGGATACTGGCAAACAGAGACTAAGTATGAACCATGACCCAGCTTTCTCATTTTAAGCCATGGCAAGATACAGATACTACAAGGTACAAGTAACTTACTTCCTAAGGAGCATGGCAGCCTCCTTCATCTGCTGTGGCTCAGGCTCTGCTGCCTGGCTGCTGCACAGCTGGTCTCAGCCTATATGCAGCTGGCAGCAGCCCCACACACAGGACCCCATCCCTGAGGGGCACAGCCCATCCCCTCCCACCGTGAGGCTGGCAGAGCCAGCAGGCCTTGATCCAGGACAGCATCCCTGGGATGACACCAGCACTTGCACTCCCACCACCCCCAGCACAGCACAGCATGGCCCTTCTGCCCATACCACTCTCACCTGCCTGTGCACCCCCGGTCTGCCCGATGCCCTGGCACCCAGTCCATTCACCCCTTCCCCAGGAGCTGGCACACAGTCCCTGCCACTCCAACACATGTGAGACAGAGACTGAGATCGCACAGAGATCGCTGAGAGGATTTAATAGAGAGACAGGACAGACTGTGGCATTCAAGGCACAGACTTGAGACAAACACAGTGACCAGCAACTATTCAGATGTGATCAGACCTCTTCCTCCTTACCTCTTCTACCTCTTCCCCATTTTGCTGACCCTCATCCCCTTGCAGGACACTTTATCAGCTGACACAGTCCCACTAACCCACTCTGACATCCTGAAACCTCAAGTCTGCATCCTTATCAGCCACAAAGTCCCAATTAGCGTGCAGTTTCTTGCCAGTCCATCAGTTAACATAAGTGACCAAGCTGGTTTCTTGTCTTTGCTCCTGTTACATTTCTCTACCAGGTTCGTACCTCTGTATATTTTATTGCTTCCCCTTTTTCCTTAGCATCCCATTTGACAAGGTCCTCAATCAGATAATTGTACTGGAAGAAATACTCTCACACTCCACATTACCAAGCAGCATGACTGACCAGTTACTGCCTCCATTACCATCTGTTGATTGGATTTGTGTCCATTTGTGTTCCTGTTTATGGCTTCCTCCTTTTCTTAATATCCCCTTTTGTGCTGAGAAAAGTCCTCAATTGGATACCCTTAAAAAAGCTGACATTCTCCCACATATCTTCACAATTCGCACACAATTGAAAAAGGTTATCACAACTGTGTTACAAAGGAATATGGAGTAGAATATAGCAGAAAAATGAAAAAAAAACATCTTTATTTTACATTTGTACAAATAAGAAAACAATCCCCAATAGCTGTACTTGGAATAATATTAAAGTGTCCAACATGACAATTCTGACAGAATACATATCAATACTTTAAACCACAGAAATTGTGTTACATATGCTCAGTAGCAGTAGTACTGTGCAGGAATGATGCTCTCTGTAAACGCTCTTCCTTTATTTTATCTACATTTAGAACAATTGTGCTTTTCCCTACACAAAGTAACAGTGCTCTTAAAAATAAATAACGTGCAATTTCAGATTAATATCCTGAAATATGCTAATCTAGATCCCCATCTAAATCCTGGACACATCTCTCCCAGGAAAGTCATTGTAAAGAGTGCTCAGCACTTTTCCAGGTCAAACACTAATAAAATATTCTGAACCCACACCTGTTATTCTTCAAATTGCAATCAATTAAAAAAAGAAAGTAAAAAAAAAAAATAATAAAGGTGCTGACCTCAAGCATGTACTGATTTTTATTGTTTAACAAAATAATGATACAGTTTTTATTAGACATCAGATGATGTAAACCAGCCAAAGTCTGAAAGGTTCAGGGGAGAGTGGCTCAGAACTGTGGGAGAAAGAATTGTTCCAAAGCTGAAAACTTAACAATCAAAGGTATTTATCTATCATCTTTATGAAATATAAGAGAAAGACTCTTTGCCACAGAAATGTTAATATACAGGATGTTAAACAATTTATAATAAATTTATATTAACGAAGTTGAGTTTTTTAATGTAGAGGTGCAATGAGATTTGGAAAAATATGCACTGCTCTCCTGATGTAGCTCCTGGTTCTTATTTTTAACAGGTATTTGGAAATATGGTTGGCAATTACCATGGCCTATGGGAGGATAAATTTGAGGAACACTCAGTCAATGGGTGTTCCGCAAATGATCCCCAATGTGGCAGATATCATCATCACGGTATTAGGGATCTTTCTTTTTATCTTATCTACTTCATATTAGTTGTGGATAGTGTTGGATGATAAAAGTAATAATTTTAATAAAGCCTGCTATCTGACAGGCAATACAAGAGGTATGAATATTTATAAAAAACAGAAATTGTCCCAGGCAGCTATGGAGGTTTGAGTTGCTGACTGCTGCACTGAGAAGCACCACGAGGTGAAATTTATTCCACTGTAATGTCCCTGTACAGCTGCGTGGCCTTTTGGGGTACCTTCACTTCTCCACTAGGTCATCTGTAGGAAGAAAGTTATACAGGGGACCTAGATTTTTGTTCAGGACCTGGGGTCCCTGGAGAGAGATGTACAAAGACCCCATGGCAATACAGAGCCAGGTCTAAAGAAAAGGTAAGAATGATGACTCCACTGCCATGGCTCCTTAGCAGTAACGGGGCTAATGACCATGGCCATTAAACCTACCAGGAAAACTCCAGGGCACATCTCAGGTCAAGCTAGAGTAACTGGTAAAACATTGTCACAAACTACCTCAGAATGGAAATTTTGCAGCACACTAAATTGTACAGCAGGGAGCCTCTGAATTCTACTTGGACACAGATCTTACCCAAGAGCAATAGACTAAAATGCCTCCTTGTAGTAGTGAAAACCTGCACAGTCAAAAACTGTGACTACTATTTGCCTCAGAGAATGGTTTGAGACCTACTACTCCCTACAGTATGCTTCAGCTCAGGATAAAGCTGAGGCAGGTGAGACAAAAGACTGGTTAGTGAGGAGTCACCTGCTTTCTGTGTGAAGACACACCTGGGTGTCAATTTGAGGATGGCACTTTGAGGAGGACCACAGATAAGGGTAAAGTGTCATGAGACCACGCTTTGTGTTACCATAAGTGTGCAATATGAAGTCTGGAAAGTCTGCAGGTTTATGTCCAGCTTTAAGATGGTATGGTGAAACTAATGCTGCCTTGGAAGCAAGTGCTGCTGACGTATGTGAGTCAAATCAGGTTGAAGAAACCTAGCTATGAATCACCCTGATCTATGAGACCTTAGTAATAAAGTGGAAATTTGTACTCTATGGCTTGTTTACTAAAATTGATTTCACTTACAGAGAATCAAACGTGAATCTTGCAAAACAAGCTCAGGCCAAAACTTTCTTCATCTGTTGACTTCCAGAGGTAAGCTCATCTATCTTCCTGTTTATAAACCAGTTAATCTCCAGAGTCCCTTCAAACCTCAACCATTTTTTGTGATTCTATGTAAATAAATCACTTCTGTCAGCTTGTATTTTAGTTTACTTAAATTCTCTTTTTGTTGATAGCCTGACTCTTCCTTGAAAAAAAAAAAAACCAAACCAAACATTCCCAGAGGAACAGATAAAGAGCACTACGAGCTCTTCTGAGTTTCTGTGAGACTGGAATCTGTGCATTCACCAGGAGAAACTCAAGCAATGTATATGAAATGTTAGGAAACAACAGGAATATGCCCACCTTCTATCTTGTCCTAAACTACAAGCTTGCAGGGTGTACATGGAACATCCTGTGGTTGATAAACAGCAAATGAGACATTCCACCCTGTATTGCTGTTTAGTTCCTAGTGATGCCTTCATTTCAGTGGTGTTCGCATTAGGATGGCATCCCACACCTTTGTATTTAGCAGAAGAAAATTGTCCTGTGTAGAATACAGACAAGTAAGTAAAGATGCTACTTTGTCCTAGAGAAAGTGTAACTTTCTGTTTCCCATCAACTTTTGGCAAAACTGTCTGACAGGAAGAGATTTAACTTACTAAAATTGCATAACCACAGACCTCTAGCCATGTGTGATGAAATACATATGAACATAAAAGGAAAAGTTGTTAACAAGTGGTGTTTTTAACTAGTAGCATTTGTTAGTGCCGTGCTACATATTAACTGCTCCAACTACAACAGATATACCAAACATCACTGGAGATGAAAATCTAACCAAGAGCTGAAAACATAAGAAGCAAATACTCCTGGTATCTGCATGCCACCTCCTTAGTCTACCTTCACGTGAAAAGGGTGGAACCACAGTATTTTTACTTCACCTGCTCCTGAAGAACTAGAACATATCATCTGTATACATGTACTGTATATTATTACATATTGTACTGACTCTCCCTTGCCTTCCTGTAACTTTTCTCTTTTCTGAAAGAAGAGAGGGAAAGAATTCTCAGTTTCACGGTTGAACAAAGTTGATGCTCAGAAAAATCAGTGTAAAATAATGCAGCAGCTCTGCATTATTTCAGAGAATTACACATCAGAACTTCAAGCTGGTATATATAAAGAGTTATATTAAATAGAGTTATCATCCAACACCATTAGAAATGTAAGCTTTAAAAGAACTCTTTGATCTTCAGTTCATTTATTTTCCACTTAACTGGCCATGTCTTTGTCTTCAACCATGTTCCACTGTGTCACCTGAGTTTCTTTAGACTTTGTCTTTTCCATTCAATTAGGAATAAAAATCACATACATATTTGAATGCATGAAATTTCTTTATCCTGCAGATTTTTCTGAAGAATGAAGTTATATATAGTAACTAAAGAGTCTTCACTTTTGAGATGCTTAGTTCAAAAACTTAAACATGTTCCCTTCAGCAGCAAAGAAGCATCATACTAAATCTACTCTATTTCTTGAAGAAAAAATGTGTATACACTGTAAGAGTAATCTTTGGTACCAAAAATAAGGGCACCTTTTAGTAAATGTCTTCAAATCTGAACACAGCCGAAACACTCTTAAAAAAATGGCTCAAAATGACCTATCTCTGAGTGCTTCAACATACTGACAGCTGTAGCTAGAAAAACAATTGGGAGGTTAAGAGTTGTGTGACAGTAGGTTACAACACTATAACAACTGACAAGGTATTTTATGTTTCCCTCCACCCTCCTACCCTTACGTTTTTTTGTCTTTGTTTTTTGTTTTTTTTCCTAAGACAACTCCATAAAATATTTACTTTTAATTACTCAGTACATCCTCAAAATCCTTTAAGGATTCAAATACTCAAAAGCAACAAAATCCAACCAGCAGCCATAAGAAAAACAGCAACAAAAGCTCAGGTTATAATACAAGACCAGAAACAGTCCCCTGACTGAATGCATTTACTTGTTTGATCATATGGATTTCACTTTCTCTACTAAATCCCATCATGATTTTATTTATTTTTTTTTCCTGCCAAAGCCTAGTTTATTTGCAGAAGAAAATATTCTGTCCACAGGTGATGTCTTCTCTCTGACCACAGTGGTATGTCAGCAGTAAGCAGGCTATATTTTTCTTTAATTCATGATGAATGTATCATTGGATACTGTAAACACTACTGAGTATACATTCAAACATTGTTCTTAGTGAAAGTGGCACTTGAACCCTTGCAGTCAAGATAGCTTAGTTTTATAGCACTTTGCAGGTATAATAGCTGGTTATGTACTTCTGATAAAATTCCTTTCTCCAGTGGCTGAAAGGGTATTGAAACATATCCTCACTGGGATCCCACTGCCATTCCACCGCATCTTTATGGTGTAGAGCATGTTCTGTACTTCTTACTGTACTTTACATGTGCTTTATTGCTGTACACATTTCCCTGTTGTTAATTTAAGTGCTCCTCTGTTATGTAATACATATAATGTTTTAAACTCTAATGGCATCCTGTGAGGGCTGGCATTAGAAAAGTACCGATACTTCAGATCATCGTAATAATGATATTTGACTGGTTTTCCATGTAAATCCTTTGGGAATGGCCAAAATCCATACAGGTGAATTTCATCACAAAATCTGGTGGCAAGTGTGTACATGAGGAGACCAGTGCTGGGTCGCTTGATGTGGACCTTGTTTGTCAGCCAATAGCTGCAAAGGAAAAAAAAAGGAAGTACATTAACAACCTCTCGTACAAATTCTAGTGAATAAATCATGTCAATCATGAGAAAGTGCTCACAGACAAAGACAAACTGGTGGTGCAGCTGAAATGCTAGAGGTAAGGGATGCCGTCCAGAGCAGGTTTGAGAAGCATTCTCAGATAAAGCTTATGAAAGCTCAGCAAAGCCAAATGCAAGTTCCTGCACATGGGTTAGGGCAATCCCAAACACATATACAGGCTGGACAGAGTAATGGATTGACAGCAGTTCTGAGGGGAAGGACTTGGGGGAGCAGTGCTCTGCACTGCACTGCATCACACTGTGAAATACTGAACTTAGACAATGTGAGCTTGCAGCACAGAAAGCAAACCATATTCTTGGCTGCAATAAAAGAAGTGCAGCTAACAGGTTGAGAGATCAACACAAGAAAGACATGGATGGTCAGAGTGTATCCAGAGGAGGGCCACTAGATGCTGGGAGGAAATTCTTCACTCAAGAGGGTGGTAAGGCACTGGCACAGGCTGCCCAAAGAAGCTGTGGATGCCCCAAATCTGATGGGAATTAAAGCCTTGGGACTGTTAATTTTTCTGAGCCAATACCAATGCTTGATTGTCAGTTTCAAAGCTGCAGGTAGTTTTCAATGACATAAATGGTGGGTACATACAGAAGTAACATTGAAACTAGTCAGGATTTTGATATATAACTCACAATGGTACCTTCAAAATTTGCTACCAAAATTGTTTTACATCCTTTATCTTTAAAAATCAAAATTCAGTATAATAATGCCATCCTATTATTACCATTAAATATTTTTCCCAGCCCTGACTCAATACAGTTACATAAAAATAAGGGCACTTAGATATTAAAACATGGTCACTCTTCTGGTCCAGGCTGATCCTCAACTACTCACACAGCTGTACTGGTCAAACTGTGGGAACACGAAGCTCTAAACAGGGAAAATAATCAAGTCCTTATACAACATTGCCACACAAATCTAAACCATTGCATTGCATCACTATATTCTTAGAAGGGGTCAAGGGAGATTTCCCTCACCAGAACAGGGTTAGTCTTGTGCTAAACAGTTACAATAAGGTTGAGGCTTAGACTATACAACCTGATTATATTAAAGGCATTTACAGATACAGCAGGATTACTATTTGGAACATCTAATCACCCAAATGAGAGAAGATAGCAAAAACATTTTTAATCCAACAGCGAACTGTCTCAAAAGCATTACATACTGTGTAACACTAATAATAATCTCCACATTGCACCTGGCCTCTTTAGTTTCCCTTTTCCAAAAACACTAGCCCTAAAGGCTAATGTCTTTGAATCAAAGATACGTGTAAATGCGATTATTCTCCATTGTACTTGGTTACTTTTTTGGAAGCTGAAGGAATGTATGAGCAGAAAGCAATTCTAAGCTGACTGACTGTCTCTCCAAAGGCCAAGAATAGCCTGGCTTGTATCAGAAGCAGTGGTCAGTAGAACTGGAGAAGTGACTGTCCCCCTGTACTCATCTCTGGTAAGGCCATACCTTGAATATGGTGCTCTTCCTACTAAAAGATGGTGGGCCTCTTACTAAAAGATGCACACTGAGTCACTGGAATATATTCAGAGAAGTCCCATGAAGCAAGTGAACGAACAAGACTTATGAGGATGGCTGAGGGATATGAAGTTGGAGGAGACTGAGGGAAGACCTCATAGTTCTCCCTAACCACCTGAGAGGAGGTTGCAGCAAGGACAGTGCCCATCTTTTTACACAGCTAAAACTTGATAGGATATGAGGAAGCACACAATTTGCACTGGGGAGGTTTAGACTGGGTATTAAGAAAAATGGAAGGGGTATTCAGGCATTGGAACAGGCTGACCAGGGAAGTGGCAGAGTCTGTCTCCTGTGGCATTTAGGGACAAGTGACATTTAGTGGTGGACTCAGTTGTGTTGGGTTGAAGGTTCGATGAGATGATCTTAGTCATGTTTTTTTTGAACTAAATGATCTTCTGACTTTTTATTATTGTTACTTTTGAAATTTTGCTTTTAGAAAAGTTATTGAAAAAACAAAGTTCAACACTTTCAGCAGTTTGTGTCACAGATACAGCAGAACAGACTGAAAGTAAAACCTAATTATTTAACATTCACAGAAACTGGAATTAATCTCTTCAGAAGAAATTTTGTATCTGCTCTAATCACGAGTAGTTAGCTATCTACATGAGTGTTTTTAGCCAAACAGTAATCAGACTTGATGTATATAGTACAATAGTGTACAACTTTCATCATACAAGCTGAATTTCAGCATTATAGGATGAACACTGCAGAGAACAAACTTAATAGTAAATGTGTGTATCTTAATACCTAAAACAGCCACAACAACTTCTTACTGAGAGCTTCTGTACAGAAGCAAGTATTAAAGACATAAAGAAGAGCATCTCACAATTTTAGAATTTAAAAGCACATCTTCTCTTCTGCTTGTCATAGAAAACGCAAATTTGCCTGTTTGGTTTCTCTTAGAAGTGAAAAAGATATCCAAGCTCTGCAGTCCAAATGTGATACTGATTGCACTTACCATCAAGAAGGTAACACAACTGTCTGACATTGTGGAACACATAAAACATTGCTGAAGTTAATGCAAATAGCATGGGCAAAAGCAGAGAACTAGATGTAATCCAACAATTCATGTACTACTTCAGGGGTGCATGCAGAGTTCAGAGCTGGTCATACACTGCCTGTGTATCAACATGGCAAACTACTGATAACAGCAATTTGAGATACCTTTGTAATCTGAGATATTTGCAGGTCAATTCTTGTTATTTCAGGAAATGCAAGAAGTCTTTCAACTACATGTAGAGAAGTAGAAGCAGGAAAACTTTTCTCTCCTAGTACATACTTGCTGTACCTCTATTAGAATTAATATCATTTTATTAGAAAATAAGAGCTTAAGAATTTATTATCATTGCAGTTAACAAATTATCAGAGTTCTTGAGCTTTGGACTTCCTAAATTTACATGTGAGCATATTTCTGTTTCTTTATAACATTTCACCATGCCTTTACATCCTTACAAATATTCATCTTTTCCTAACCTCAGCTAAGCTCAAACAGATTAAGTCAACCTTGCATGAAAGAAATTGAAATAAAGTGAAACAAAATGAAAAACAGAATGTGAGCAGAATATAATATAAAACATTCTTTCTTTCAACAGGCAGTAAACTTTCTGTCAAAGTGATTATCCCCTATCACAGGCACAACTCTCCAATTACTATAATCAATCTTTTGCCACTGGGAACAGGTCAGGTTACAAATCAGGTGTACTCTACATTAGTCTTAAGCCTTGTGTCAGCAGTATATTATAATTTGTTATGGTCTGGAAAAATGAATGGAATTTTAAAGGAAATGAGCATGAGCTCCAGAGTTCCTTCTACAGCAGAATGTTCTAATATAAACAAACAAAGACATAAAAGTCTGCCCTAATGAATGTGGGATACATCAATATTATAGACCTAATAATCATTGGTAAAAGACATTCTTCCCTGACATGTTTATGAAATGTCAGTATGTTGGCCTTTAAAAATGTTGAACTTGCTTCTGCCAGATGAAAATATCACCTATAGTTCAACCTGCAGTAAAAACCACCAGACTTTCACTTAAATCTAGCAAAACACCTTTGCATTTATAAAAACGGAATGTACTGTTAAAAGCATGATTTCAAAGGAAATGTTAATGGAATAGCATATCGCTACCTGGTTATGACTCCTTGCAGCTACTAACAAAAATTAAATTCAAATAAACAATCAAAAATATAGACATTTGTTTAAAATATAGTGAGCGAATGACCTTTTCATGATGGCAAGTACATAAAACAAGTGATGTTAATCTTCGTTACATTAAATGGAGAATTCAGATGGCAATTATTTTCTATGCAACTGTGGCATGGATAAATTCTGACTAGACTAGAACACGGTATGTGCTTTCCCAAGGCTATATTGAGTTAGAAAAGAAAATCTGAACTGATGGGCTACATTAAATTACCCCTAATTTAGCATATTTAATGTCTTTACTTGCTGTATCTATGCACCAAATTCCATAGTGTTGCTCAGTATGTTTGATCAGAATCTGACTGTGTATTTTTAACTGTTTTCTCTGAACGGGATTGAATAGGAGGAAACATAAAAGTTTATAACTCCAAATAGCTCTTAAAGATTACATATCAAGCTCTGTTCACTGAGTGGTAGGTCAGCCTCAGTGTGCAACTATTTGTATACACTTGTCTGGCACTGAAATTCTTCTTTCTACAGCTACTAAATTGAGAGAATACTTTTAATCTAGCTTTAAATTTTATATGGCATTTGAAAACATAAAATTAAGAAGTAAGATAGGGGAAAACATAGTGTGAAAAGATGTATTGCTAGAAGAAGCTACAATCTGCATATTTTCTTGATTAACACTCTTCCAAAAAAATTCTCAAAAAAAAAAAAAAGGACAAAAATCAACATGGTTAACAGAAGAAAAAAGTAATTTCTGAATGAAAACAAAGACATCAGAGTAGCTTGAAAAAGTTCACCCTTGGCAGTCAACTCCAAACTTATGTCATGTGAAAAGAGTAAACAGGGTTTAAATGTCTTAAACAAATACAATGGAACATAAACTCTATATACCCAATGGAGATATTCAATACTAAGTCTAGAACAAACAGATGAAAGTTCTTTTTCACAGAACGTACCACTTAACTTTGAAGTTAATTGCTCTAGGATGTTTTGGATGACATCTAGCCTAATAAAAAGAGTAAAATTCATAGAAGTTGACCAACACAGTGTTGCAGACGAAGATCTTTCTCATGGACCTGCTACGCTGCTGGCTACAGGATCACAGCTTGGCACCTCCTCTGTGTTTAACTTTTCCACCCACATGGCATCCAGTATCAGTATGACAGCAGGAAAGGGAGGGACCTAATTCAGCAGACAGTATAACAGACTGGGTCTTAGACCTAGCATCTGGTTGGATGGCATGTTGGATGCTACGTTGCAAATAGCAACTTACATTGAAGAAAGAGGTGTATTGTCATAGAAGCATTGCAGAGCTTACCATAAAACTGTGTTTATAACTACAGTCATTTTCAATATTTATTCCCAAGGAAGAAAAGCTGGATCACTTGTCTGACTTTAACCTTTCTAAGGTCAAAGCCGAAACTTCCATGGTCTTCAGTTAAGCAAGATCTAGAATCAATTTATTCTTACTTCTTATAGGATACTAAAACTCTGAAAGAATAAAGCCTCTGCTAGTTCTTGGCTCCTTCTTTTTGTAATTTCATGTTTTCAGTGGGATTAATCACATCAGGGATATAAGTAACCCTTCATTTGACCCTCTCAACGGTATTAATTAAATGCATTAATGCATTAATTAAAAATACCTATTTGTCCATTCCTTACTGAGATATGCCTTAGGCAGAAGGCTGCATAAAGAAAGTGTGAAAGGATTCAAGTGCAAATAATACTGAGAATGCCACAGAAAGCATGGAAACACTGCCAAGAGTTTACATGAGATTGCTTTACATCTTTCAGTGTAGAGCATTTTGAAAGAGTATGAACAACTACCTCAGCAAGAGAAATTGTTGCTTAATGAAGAGCTGGAACATTCCTCAAACTGTCACTGACTTTTTACTAAGTTTAATTTACTATATCAATATTAAGAACTGTATTTTGTTGTTGTTTTTTTCCCATTATCCCATAATCTTACACTGCTAAGTTAATTCAAATTCTTGCTTAAGAAGATTTAAAAGACCACTCAAGAGCCTGGCTTCTGCATGGCAATCTTCCTGTGAAAGAGAATGAAAAAAATTAATGACGTCAGTGGTGAATACTACCATGGTACACACATTACATTGCTGCTTCTATCAGTGGACATGGCCAGCAGGCTGCCATTAAGTGTTCACAAGTTCATAGGTTCATAGATACATTAGGTTGGAAAGGACCTACAAGATCATCTAGTCCAACCATCCTCCTGTCACTATCCCTACCCAACCACTAAATCAAATCCCTTAGCGCCTCATCTAAACGCTTCTTGAACAGCGCTAGGGATGGTGCCTCAACCACCTCCCTAGGCAGGCCATTCCAGTGCCTGACCACTCTTTCAGAGAAAAAATGTTTCCTCAGGTCTAATCTAAATCTTCCTTGGCGCAACTTGTGGCCATTCCCTCTCGTCCTGTCCTTATTTATCAGGGAGAAGAAGCCCACCCCCTCCTCACCACAACCCCCCTTCAGGAAGTGGTAGAGTGCAATAAGGTCTCCTCTGAGCCTCCTCTTCTCCAGACTAAACAATCCCAGCTCCCTCAGCCGCTCCTCATAAGACTTGTGCTCCAGACCCCTCACCAGTTTTGTTGCCCTTCTCTGAACACGCTCCAGGGCCTCAATGTCCTTCTTGTAGTGAGGGGCCCAAAACTGAACACAGTACTCGAGGTGCGGCCGTACCAGAGCTGAGTACAGGGGGATGATCACCTCCCTGCTCCTGCTGGCTACACTATTTCTAATACAGGCCAGGATGCTGTTGGCCTTCTTGGCCACCTGGGCACACTGCCGGCTCATGTTAAGCCGAGCATGTTAAGCCGAGCCATGTTACCATCTTTCCAGAGAAATTTAACCACTGTGCATGTTGTCTTTTCTCGCTGTGGCAAAAGAATTAAGAATACACTGAAGCTTACTATTTCCTGTCTAAAAACAAACAAACAAACAAACAACAAAAAACCAACAACAAAAGAACCAACTTCCCTGGTATAGGTGACTATTCTGCTTTGAACTATTGTAGAATGATCTGCTCCCAGAGCAGCCTTATCAACTCATGGAAAATCACCTCAATAAGAAAAGAATCAGCTAAAGATAAAGAAGTATCAAGTTATTGCATAACACTGCATTTCTGTTGCCAGTGAACTAATAACCACTGGCCAGTTAAGACCATGTGAGGATATGAACACTTTGCTTGTACATAAAAGGATTTTGGTATCACAGCTGGAATCCTCCACAGCCATAAGCCACATAAACCATGTATAATTTGGAAGTATAGGGCAGTAATTTTTATAAATGGAGGGTCTTTTCAGACACTTTACAGGATACTTGTAAGACTAGATGCCTCAATCTTCGATCTGTTTCTCCAGTATTTCCAAGCCTTCAGAATGCTCTCATTTGAAACCAGATGACCTCACAGTTCATAGCCAAAAAGTAAATATTGACCTTGGTTTAGAAGAAAACTGAAGGATGAATAAGCCTCATCAGTTGGTAAGAAAATTCAAAGAAAAGACTCCTCTTTTGGTCGTTGATGAATTGGTGACAACAGCTGTTTATGTTAAACCATAAGATTACATTATAATGTGCTTATATATTGAGATCATATGCTGCAGAGATTTTGACCCTTCATTCATAAAACAAGGCCATTCAAAACTGCCCACATTTTTTATTTTAATGTTGAAGCACTCCAGCAGGACAGAGAAACAACAAGAGTTTCCCCTGAAATGCCCTCCAACAAGCATATGACACAGCAGGACTGCAGAAAATATGGGCCACAGTTTGTCACATCTAGGGGAAAAATGTTTAAGTCTTCATATACTTTGCAAGTGCTCTGTACCCAATACTGTACTACAAAGAGAGAATGAAGGATAGTATCTTCCATCTGCTTTAATAACTTCTGGAAGAAAACAGAAGCACATGTCTATGAGGCCTGATTTTTATCAGGCAAGGGTCACCACAAAGCACACCTACAAAGCCAGGATCTTACAGGGCTGGGAGAGAGTCATGCTGCCACACCTCTGCAGAGCTCAGCGTCAGTGCTGAGCTTGCCTGCTCTTCTAAACACTTGAGTCTCTATACAAAGCTGCTTGTACAAAACATTCTTCAACTGAAGACAGATAATTTATTCACTTAGCCATGAAACTTTGGTAAATGCTCTTATTTTCAGCTATTATGGATACACTGTGTCTATGAAATTGTTGATCGTTAAGGAAGAAACAATAGGAATAGAAGTGTGCACTACTATACTTTTATTTTGAAATAATTTCAAATAAATGTCAAGGTTTCTATTAGGAAAATCCTCCTCTTCTGAAGAAGCTGGGTGTTACTTGTAATCTCCATCTGCAAATAGCAAACTCTGGAAGAAAGGAGAAATGAGAAACAGGAAGCTCACGGAATAATAAAGAAAGAAAAGTAAATGTGCAACTTAAGCAATCAACAGTGCATATTTATTACTATTCTGCACTTAATCTACAGAAATAGTTGGAGTACTTATCTATGCATATTTTAAAAAGCAACTGTCTTTATACAAGAAAGGCTTTATAGAAGAAAGAAAAGCATGATTTAGCAGCTGCTTCACATCAGATTTCGCTGATGAAATAGTTGGCATCACTGTAGAAAGTAATAGTGTACTATCCTGGTATAGCAGGTACATAAAGAACCAGACTACAGTGTAAAGTCTTACCCTAAATTTCAATTTCTGGGCTAAGTGAAAATGACAGGAGTGAAGATATTCTAGCTAATGCTTGTATAACTTTTCGTTCGAAATTGTAAGCTATTCATAGCACTAACAAGAGACATCACGAAGAGTTTCTGTAAAAAGAGAATTGATGCAGCTTCCAAAACACTAAACATGTCACAGTAGGGAAGTGATGTCTCTTTTCAAAGACAGCTATGGTGTTACTGAAACTGAAAACTGATGTTTCGCTTTCATTCTGGGAGCAATGTATTAATGATCAAACAGGCTAGATAACTTTAATGGCTATTCACACAGATACTATCATTCACATTTAGACACCAAATGAGAACAAGTACTCTGAGCATAAATTTCCAAGTCTATTTTGCATATACACCAATAGCCCTTTTGGAAAATATAGATGCATTTCTCTAAGAAGACAATAACAGGGAAGGCCCACCAACACAGAAGTAACTTCCACAAGGTGTTAAGTTTTAATGGATCTATATCCAGGTGCAGGCTGCTCATAAGTGGTGTCCCCCAGGGTTTCATCTTGGGCAAGTGATTTTAATATCTTTACCAAAGATACAGGCCATGGGATTGAGTGTACCCTCAATGAGTTTGCTGATAACACCGCTTAGTGGTGCAAGTTATACAACAGAAGGAGGAAATGACAGTCAGATGGATCTGGACAGGCTTGAAAAGTGGGCCCAAATGAACATGAGGTTCAGCAAGGACAAGCGCAAGGTTCTACACTTGTTGGGGCAGTCCTGGATCTCAGTACAGACTGGGAGAAGAACTTGTCAAGAGTAGCCCTGTGAAAAAGAACTTGAAGGTTCTGGTGGATGAATAACTAGGCATGAGCCATCAGGGTGTGCATGCAGCCCAGAAGACCAATTGTATCCTGGGCTGCACTATAACAGGGGTGGCCAGCAGGGAGGAGGGGACTGCTCCCTGCCTGCTGTGGCCTTGTAAGGCCTCATCTGGAATACTGCATCCAGGCCTGGGGACATCAGCACAAAAAAGAGGTGGAACTGTTTAAGTGAATCCAGAGGAGGTTCACAAAGATGACCAGAGGTCTGAATAGCTCTGCTATGAAGAAGGACTGAGGGAATTGTTGGGCTTGTTCAGCTTGAAGGTAGCTCCAGAGAGATCTCATTTCAGCCTTCCAGTACTCAAATGGAATTTATAAGTAGGAAGGAGACTGACTTTTTACACAGACAGATAGGAATAGTTTAAGGGAGAACAGCTTGAAAATAAAAGTGGGAAGATTTAGTATACATGTTAGGAAGAAATTCTATATGCACAGTGTAAGGGCACTGGCACAGGCTGCTCAGAGAAGCTGTAGATGCCTCATCTCTAGGTGTTCAAGACCAGGCTGGATGGGGCCTTGGGCAACCTAAACTGGTTGTTGGCACCCTGCTGTAAGGAATGTCTCAAATCCACGAGGCAATCTACATCACTTTGTGGACAGTCTCACATCTGAAAGCATTTCTCTGGAGTTAGCCTTTGAATGGGAGCGCCCAAGAGTGTTTATTGGCTGTAGTTTTGGCCTGGGAGCAAATGAAACCAGCCTGATTCAGGAGACTGGGAGATGATACCACTGCATATGTGAAGGTGAAGGCAATCTGGAGTTTCCCTGCTTCCGATTACCTGCTAATTTAAATTTGCAAGGCCTGGAAGACCGGAACCAAGGAGATCCTGCTGAGATCCCAAAGGCAGAAGCTATCACTCTAAAAGAGCAGGCTCGACCATTTAGGACTTGTCAGTAAGAGTTTGAACTATTGTTTTTAGTTGTCAACTGACCAACACTACTGAAGATCAGCACCTGACACCAAGACACTGCTTGACTGAGGAGTGGTGAATTGCAAGTATTTATATATTTGCCTTTCTGCCTCAATTTCCCTATCTTTTTTATTATTATCTCTTTATCTTCTTTTATTCACCTTTGGGACTAAAAATCTGTCAGTAATTTACTAAGAACATGAGAAAAGGTACCAGATGTAAGCCTGTTGTTACTCATTAGAAAAGAATGCAAATATGTTAAAACTACACCTATATCTTACTTGCACATGTCATGCTTCGGGTGTCAAGCACAAAGAACAAAGTAAGGGAGTAATAGAAAAAAAAGGAAGAAAAAAGAGTAATCGTGTGAATGTGTGCTTGAATGTAAGAGCTAAATAGCAATTTTGAAGCAAACCATTCTCTACAAATGTCCTTATTTTTCAAACAATTGAGACCAAAATCTCAGCGCTACTATTAACAAACTGGGCTTGAGGTACTTTTAGCTGAATACTAGAAGGATCATATCAGTACGTTCTTCATATTCACTTCATAATAACTGCTTTCTGATAGCTTTACTGTGTTGGCTGGCATGTATAAACATCCTTTAATGTTAAATTTTGTTAAGGCTTCCTTAAACATTTTGTGAATCTGAAAATCTGTGTTAGAAATCCTCAGGATCTAACCCTTGGCCTCTATGGCATTCCCTTGATACCTTCTAGAATAAGCAGTTAGTTTTGTTTATTATTTGCAGTAGAAAATATTTTTTTCCTGCTAATCATTGATCTTTCAGACCACTATTCACTTTCATCTATGATTACCCACATCACATGTTTTCAGCTCTAAGGGAAGATGCATCTTCCCTTAATTTCCATTCTCTTTCCATAGTGAAACTTTCATTGAAAGCAACTTTTAAAATATGCCTGAGCAAATGTTTTGTTGATGGGACAGAATTTTGTTCCATCTGTGGAACAGTCTTCACATTGTGCTTAACTGCTCAGCATTCTCACAGAAAATCCCAAATGAGACTTCTCTGTCTGCAGAGTTCCTTTCAACCTCTTCCTTTCTCAAAGTGTGTAAGCTTCTGGGAAGTCACCTCAATCACTTCTGTTTTCATCGTGACTTTCAGGATGCAGAAAGCACTCACAGACCCAGGTGATGCCATCAGAGACTCTAACGGTATTTGCAATTACCCTAACAAGGTATTTATGTACCTGTCCCCACCAGCCAGTATTCCCTACTCCTCCAAGCACTGAGCTTGCCCAGACAGTTATCTTCCTCCTGCTCTCGCCTTGAAACACCTTGGAAAAGACTGACCTGCTGCTTGAATAAATAGGAGAGACCCACGGAGGAGTGGGCCATCCCCCTGCAGCCCGTGGGCACCCTGCTGACCACAGAACAATCAAATACACATAAAAGTTATTGATTTTATTATAATAAATCCCACAGCTACACTGAATTAATCAAGCAGAAGAACCAGGCTTCATACAAATAAAAATAAACTACTTCAATAAAATAAGAAGGTAGAAGTTACACTTGAAGAAAGGAATCCACAAAAATTTAGGCTGGTAAAAAACACTCTCTAAAGCATGATTTGAAGAACATCATTGAACAGAAATATTGTTGCATCACAACTTAATGTACAGATCAGAAGAAGTGAGACAATGCCTTACGAAGTCCATAAAATGTTTAAAAATGTTTTCACAATATACTGGAGGCTTTTCAATATTTAATGGGAGTTTATAAACAGGAGGGAAATCAACTTTGTATATGGGTAAGTAGTGATGGGACAAAGAGGAATGGTTTTAAAATAAAGGAAGAAAAGATTTAGATTAGGTGTCAAGGAAGTTTTGACTAGAAGTGTGAGAACATGCTGCCCAGAAACACTGTGGATGCCTCATCCCAGGAGGTGTTCAAGGCCAGGTTGGACGGGGCCGTGGGCAATCTATCTAGTACTTAATCTAGCAGCTGGCAGCCACTACAGGGGTTGGAGCCTGATGATCCTTGAAATCCCTTCCAAACCGAGTCATTCTATGATTCTATGCCAAAGAACCAGTGTATTTAAAGAGCAAATGCTGCTCATTTTTCACGTTCTATTAAGCTCTAGCTTCATGGCAAACAATGCCAATTGTAATGCCAATTATCAGCAATACAATGTGATCAGAGCTCTGCCAAGCCCACCGACTGGTTTCAGAAGGACATGCAACAGACAGAAAAAAATGGTTTGAGTCATTACCACACTGGGTCAGAAATTAACATGTGATAACTATGAGAAAGGCTGCAGATTGCACTGATTAATTTTCCAAGCAATTTCCAACACACATTCCCATGGTTTTTGAGTAGGAAGATTAGTGTTTGATTTTCTTCCAGAAAGACTTCCTGTATTTATACTGCTGTCCTCCCAAATCTGCCAACATGACAGCTTCCCACATTGATTTCTCTTTTCTACTACATATTTCAAAAAGGAGTGTACAAAGTATGAAAAACCACTGTCCTGACTGGACAGTATTTGAAAAAAAAATAAAATAAAATAAAGATGTCTCCTCTCTCATTTTGTAACTTTTTTTTTACTTTTTTTTTTTCTGCGGGTTTCATTTGTTTTTAAATACATCTATAAATGTATGCAATTTAAGTGTCTATTTTTATCAGTAGTGGTAAAAATAAAAAAAAAAAAGATGAAACTGGTCTAAATCATACTTGCTATTATTTTAGACATAGTGTAATGCCAGTGGCTCTACTAAGTCACCATCAGCCATGTAATTACATCAATTAGAAGTGAGATCTTCTGTCTGAAGTCAACCTACTCAACTTCAAGTCATAAGCATTATAGAATTAAAGGGTGTTTACTTCTTGGCACATTTCCCAGGTACTTTTGTGTCTGGAGCTTGCTTTACATACAACAAACAAGTTAAATATGTTGAAAACAAATACAGAAAAATAGATTTCCTCTTTTTCACCTGTGCTTCAGAGGGTGACCATAGATAAAATAGCTTGGCAATCTCATGAGTTAAAAGCAGGAGATGGTCAGGCAAATCCTGTGCTTTACAACAGCCCTTTCTACATTACCCATGTGGGTGAGCAGCCTACTGCTCTGTAAAGGGATTCAGTTGGAAAGGAGACAATGTTTACTAGTAACATCACAGAGCTGAGATTTACAAATGCATCGGCCAAATTTTCTTCTAACCACATGATTTCAAACTAGTTCTTCTCCATCACCAGAATTCATGCAATCCACCTCATAATTTGACTCAGCCTCTTCATGGACCCTACAGATCTGCTCCTGTGTGAAGCATCCCTCAGGTCTCTAAGAAAACCAAACTACAGAGCATCGTGTCCTCCACAGAATCCCAAGATAAATCCTTCACAGGCAGCAGAAAGCTGAGCAATCATCAGTGAGGTCTGTAAGTCAAGCCCTGTACTCTTCATCTGGCACCAGCTTACACCCAGCCCCACAGTCTCTACAGAAAGGTTCACAGCTATTCTTGTGAGGTTTCATGCAGCCATGCAGCTTCCTGGCTGCTGTCAGTGCTCAAAAAGGAGAACAGCATCAAAAGAAGTGTTCCTTCATGGATCGTGTCTTTAACAGCCTCCAGAGCTCTCACCTTTGTGATTTTTAAAGGACAAGTAGCTTTGTAGAAAGAACAAAAAACAAAACAAAACAAAACCACCATCACCACCAACAAAAAAAAAAACATCCACCATTCCCCAAAGCACCCAAAACACTCAAGATTATTTTCCAAAAGCTTCTGCTCTTGAAGATCAGTGTGCCATGGTCTACATTCTCTTTCTTGGATCTTTTGCTTTGTCCCATACAGACTAAATGTCAGAAGGGCCTCATCTGGAAAGTCCTTGCCAAACATGATCTATCCAAAGTTTGCAAAGCCTGCAGATGACTTACAGATTTTAAGAGCTGTCTGGAACACAGAGGAGGATACTACCCTTTTACACCTTCTGCATGTCACAGGCTTCATCTGAAGATAAAGATTTTAACATAAGACTAAGACATGCCACCTGTTGGTTTCAGTATGACTCTGGCATACCCACTACTTCCTCTCCTTCCAACACCTCTGGTGATTGTGCTTTCTTTTATACTGAAATGAAGACAGGAAAACAAACAACAACAAAAAACCCTCAAAACTCCATAAGGCACCTAGATGTTCTGAAACCAGTAGTTGCTCTTACTCTCAGCAGGGTCTCATCTTAGATCCTTTTGCTGTCTTTGCAAGTTGTAAGAGAAAACAATTACTCATTTTCATTGGAAATTCTCCTGTATCCCCCTGATGGTTAATAGAGCACAACTAAGATTAAAAAGAAATACAAGCTCTAGCAATAGCTTTTTCTAAGTCAGTTTTCTTTGACTTCTTCACTAAACACACGCTTCAGAGAGCATGAACAATTAAACTTGTGCCCACTAAAAATAGAATGGAAAGTGTAAATAACATGTCTGCAATGCTTCTGTGGTGTTTCAAGTGTTATTTCAAAAGAGAAATACTGAAAAGCAATGTAAAAATAAAGTATTTTGTTTTAACTTCACAAGTGTAAAACTCACTCTTCTCTGGGTGGAGAACTGGCTAGAGGGCCATGCCCAGCAGGTAGTGGTTAATGGAGTCAAGTCCAGCTGGTGTCCTGTTACGAGTGGTGTCCCTCAAGGGTCAGTTTTGGGGCCCATCTTGTTTAATATCTTTATTGATGACCTAGACGAGGGAATTGAGTGTACCCTCAGTAAGTTTGCAGATGACACCAAGTTGGGAGGATGTGTCAAACTGCCTGAGGGTAGGGAGGCCCTTCAGAGGGATCTGGAAGGGCTGAATAGCTGGGCTGAGCTCAATGGGATGAGGTTCAATAAGACCAAGTGCTGGGTCCTGCACTTTGGCCACAATAACCCCATGCAATGCTATAGGCTTGGGGCAGAATGGCTTGAAGAATGTAGAGAGGAAAAGGACCCGAGGGTGTTGGTTGATGCTCAGCTTAACATGAGCCGGCAGTGTGCCCAGGTGGCCAAGAAGGCCAACAGCATCCTGGCCTGTATTAGAAATAGTGTAGCCAGCAGGAGCAGGGAGGTGATCATCCCCCTGTACTCAGCTCTGGTACGGCCGCACCTCGAGTACTGTGTTCAGTTTTGGGCCCCTCACTACAAGAAGGACATTGAGGCCCTGGAGCGTGTTCAGAGAAGGGCAACAAAACTGGTGAGGGGTCTGGAGCACAAGTCTTATGAGGAGCGGCTGAGGGAGCTGGGATTGTTTAGTCTGGAGAAGAGGAGGCTCAGAGGAGACCTTATTGCACTCTACCACTTCCTGAAGGGGGGTTGTGGTGAGGAGGGGGTGGGCTTCTTCTCCCTGATAAATAAGGACAGGACGAGAGGGAATGGCCACAAGTTGCGCCAAGGAAGATTTAGATTAGACCTGAGGAAACATTTTTTCTCTGAAAGAGTGGTCAGGCACTGGAATGGCCTGCCTAGGGAGGTGGTTGAGGCACCATCCCTAGCGCTGTTCAAGAAGCGTTTAGATGAGGCGCTAAGGGATTTGATTTAGTGGTTGGGTAGGGATAGTGACAGGAGGATGGTTGGACTAGATGATCTTGTAGGTCCTTTCCAACCTAATGTATCTATGAATCTATGTATCTATCTATGAAATGCAATTTATATTCTCAGGTTTTCTTGAGGTCCATAAATTCACCTGCTGAACACTGAAGGACAAATCTCAAAAACAGGACTTCAGAGCAGCAAACTCTACCTACTAATCTGTTAGGGAATATGAATTCACATACAACTTCATCTCCCATAAACAACAAAGATGTCCTCATTTTCTATACAGGAGCATTAGGACAGCAGGACACCTGAGAACAGGATTTCCAAGATCCAGCTGAAAGAGGTGTGCAAGACATTACTTTCTTTCCAAAAATCTTCAGTGCTTAAAAACTCTGTTCACAGTACAGCACTGATGCAGCTACCTGACCTTTTATTTTCACAAGTGCATGGAATAAGTAATGCTCACCCATTTCCTCATCACATAACTCACCAAAGCTCTTAGTTCTCTGATGCAAATCGAACAGACTAGAAGGCTTTTCTAGCCACTGAAACACTCATCCTTGCTTGATTTCACAATTAGTTGAATTCATTTCCCCCTACACAGCTGATCACTGCCTCCCCAAGTGGGATGGGGGAGACAACAAGAACAGCAAAAATGTGACAACTCATGCACTGAGATAAAGACAGCTTACTAGGTGAAGGGAAAAAAAACAAACAAACAACTGAAGTTATTCAAAGGTAGTAATGCAGCACCTTTCACAAACAGACTAAAGGCCCCACCACTCAAGTCTTTCAACAGTCACTGTGTTGTAAGAGAAAACAACAACAAAGGTATTTCACTTCTGCGGGGTTGTTATGCTGAGTTGGGCTTTAGGTGGCATGGAACACCTGTTTGGTCAGCTCAGGTCAGACATCCCAGCTGTGCCTCTTCCCACGCAAGCCAGCTCACTGTGGGGGAAGAGCAAGACATGGAAAAGGCCCTGATGCCAAAACACTACTGCACTACCAACAGTGACTTTGCCACTAATCCTGTACACCTGTATGCTGTGGCACAGGGCTACTGTGAAGAGTGTTAACAACATTCCAGTCAGTTCCAGTAAAAACCTCACAAAGTAGAGGGAAAATGCTTTTTTCTGTGTGTAACATCTAAGTACTCTTAGAGATTACACTCCTCGTGTAGCAAGAAGAGACAGTGTTTCCTCACAAGCAACTCTTCGGGGGAAAGGCGGTTATTAGATGCAGATGTGCTAACTTTAAAATGCCTAAATTCTTCTTAGCTTTGACCTGAAGTGATGAAGAACAAGAGTCCAGAAACTTCAAACAAACCTGTTCAAGCATTTATTTGAAAAAGCTCATGTGAACTAAAATGGGAGGCTATGACTGACATTAAGCCAAACTGCTCATTCATGCACTGGCACTACTCGTCCCAGCATATCAGTTTGCTGAAGGACTGGACTGTTTATTCAGTTTCAGAAACTATCCAATTATGTGAGCTGGAATAAAAGGTAACTGTTAGGGCCTGCTAGAATCACCCTCCTCTGCCAAAATCACCCATTCTGAAAAACATGGCATACTGTTCCTTTTCTAGCTCTGTTTAAAGTAAATGGGACATCCAGAAGTACATCACAGACCAAAGGAACCAGCGGAAGTATGTGTATCCATTTCTATCTTTTTGATTGGTATTTTTTTCTTTTTTTTTTTTCTTTTCACTCTGAAAATACACAGTGAAGATCAAAAAAGAAAAACACTTTAGTCTTCTTAATTTTATTTTTTATAACTATTTTTATTTCTTATTTCAGATGAAGAATCAGCTTGGAATAGAGATTAATATGTATCAATTAATATATTCAGAACCATTAGAATTTATCACATCATAATAACTCTCCAGTTTTACTGAAAAGTTCAGAATCATCCATGCAGGAAAAACAAAAGGCCATTTTTAATTACATCTTTTAAAAGCATATCTGTTTGCTAATTTTTACCTCAGAAATTAACTAATCATATGAAGAAATAAGTTACTGGCTAGGTACTCGACGTAACTGCTCCTTGTCATAGAAATTCATTAAGATGAAAGCTAAATACACAGATTTTTGAAAAACTCTACCTAACCATTTCAGTCAAAGCAAAAAAAAAAAAAAACAAAAAAAAAAGCAGAACTGTAAGTTTCACCTTCCTTTAAAGAAATAAAAGTAAACCTGACAGAACTTCCTCATTCACATATGTACCATACAGAACCAGCAGATAGCTCACTTCATGTATCAGAAGCACTGGGAAACTTCTCAGCATCATGTTAGCACTGCCAGTCAAACATGGCTCTTTGTGGACTCCAGGGATTCCCTTTACAGTCCATGATACGGCTTCTGATTTGCTTTTCTGCTGTACATCAGCAATTATTGCTACAGGAGTAAAATATAGTCAAATAAGAGTCAACTAATTTTGCACTTTTTCTAAAAACACAGAAATTCAAAGATTTTATGCAAGTGAATAAGAAACAATTGAAAATTAACAAATCAGTAGCAAAACTGCTGCCAAATATAAACATGTAAATGGAACGCATTAATAAACTATGTGTAATTTATCCCTTCCTTAACTGCTAAGTCATGCTAACAGCCACAACCTAGGCTTCAAAAACTTGAAAATAAGCAATTTCTTTAGTGTTTTTCAGATAACCAAGTCTGTTGCTCTCATCTGCTTGAAAGCTAAAAATTCAACCTTAAGAGAGTAAGTCTTACAATTCCTAAGTATGTTAATTGCTCATGCATAGGAACAAAGCAGTTGCCAGAGCAAAAGGAACACACGCACCCAATAAATAAATAAATACATAAATAGAAACAGAGCTTTATTATCAACAAATAAATAAGAATAAACGCTGTCTCCCTACAATCATGAGCTGACCTTTCAAGTTCTACCTCGCTGAATGGACTGAACATTGGAAAATAAACTTGTAAAAAGCATACACATATGTCACACCAGAAGTCATGCCTCCTATTTATTTCCATGGAAACTAGAACAGACACAAAAAGCACAATGACATTATTTGATAGAGAAAGTTCTCAGCTACAAAACACTTTCTTTTTCAGCACAGTCACCACCACTAGTGATGCATTTTTGCCAGCTAACAACAAGAGCCTGCATGCCACACTCACACAGTCCAACTTTCACTGTGCTCACATCCGCTGTTAGGTTTCCAGAAATGTACATCAGGCATCAATGAATGTTCCATGGGTGCCATTTCTTCCACATGAAGGAAATCAGTGACACACCTTTGCTTCATATGCACTTCCATGTCAGATGCCACTCAGTCAGCCTGCCCCCCTGCTGACATCTGTCACATGGCAACAACATGTAATGGAATACTGGTGGAAAGATTCAGCTTGTACTTTCATACCACCAATGTCTGCCCCTGATGTTGTTGGCCAACATAATAAAATAGGAAGTATTACTTTCGAAGCAGCACTCCTCTGTTCTATTTCCCTTTTGTGTCCTCCCCTGTTCTAACTGGGTTTAGACCTATTAAAAAAAGACTTTTTTCTCTCAGGAAGCATCACATCTCATCTTTGCTAAACTTTCCCAAAACACAAGAAAAGAGGAGATGTTGTGCAAAGGAAACTGCAGGGTACACTGAAGAGCTCTAAGCCAGACAAGCAGACCGATAACTGCCTATAAATGCCCTGGCCATCAGCTGCTGGGCTGAGATTGGCCGGGGGGTTCGGTGGTGCCCCAACCTTGGGAAGAGGAGTGCCACATGCTCCTGTCACATTAGGGAGTGATCTTGAGATGTGAAGAACGACTTCATACAATGCAAGTTCTGAAAATGCAAACTGACTGCTGTCCCATTTGTTTAAAAAAATCTGGCAGACAAAGCCAGCCCCACTGATAGGTTGTACCAGGCCAGAAGTGTATTTGTGACACAAAAACACTATTACTGCACCCACATTTGTGGAAAACAGGAGGGTAGTTCACTGGAAAGCAGAGAAATCTGATTTTTTTTTGCACATATTTTGAATATTTTTTTCTGGTGTGATGCAAGAGACCTTGTCGTTTTGTATTAAATCTGTTACTTTATTTTCAGCTTACTGGCCTTATCTTTTTCATTCTTTCATTTGTGCAGTGATTGTGATCCATGTAGTTCAAAATATCTTTTTTAAAGAACATGTTTTAGCAGTAAGAAACAAATATGGTAACAATAAAGAAAGGAACAGAACTGTTTACAGTATCAATTGCTCCCACCAATTCTTTCTTTATTAGCACAGAGCTGCTGGAAAAGTATTCGATTTCTGCATGTTTCAGTTTCTCAGAGCACTTCTGTATTTCCCACGGAGAAGGACTCTGGAGCTGTGCTGAAGCTGTGCAAAAGGTCACTCCACTCAAACAACAGCTGTTTGCTTTCACTAGCAAAGGGGAAAAGACTGCACTGAAATGACCATAAATAGACACAGCATACTCTTTACACAGGCACAACACAGAGATTTCAGTGGGAATTCTGCTGTGTTTAATGTAGGCTCAAGTCTAATACCACTCTCATAAAGGCAGTAGCAAGGAGGAAGTTAGTGGAGCCCAGGCTAATCCCACAGGATGCCCACGCACAGTTGTTGCGTACCCCTAAGGCTGAAGGAATATTCTGTGAAGCAGTTGCAACAATTTACCACTACTGAGTGACTCATAGTTAATGAGATGTCTCCAACAGGAAAAAAGCCAAGAAAACATTCTCACACATCAAGATAAATGTGAGAATTTTGTTTTGCGGAGACAGGGAGGAAACACAAGGAAAAAGTTCTCAGAAAACTACAGAAGATAAAAACAGCTCTGGCAGAAGTGTTTCTGCATCTCCAGCCTGTCTTACAATATACGCCAGCAGATGTGGGCTCTGAGAGTTAATTCTGGTCTCCAATGCATCAACAATGTGCCTAGCCTCAGGAGCCCTGCTCCCCCAGAGGAACTGAGATGGGACTGACAGCGGTAAGCATCTGCTCGTTCTCTTTCCAGGTTTAGCTGTCTGCCACCACAAGAAATAAACAAGAGTCTCTGGACTCTGATTCCTGTAAGCTCAGTTCCTGTTTGTGTACATTGTAGATTTACACGCCTTCCAGTGGAACTCCGCTACTGAGACTAGGTCGTATGGACATGCTCCATGCTTCCAGGAGTACCACACATCTGGAATAGATCACTGAAAACAATCCTAATAATGAAAGTGTTCAGTATAGAATCTCAGATCTATGAATAAATCAAGGTTGCCGAAATTTGTTGCTAAATTCAATTAAAAAAATAGTAATAATGTGGTTTGTTCATCTTAATTACTTTATAATTAACCTTCCTAGCTCTGGCATTAGAGAGCAAAGAACACTTATAATCAATTAAGCTCCTCACTTACAGATTCTACCTCCATCTTGAACTCAGTTTGGTACTAACTACCTCAATTATTTTGTCAATAACGTATGCAGTTAAATTAAAAATTCCAGTAGAAAAGCTTTTAAAAACACTATGAGAGGAAATCATGCAACTGTCTCCAAAACACTTTCTAAATCCCATTTTTTCACTTGATAAACAAACTTGTTGACCAAGAAGTACAAAAGGAAATAAAAAACAAATTATCATATGAAACTACTGGATGTTCTTGGTATAAAACTGCTCAAGTTAAATATATGAATATATCGGCCTCTTAAAATTTATGCTACTGGTTAAGATACTAGCTACCATGTTGGACTTAGTATGTATATAATCTGTTCTCAAAACTTTGAATCCCTCTGAGATTTTAGAGAAGACATCAATTCACTTAAGTTTAATAAGGCATGAAAACCACAAAAAAAAAAATAGGTAATTTCTTTTTCGAACAGCACATTACCTCTTTTATGACCCAAAACATGCAAGAATGGACAGAAAAAAGTTTCCAGAATGTTCTCAGAATACAGACTTTAAGCTAGTATGTGATCAAAATCAACTCCCAAGCACTAAGTACTGCTTAGAAAATTTCATTTATTAACAGAAGGAAAAAAATGGACAGGATATCGATGTTTGTATGTGATTGCAGCAAAACTGCTGTTAGTATTTAAAAGAGTATATAGTTTAGTGACACCAGATTAGAACAGCAGTCTAAGAAAAGTAGTGCCCTGTTGATGGAAAATGACTATGCTTTATACTTTAAAGACTAATGGAAGAATCTATTTGCTTGACCTGAGTGGCAGCATTATACATACAAAAAGAGTAGGGACAATCCTTTCCAAACCTTATGGCCATCGTCCTGCACCTTCCAGCATTAAAGATCTCTATTACTACTTAATTTGTCAGAATGAATTTAAAAGCATTAGTTACTAAATTATTTAGCACACAGTACACTACATTTCTACTCTTTTCATAAAATTGTATGTCTATTAAATAACTCAATATTAATTTGCATTCACACAGGCAACCTGTTCTTCAAGGAAAAAAAAAGTCAGAACTGAAACCTGTTGGAGCAGATACTCTCTTTTTAGTCAGTTTTCAAGCCTGTAGTACAGAATTGTATATACTCCAAACACGAGCCTCATTTCACCCAGCTGAATTATAAGGATTTGATGTAGCGCTCAAAACAAAAAACAGCATGGCTGCTTAAGTCTGCCCAAACAGCTAAGGAACTATTTTAGCTTATTAAAGTTAAAACTGCGCCTTTTATTTACCCCCATACACATATGCATGTGCTTTCAAACTGAGTATGCTAGTTCAGTACATCCTCCTGGTATTATGTCTTTGGCACAGGCTAAGAAAATTCTCACCGTGCTTCCCACACTGACTTTCCTGAGTGATTCTCTTATCATTGAAGTCTAACTTAAAATAATTCTTATTACCTTCATATCAATTAATACTTAATCCAAAATATGACTACTCAAAGGCAGAATGCTGTGCCATTATTAAGACAAGAGAAGGAAAATAAGTGAATTTTTATTTGGATGGAAGTTAAAAGGAGTTTGAGGAAGTTATGAATATAAGCAGAGGACAATGACTGCTCTAAGTACTTCTAAATTAAAAGATCACTAAACTGCACTGAGACGATGATTCAAATACTTGTGAGCACTCACTCTCCACACAACTGAAGTTGCAAATGTACATGCAATTTGTTTCCTCACGGAAAGGAATACAATCAACATAACACACCTCCGGCAGTTCAGATTTCCTCATTATTCTTTCATCAATAACTCAAACTTCATTTCCCTCTTACGACACTGAAAGACAGAGCATAAACCTTGCAATCTCAATTTCACACGTGTGCTCAAACACCCTATTAAGAACAGTCTGCACAAGCCTTGCAGTGTTTTAGAGCAGATTTTGTGGGTAGGTTTCCTGTTTTCTCATCCAACTAAAAGCTGCTCTCAGATTGTGTTTATTTTATCTTTTCTGGTTTGCTTCACCATGGGCCCTCAATAGGTCATCACTGTTTATGTGGTCACAAAGACTTACATTTGTGAACACACAGCTTGCAAATACACAAAAATAGTTCAGATTCATAAAACAAGGACTGTTTCATAGGGGTGTATTTCAGGAAGTGTCTCTTCATAAGCTCGCAAATCATCAGTTTACAGTAGATTTGAAATAGATATGAGCATAACAGAATATAGTACTATGAAGATTTTATTTAAAAATAAGTAGCTGAATTGAACACGCTGCTATAAATGGCAGTGGGGTTAGCTGTCCTTTAGTTTTACACTGAACACTCGCAGCTTGCTTAAATTCTCCCACATCTTACAGTTCAAAATGGACAGATTTACCAGTCAGTTCATTTGTAGAAAACATTACTTTTTACCTCAGGCACACTTCAACGAAAAGCTATTTCTTGCTCATCTATTTCCCATACTGCCATGATATTCCATTAAAAATAGAAACCAAACACAACTTAGAAGGGTTTAATGCAACCTACAAAGAGATGATACTCACTCCTTAGATTTAACCTTGTTGTGATACAAACCTAATTATTATGCACTGGTGCTCTAAGTCTGCCTTAAGTAAAATCTAAAGAGTTCCATGTGTGTTACTGCTAGCTGCATCACTTGCAAATCTGACTCATGAAGACACATTGGTGTCATACACTGCACTTCATATATAAAGTCAAAGGTTAGATCAAGGACAAATTTATCTTCAATTTTTTGACTTCCTATTTTGTTCTTATTTTAATTACAAGAAAGAATAATAAAGAATATACATAATGATACAGTTACCTCCCAGAAGAACAAAAGAGCAAGAGTAACCTGACAAAACAACAAATCTGAAAGTGAAGGGCTAATGTTTAGAGCACAGATTCAACAGATTTTGTGCAGCCACATAAGATGACACCAATAGGTATAAACTGAAATTCAGAATCACAGAATTGCAGGGGTTGGAAGGGACTTCAAGAGATCATCGAGTCCAACCCTCCTGCCAAAGCAACTCCCTAGCCCAGGTTGCACAGGTAGGCATCCAGGCGGGTACTGAACATCTCCAGAGAAGGAGACTCCACCACCTCTCTGTGCAGCTGTGCCACTGCTCCGTCATCCTCACTATGAAGAAGTTCCCACACACATTTGTGCGGAACTTCCTATGCTTCTGTTTGTGGCCATTTCCCCTTGTCTTATCGCCACACAACCCTGAGAAGAGTCCGGCCTCATCCCTTTGACTCCCACTCCCATAGTACAGCATAAATTTTCATCAGAAATTGTTATGGGAGAGCTTTGAAATTTTTACTTCGGAGAGACAACAAAGGTACTAATTCTTGAAACCAAGGCCCCCTATAAGGGCCCCTGGTTGAGCAACTGTCAGACTGAGTATTCTGAATTACAATTCATATTTGATAATTTTGCCTAGTCTTGGCAGATGGGAATGAGAACAGCTGCTTGTAATTTGAAAGTGAAATTATTTATTCAGATTTATACACAGATGCAAAGCCCACTGCACTTATCCATGTGCTATAGGCACTTTGAACACTTCAAAATTCAACACAATCAAGGCCAAAAAGTAACTGAATTGTTACTGCATGATAAAGGAACTATCCACCAGCAAACTGAGCAACACAGTACAAACAAATCAGTAAAATCTCAAAAGGGACAGTGGTTTTTTTCAGTGCCAGTATACCATATGAACAACAGAGCAGTCAATCTATCTGGGACATGGCAGAAGAGGAAAAGCACACTCAAAAGCCCCAATACCCAAAAGAACAACATACTTCTAAGCTATATTCTCATGTTCTCATACTATATTGAGCTATCAGATGAAACAACTTCTCTGCTCCTATCTATGCTGCTGGAACAGATCAAACTTCTTTGACATATAATCATTAATTGTTGTGCAAGCTTTAGGGCATCTCCCAAAACTCCATGAATTGGACAGTTCGTGGAACAGAAGTTGAATATTATCGCTCTGCCATAATTCACATAATAAACAGATATTGCACTACCATACTCTGACTATTTTTCAAACATAGCCCCATATACTTTTACTTACAATGGAGCCTTCAACTAAGAGTTCTTTTTGATTATGAGCTTGATAAGAAACAAACCTCTGCATAAAGCATGAATGTGAAATTTTTTGGTCAGTGCTCTTGAACTGAATTCAAAAGAAGAAAGTCTGCTACAAAATCTTAGGCATTTGGGGAAGGAGCTCATTACTTTTAGATGCAACAGTCATCATTATCTGTATGGTTGTTATCCTACCACTAATATTTTACCGACTCCATAGTCTTGCCTAAAAGAAGACAAGCAGCACTTTTACTGTTCTCTGATTTGTTAAGAATACAAATATTCTTTGAATCTTGTCAGTTTTTCATCAATTTCCTACTACAATGAGCATAAAAATACTTTGCATATAAAAGTAGAAGAGAAATGTTATTGTGCTATCGCATTTAAACTGTTTGCATTACAGCAGGCTAAATGAGGATGACATTTATTGTCAAACAAGCTTATTTCATCATAAATGCAATCCATTACACCAATAGGGGAAATATGCTAATCGTTTTAACAATTTACGTGCTCTTTTTTTCTGAGTGCTAGAAATTCTAGTTATGAGTTTCATTGTGCCAAGGACAGACCAGTCTTTTCCAGACACTTACCCTCTGACAGCATGAATAAGTCTCAGTGATGGATAGGCGGTTCGCACTTTCAATTTATTCTTAAGGATTAATGCATTAACCCACTCCACATGCTTCTCTCCGCCTTTGACCATGAAAGCAGGGATCCAAAGGACACTGTCATTCAGCATGGATAGTCTACGCACAAATTTTTCTCTGTCACTCTCATTCCGAAAGCCTCCAAATGCTCTTTGTACAACTGATGGGTTCATGGTAATAAAATCAGATTTATTTCCCACATCTGCAGCAAACTCCACCACAGGAGCTAGATTGCACCTGAAGAGGAAGAAATTAATGGAAAAAAATGAAAATAAATATGAAACAGTAACTCAGAAAAATGTATGCATGAAGGAAAAGCTAAAAATGAACATGCAAGCCCATTTCAATTGACATGAGGAAAAAGTACCAGTGGTATTAAGTGTGACTGCACATAGAATTTTGCCAACATTTTCAGACTTAAAAAAAAAGGAAGAAAAAAGAAACCCATAACATCGAGTGCAACTAAGTCTGTGAACAATGTTTTTGTACATTTGAAAACAATGTCATCATGCTACCAAAAAACTATAGCTCAGTGTATGGCTTGCAACACCTATTACCTTTCTTCAGTGCTCCTTTCTTATTTTGTTTTTACCAACAACTCACATTCTTAAAGGAACTCAAGTCAGCTAATTGAGGTATAATTTATATATATACTCACTACATTTTTGTTCAGTACAGTATTTTATAATTGATAAATAAAATTCAGAATTCAGTTCATGTTAAAAAGATTTTCCTTGTTTTGGAATATCACTGCAGCTAATCAGATGTTTTGAAATTTAGTGTTCATTTCATTTTGAAATAAAATTTTTCACCTTTCCATTCTGCCATGGTGTCATGTGTCCAAACCTTGTCTAAGCTGCAGTAACTCTGTCACTCTCGTCAGGCCTTTGATCACCAAATCTTCTCATCTCTGTCATATGTCATATTTATGTGTAACACAAGAAGGAAGACCTTCTCTATGGGAAGCAGCACAAGAGGCTGGTGTCTGTACTTCTGAAACTACCTATGATTTCTGTGATGAATCATACCTGACTAGAACACATCACCTCCAGAACACAACTGTGAATTCACCTGTAGCTCATAAGTACCAATGCAAAACCTTAACACATTATTTTCAAGATTTAGCAAACTTTTCAGCTGAGTGAAAGGATGTTAAGTGATGTCAGACCTGTCTTTTGAAACATTTGCATGTTATTATACTTCAAATATAATGTCATTCTATTAGTCCTACTATTAGTTTCTTGCACATTGAACTTATTACTTAAACTGAATGTTTTAGCATCTTCCAATGGTCAGGCACTTGTGTGATATAGAATTAACTCAATTCAGTATGGTGATACAGATTAACACCCATGATCTATGCCTCGATGACAACCCTAATTCCTCAGAACACCACTTTTATTCTGTAATTATCAAGTAAAGTGGTGCAATCATCTTCAGAAATAAATGTTCATAAGGCTATAAATCCTATGTATTTTGAAGAGATAGAGTTGTCCAAGTTTCTGATTACATGAAGGCAGACGTAAGCTTTCTTGGGAAACAGATTTACATTTTCTGTTACTTTACACATCTGTCTGATAAACTTTCTTCACATACTACAGACAAAGAGTAATATCTTTTAGAAAAGTGTACTCAGGATATACCTTTTCTTCCACTTATTTCAATAGCTTTGAAAATTTCTGATGTCTGTAAAAACATTAGTGTATGAACCTAAATAATTTTGTTGCATAAAGTCCAAAAATAATCAATCAGAAGGCTGAAAAATCAACCTATGAAATCCACTGAATTACCACTGCTCTTGAATATATCTCTTCTAAGGATGGACTGCTGAACATAAAAGAGATTCTTGCCCAGCAAGACTTTTTTTCTCAGCACAGTCTCACTTATATACAAATAACAGCATCTATTACTGACAAACATGAGACAAGAGCCTGGCATTGCAAATCCTGTTCTGCCTGTTCAACATTGAGAAGAACTTACCTTGCTTAAAAATCAACGCGTTATATTAGAAGTGTGCACAAATACCATAGGCCATATGGTTCTAATGTGAATCTTTATTTCTTCTGACAACTCTTTTCTTACTTGTCAACAAAAGGTAGTGCCTAAAACTTTAAAAAACTTTATCCACTTTAAAAGCATACGCAGCCTGAGAGCAGCATCTCAGCATTATTTCACCTGGAGCCTACCAACAGAAAGTCATCACAGGCTTAACAAATAGAAGCTCTACCTACTCTTCATTTTAATACATCTTCTTCTGTAGCATACTTAATGTATAAAGGTATGCAGCATAATGTATCTAGCAGCATAAATTCTTAACTTGTATATCCAGATTTTTCAAGTAGAACTTCAGAAAGCAATGAGCAACCCAAATGTACTTAGTAACAACTTTGTAGTCTAAAAACAGCTTTTTCAAATCTTAGTCATATCTCTAAGCTTTAAGGTCTCAAATTAGGCATCTACTATATGATTAGAGGTAGGTAAGACATTTTGCTTTCCAAATGCTGACCAACCCTTAGCATCTGATCTTCCAAAAAAAATCAGGTATGTAAGTATGTACAAGGAATAGTGCTGATGTTTCAAATAATGCAGTAACAAAGTACATCTTAACTTTATAAGGCTGTTTGCAAAGAAGTAACTAGATGCTGTTACCCCTTCACTGTTGACACTGTTACTGTAGTAGACTATAAATAACTAAATGCAGGCTCTAATAATTTCTAGCCCTATTAAAGAAATAAATACAGCCATAGTAGTTGCAGCTCAACAGCTTATAGGAATATTACTCACATTAAGCCATTTCTCATTTTTCAGAGGGTACTTCCTTCAAATAATGATACTACTGCTCATTAAATCACATGCCAGTATTCAATATTTACTTCACATTTAGCTACAAGGTTGGAAAAAATCCACTAGTTCTTAAGACTTAATGAAACTGTTATGCCAGACGTGTCAAAGCTAGTACAACTACTACAAAGCTAGTAAAACTGCCTGTTGTGCATTTGTTTTCAGACTTCAGTATGTGTAAATAACTTCTGTTACCTATTTTTGAATTTTTATCTTAAACTTTAACATATCTTTATGTCTTACCAGAGCTTCATACAATTGTTAAAATTTCAAGGGTTTTTTTGCTAGCTGACATCAATAATCTGGCACTGACAGTCTTCAGGATTCTTCCATGAAAACATCCTACACGTAGATTCATCTACTTACATTCTGTCAAGTAAATTAAGAAGTCTGAGTTGAACAACTTTGAAACAGGCAAAATAAGCCTTCCCTGTTTATTTTGGCACAGAACTCCAAGAAAATCCACAGGACTAACAAGGAGGTCAGCTTGGACATTAAGTACCTAGGATTTTGTATGCAATAAATAAAACCTTATTTTTTTATTAAGTTGTCATGGTTATACCCAATTCATTAGGAAGAATAAATAGAAGACTGTCATTTACTGAGCTTCCCGTGTTGCATTATTGATACCTTGAAGCAATTCTATTGTTTAAAATTTGAGCCCAAAACACAGTTTTCTGCAACATACCATTATCTTCCACCGCACACATACACTTTCATTCTAACAGTAGTTTGTTGCCTTCATCTTAGACAACCCAAATAAGTGGACTGCAGATTACATCTGAGTAGGACAAATTTTACAAGGTTACTAATATTGGGATGGAAAGAACAGACTGGAATTAAATCACATGCAACACAGAAAAGCAACCTGATCAATTACAAAAGCAGCTGTAAACACCAGCACAGCGAAGATACATTATATTGTATCAAGGTTTGTAAGCCTGGTTCTCCTGAGCCCAAGCTCTTGACTGTTTAGAGAGAAAAGGACAAAACAATTCTTGCTACAAGAAAAAAAAAGGAAAATAATGGCATTCCTGTGTTCCTCTTAGTTTTCTTTTGTTTTTCCATTAAAAAATATATATCTTTTAAAGTGTATTCTTTTAAACTAACAGGCTGATGAATAATATATATATATACATACATATATATATATATACATGTTTTAAACCAGAATCTCTTATCTCTTTCTTACTTTTCTTACACTAAGATAAATGACTATTTACTCGCTCCCTTCATTCTGCTAAGCACTTTTTCTGCAGTAGAAGTCTTCAAAAGGTGGTCTAACGAGACAAAACAGGTAAAGCTGAGAGAGGGAATTAGGCTAAAACCAAAGAAGGACAAGGATCATTAGCACCAAGGAAAGTTCAGACTGGATATTAGGAAAAATTCCTTTATTGTAAGAATAGTCAAATCTGGAATGGACTTCCAAAAAAAGGTGGTTAATCTCCAGGCTTGTGAGTGTTCATAAGCACTTGGAAAACATGTAACTGTGAATATGAGTTTATAGCCATTTTTTACTGCAGTTTAGCGAGTTTAAAGTCATTTCTTACTGCAGTTCTGTTAGTTTTCTAAATTTAGGTCTTAAATCAACTCTTAAATTAAGATTTTTTTTCCTAAAAGAAAAGAAGAAAAAAAAAAGAAGGAAGCTGCTCCGATGCTGCACTTGCACTTATGGAAGGTATTCAGTACTATGGCCCACCAGTGCTGTGGGACAGGTGCTACTTATTGACCAAGGAAGTTCAGCTTCATAAGGAAACATCTCTGTTTCAGTTCTGTTTACAGAATGGGCTGACTGATGTTGTGGTCATGAACAGCCCCTACCAGCAGTTGAAATTATCATAAGGTGAAGCCGAAAAGAAATGTGTCCACAAGAAATCAGGCCTCCTTCAAGGTTCTTCTGAGTTAGAGGCTACTCATAGGCCATCCAATTACCAAAGAAGTTTATCTGTAGACTGCAGTTGTTAAGCATTTTGGTGCTAAAGAAGGAAGAGAGAGAAGGAAGGAAAAAAAAAAAGAGTGACACATTTAAAAGCTGAAAATAGCCTAATGATCTAATGATGACACATTCAAAGGAAGTGTTTTGTTTTGAAGTAAAGTCTGTTTAACTGGCAACTTCTCTTTCAACAGATCTAATTTCTTCGTGCAACCAGCTCCAACAGCACAATAGTTGTGCTCCAAGCAAGCCAAACTAAATGAGTATTTAGACATAAAAGCTAATATTTAAAAAGAACAAAAAAAAAAATAGTTTCAAGATATAAAGTAAATTAATACCTTCAGACTTATGAGAAATTTACAACCTTTTTTTTTCTTCCTATTAATTTAAGGAAAAAACGAAAAATAGAAGAAAAAAGGTACTACCACTGTTCAATCAGATTAAGATTAGAGCAGACACAGAAATTTCAGCTATCTTCCTGAAATTAGAAATCACATTTCCACAGTATTGTTGGCAGATCTGTCCTTTTCTTCTTTCTGAACAGAGCTGCTAATTGCCTGCTACTCACATCACAATTACCCACAAAACCAAGAAGTCAGGGAAGAAATGGGACAGATTATTTTCCTCCTTGCAAAGGAACAAACAACAGATCTATTAAATGACTACAAGCTTTTTCCACCTCAAATTCACTAAGCGTGAAACTGGACAAGGCAAGAAACAAAAGTGAAGTGACACCAGAAAAATAAGAGCTAGGTTCATCTACTAAAAAATCATTACTGATGATGGCAAAAATATTCAGCTTAATTCCTAGGTGCTTACAGTTAAACTGGAAGGAAAATTCTATGCTGAATAAAAAGGATATATAATAAACTGTGCAATTCAATCCAAAGAATCAATTAAATACTGATATCCTGTCATGCTTGTTCCTTGCCAGAGCAGGTCTGTGGCAGTCAAGCAGCTTCATGTAACATGTCATAACTACTTCAAGTCTGTCCTCCACATATAGGCCAACTGTTAATGAAAGGGAATGCTGAAGAATTAGCATCACCATGACAAAAAACACAATATTTTGCTATTTCCATATTTTATTTAATCAAAAAACTGCAAAACTCAGTTGACATCTGCTTTTGAAAAGGTTCCATAATGACCACTGAAGTCCTTTAAACAAGGAGAAAGGAGAGAGGAGGGGACAGGATATAATTATAATATAGGCAAGTTACTCAGAAAGTAATGCCACCTACTTATTTCCGTGGAAACTACTACAGAAACAAAGATCACAATAATACTACTTGAGAAAATTCTTACTTATTTGAGTAGAGTCAATACCATTCACTGTGCCATCAGTGTTGAACAAGAGCCTGTGTTCCACGCTCATAAGAATCCGCACTATCAGAAGTGACCCACAGCTGCTGTCACCACTATCAAAATCCATCAATCCTGACTCACTGTGCTCATTTCCACTGTCTGGACTCCAGAAATGTTCAGCAAGCATCAATGTGTAACAATGGGTGCCATGGTTCATCAGTGACACACCTTTGCTTCATATGCACTTGCATGTCAGATGCCACTCTGTCAGACTGCCCCTCTGCTGCCATCTGCAACATGGCAACAACATGTAGCCAAATACAGAAGGGAAGGTTCAACCTCTACTGCCATACCACCTCCACCACCTACCTCTGATATCATGGTCCAATACAATAAAATAGGACGCACTACTTGCAGAACAGCCCTTGTATATTAAATATATGTATTTCCTCTGATCTTTGGCATCATTCAAATTCAGAACCAAAAGCTAAACTCAACTGGTTTTGGTAATTACTGTTATGTTACATATCTGCAAGAGTTTTGTGATTTCAGAGAATTCTACTTAACTACTGCATTCCAAAATGTACCATTCACTATAACAAGGTCACCTGTTCTTTAAATGGTAATATACTACAGAGCTCTGGTCTGAGACCTCCGGGATGAAAAAGTATAGATGATGAGAAAGGAAAATGTATCACATTTAACTCTCAGATGTAGTGACCGAGCAGCTCTAAAAGAACTGAAAAGAGCACCGTGTGAAAAACAGCCCCTGCAACAGAACGGTGCCATTTAAACATTTTAACTGCAATTAGATTAATTACCTGGTATTTTCATTCTAATTTACTTTAGGGAATTAGTGATTTGGGAATGCTTCAGAGACTTTTCTGGTCATGGCAGACATACTTTACTTTAGCTTGCCACCACAAAAATTCTAGAGGTGCAAGGATCAACAGGGTATAAGAAAGCAAACAGTAAGAACAGAAGGGATATGAGAAACAGGGAAGGAGCACAGTAGTAGTATAGACATCATAAGAGTTTTTTTCTTTTATTAGTGAAAAGCCCCTGTGCTTGCTGTTTTAACTACGTGTCACATTTTCTGTTGCCAAAGCAAGTATGACTTTGCTAAACTTGTGGAACTAATCCATCTTATCCTGGCAGAAGACACGTCTCTAGACTCTCCTTTTCTAATGTTATAAAAACAAAGTCCTCGTGTGATTAAGTAACTAAAAAAGAGGCCACTTTAAAATGTCCTGTAAATACAGTAAACCTGCTTATGCTGATTCTACACTGTTTGCAAAAATGACTTATCTATGCACTCACCTAAAGAGCTGCATTGTTTTACTTGTGAAATTTTTATGACATGAGGAATGCTTATTATTTGCCTCTAGTTTAGATGTCTATTTTTAAACATTCTTCTAATTTTAAGTATTCTAATTATGTCTTTGTTGGATAAATGTGCTTTGAGAGGCACTGTTAAACAGAAGGCTGGGCTGTCTCAAAGAAAGATGGCCAGTTATTAGCAACTTTGGATGACTTTCAAAGACATTGGCTAATTTACACCTGATAGCATCTGGCAAAGTGCTAGGTATTGACTACATCTTTACACTTAATAAAGCATATATTCTCTGTCTTTATTAGTTATTACTAAGATCTTTACTATTGCTAAGACCTAAACAGAAAGGTTAACATTTAGGATATTATGTCCTTTTCAATTTCACAGATTTTCACCGTTAGTGGTATTGTTGATGTTGGATCAAGCATTAAAACTCCAGTTCTAAGAAACAACCCTCTTTCAAACACGAGTACCTTCATTTCAGACCTCTTAAGAGAAAAAGAACATAAATTACTATGAAAATCAACTGGATCATATATTTAACCCCAATAGTATAAATTACTTTTTGTAGCACTTAGTTACAATGCACTCACCATCATGAGACTTTACAACAGTTTTGCTCATCAGTCAACATATCTAGCTGCACTCATGATTTTCTATATACGTGCACTATCTGCTTTTCAGAACAGTGATAGGTAGTGAGTAGAATTAGTGCATATTACTTCTAGAAAAATGAACTGAAGAAAAAAACAGCAACAAGCTGCCATGCTACCAATATCAGAATCCCAACAGCCAGAGATGAGTGGTTCCCAATCAATACTATTAGATCATGTGATCATATATGTTGTATCTTACTTTCTATTTTAAATGTAATAAGAGGAATTAGGAAACTATAACCTTGAAGCATGCTTTGATTTTAATTTATCATAAAAGGAATTCCCTATTATTTATTTTAAACAAACATATATACCTATGCACTCACCCAGACGTATACAAATAAATATCACATACAATATTAAGTTAACGATGGAGAATCTGTGAACTTTTGAAAAGTTTAAAGTTTGACTTCTACACCAGAAACTTGACTGTATTAAAACTGTCTACAGACTGCAGGGTCAAAGATGCACTTATCCAGAAGACTTTTTTTTTTAATTCAGATTGCTCTACCTATTCATACAACAAATGAGATGTCTTCCCAGCCTAAAAACCTGATCAGCAGCTGTAACATTTTGATGTAAAAATTTTATCTTTATGCCACATTGCTTTATTTTGTTAAAATCTTGTTAGATGTCACAGCTTAGCTTCATGACTAGTCAAACAGGAGGAGAATATGGATACAACGTCAATTAAATTCAACATGTGAACAAAGAACATACTTTGTTGATTTAAACTTTCTAAATGGCGTTCTTGAGTTTGCTTTCTAAGAAAAGACTTTTACCTGCAAAATCTAGCCTCTTAATTTTTCTGTAATTCTGATGGATAAAACCCATTTAACCTCTGAGAGAGTACAAAAATATGGCATAGCTAAAAGCTGTTCAAAAATCTGGTATTTATTAGTGGATTCCTTCTGCATTAAGGATGCTAAATTCAAAGATACAAGCAAAACATATAGGAAAAATGAAAGAGTGGTATGGAATTGTTTCAATGGCCCCTTGTTAATATACATATCAAATAAAATACAATTTTCATGTATACGTCTTACTTTGAATTAAGGACTGAAAGTACAATTTTTGTTTTCCATATTTTTGTAATTTTTGCCAAGATCTTTTCTCAAGTTAAAAAAAAGAAAAATAACCTGCAATGACAGTGATTTCTGTATTGTATTTTAACACTGTCTTTCCACTTCTCTCAGAGCAAAGCAATTACAACTTCTGCTTAAAAAGCAAAGTGAACTATTTTCTGCCTAACATTGTCTACATCCATATACTGCCAGGCTCTCAGATGAAGCCAGCTACTCTTAATTATTTTCTATTGATTCCTAAATCAATAGAAAATGTCAATGGTATTCTATTGTAGGTACTTGACAGATGAATGAATAAAAAGTGAAGCCTGTCAACATTTTTTCCCAAAGTGCATGGATACATTTTTAAAGCAATGTGAAAAGATTTACATGTGTGACTTCCAATTACCTTAATGGCAGCCATCTGGTTCAACATCAAAACATCACACTGAAATTTTACCCCATGCTGCACAGAAGTAAAGCAGTAATTTACAACAGGCCATCCCTATTGGCTAAAGAAAGAATAGGCCATCACTATTGAAAGAAAGAATATTTTTGAAAAAGAAAATATTTTGCATTTTTTTCTACTATGAGACCCATAACAATAATTATTTTGTTTGGAATAAAAACAACGGCAAAAATAAGTAGCCCCAGTTTCTCTCAGCAAGCTCCTTGTTTCACTTTCACTTTTTAGAAAAGAAATCTCTTGTAAATAATACAAGAACATATTCAAATCTGGGGAATCCCATAATGAGGAATACAGTTTCACATTCTGTTATTTCAGACAACCCCTGAAATCTGTAGATGAGATTAAAGCACTTCTCCCAGCTTTTGTCCAAGAAGCATTGCAGGTTGCATGTTCAAAAGCAGAAGAAAACTCACCTTATAACAAAGTCATGAGTATCAATCTCTTTTCCACACCCGCTGTCCAGAAGGATGCCAGAATTTCCAACTACAGCACAGGTTTTAAATCGTCGATTCTTCATTGGGGAAACCTCAGGGAGAAGGTTGTGCAAATCCTGAGAAATGTTTAGAGTGCGACGTCTGTCTAGCACATAATGGATTACATCTCCTGGCTTGAAGCTGCTTTTGACTACTGAGACATCTCTTTCCGCATCCAAGAAGCGAAGAATACTCTTTCTGGGTGGAAAAAAAAACAATGCATGGATAAGACCTGGTATATTCACTGCTGCATTATCAAATTATTATCAATTATCAAAAAGTAACACAAAAGATACAGAGCATGCAGCATAATACCGACAGTAGTTAGCATCAGACAGACAGAAGTCACTTCTCATGTTCTATGGTTAAAGGAAAGCTGTTACGACAGAATTCAAATCTTAATTACAATGTCACACATAAAGCACTGCAGCAATAGATTTTAATCCTTTCAGAGATGAAAGCACTGAGAGACCAAGGGAAGATAGCTTTAAAAATTAGACAGTATATACTATTTTAGTGTTTTACAAAGCTTCAAAACTTTCACACATATTTCAAAGAGGACAAGAGCTGATGTTTTCATAGAAAAGTGACAGTTTGAAACATGATGGTTTAGGAAATAAATGTTTCACTACATTGTCATGTCTCACAACTCAGCTTGGTTAAGGAACAGCCATGTTTTCATACAGCTCCTTATTTTACTGTAAGAGTAACACATTCCATTTAGCATAAACTTAGTACTAATTAACTGAAGCTCAGTTAAATGATTCTAATTAACTTGAAATAAAACCACCCACTGTCTTTCATACTGATTTAAGCAAAATTGGCTTAAAACATGCTGCAAATTAAAGTACTGCAGTTCAAGACCTAGTCAAACTGTTCCCTGAACTCAGAGAAGCACTTCCTAGAACACAATCGTTACTTTAAATCAGTTTAATTCAGTTTAATTCAGTCCTGTGGCTTGCTTCTCTGCCACTAAATATTCAAACTGTTAACAGGGTTTAGACACGCATGATCAAGTTCAGGGCTTAACAAGCTACCACAGATCAAGGCACTATGATAATTAAGCATCTGTATACCCTCAGTGCCCAGCAAATAACAGGCAAAGTGTGCCTGCCTGAAGGTCAGCAGCAGAAGTTAAATCATGGTAATCTATACCTGCCTGTGGGGTACTAAATGCTGAAGCATGGTAAGTAGGTAAGTAAGCATTATGAGACTCTTTTAAGGACTACAGTTACATACGGAGTGATCCCTGCACTGGTAGTACAAAGCAGTCTGCAGTACATGTCTGAACCTGGCATTAAAAGCTACAAAATGTCAGAGCTGAAGGAACCCCTGCTAGGCTGGAACTGCTACTGACCACAGCATTATGCACTTGGGCCTTCACCTACTCTACAAAGTGTGAATGTTCGTGAGCTGGTGTGAATACCAAGCCTGATTCAAAGCTTATGCTGAAGTCCAATATGGAGCAGACAGGACTTGCTGACCTGAAGCAGGTCACCCCACAGCTGTTAATACAAACACTTTTTTTTTTCCCTATTTCTGCAATGCTAAGAAGAAGAAAAGCAGTAATTTTATATTTTCCACTGCTGTCAGCAGATAAAACAGGATTTAAAATAGACTGTTTCTTGAGTAAGAGAATGCTATTTTTACGTAACCAACTTTTAGAGCAGAACTTCCTTAAAGCAGATCAAAACAGGAAAAGATAACTAGAGATACCACTCCAGCAGTTGCAACACCCATTGAGAGACGTAAGGAGAAATAATCTCAAGTAAAAAGGAACGAACTACAGAAGCACCATGACCAGACAGCTCTTGTGTCACCGCCTTAAGAGGAAAGAGCAAGTCTAAACCTTGCAGTCGCACAAAGCGCTCACCCTGGAATTGACTTCAGAAGCCATAGGGGAAGGGAAACAGGATAAGAATATTTTTTTTAAGTGCTTCCTCTCATTTCCTACATCAGGACAAAGGAGGACAAAGAAGAATGTTCTGAAGTGTCTTTTACAGCTGTCAGGTATAAACGAAGGAGCATCGGGGCAAAGACAGCTTGCACTGAGGGTCGCAGAATAAGGGAGAATGGTGGAGAATATTAAAATTCTGCATACTGAAAACTTTCAGCAAGAGGTATAAAGGGTCAGGCAAGGTACTTCTGTAACACAGGATAAAGGTTCCACTTCAACCTGTAAGTCAAATGGACCTCAATCCTCATAGGTTGATGAATTCATTTTGTGAATACACTGCAACAGAAACTGCTACAAAATCAGAAGGAAAAATAAAGAGTAAGAAAGAATGACTTGTCAGATCTAACAGTACTATAAATGATTAGAAATACTAGTTATCTAAGAAGATCCACCAGACCAACGGCTGTAAAGGATGATGAATACAGTGAAATTTACCAATAGTATCAGCCACAGTGTCCACAGGCTTATTTCATACTGCACTCTAATGTGAGGTAGGGTGACCACAAGTAATCCAGAAAACACAGCAGAAATTAAATGAAACCTAGGGCCCTGACTAAACAGACATCATCAGGTTTACTTAGTTGCTCAAGGAACCCATACCTGAAATGTGGAATGAATGGGCCTAAATGGTTTTGTAACCAAACTCAGTGCCATCAGCTTACTAACTTGTACACTACTTCAAAATATAAGAGGAAGGCAGTGAAGTTATGCAAACACTGCCAAAAAGAAGCAAAAAAGTGCCTGAGCAGCCATTATTTATTTGGCAATGGTAACTCACAGTCAAATCTTTTTTACTTGCCTATGGTCCTACACATGCTCAAAGATTTCTCTACAAGACCTAAGGTGGACCTGAATCAGATCTATATAGACAATCAAATATTAAACTGCTGAAATTTTTTAGTCTGATTTTGTCATTAGAAAATTGTGTGCATAGATACTAAGCATGAACGAGAATCCCTCTGTCAGTAAGAAATGTATAATAATGCCAGTATTAAAATATGCCTTTTAATATTAAAGGAAATGTGATTAAGAATGCAGATGTTCATATTATTGTTCCTCTCTGCTACTGACTCATTCGTACTGTGGAGACAGGAGTACTTCCCACTTTCACGTAAGTGTTGAGATAAAAAGTTATTCTAAAGGATAAGATAACTTCAAACTGTGAAACATACTTGGATGTCTCACTCTTGATCCTGGCTAATAATAAGAGCATTTTTGAATCTCTATACCGTCCCAAGACACAGAGCCCTGAAAAAAAGCACAAAAATGCTGTAGCAAGGCTGAATAAATGGATTTGAGGAATAATTTTAAGCAAGTGCTAATTCACATCTTGGTGCACATAGAATTCAAAAGCATGCCTAATTAGAGGAAGGAAAAAAAAACAGCATAATTTTTAGTGAACCTTTTAGTAAACGTGTTAAATAGATGGAGATTCTGCAACCTTAGGCTAGAACGCAGAACAGAACTGCTTCATTTGAGGAGGTCTTCAAGTTTTGTTTGGATGAAGAAACCTGTAACTGATCCCTTTGTGGGTGGATGAGGCAGCTGTGGCTCAGGCTTATCTGGAGCCAAGCAACTGCCTGCAACCTGTTTACATGACTCGCACAAACATGGTGTGACAACATGGGGTTGACTTGGGGCTTTGCTTCAATGACCAAAACCAGATGTTCATAATATTTAAACACTGAGTACAACTCCTGGCTATTCAATAAGGGATATGTAACAAATAGCACTGCCTTCAAATAGCTTTCCAAACAATATAAAGTGTATTATTTTGGGACAATGTGGTGACATTTTTCTACTTACATGCATTTTATGGCTTTATATTGTTCAAAATACCCTCTGAACTGTACAACTACACTTAAAATTACACAGTACCTCTTCCTCATTTTCCTCTGAACTGTGTGGATTATGGAAAAAAAGAATCATTTAAATACTGGGCTTTTAAGATTGCAAATAAATTTCTAAACAGTGTTGAAGAACACTAATGCATGACCTTTCAGTGAAAGCCAAACTAGGCCACAACACTGTCTAAAATACTTTTCCAGGGAAAATCCCTCCTTCTGTGCATGGCACTGCTGGAAAGGGTCCAAAAGGATCATTTTTCCACCAAAGGGTCCAGGCTTTTCTGGCTGGGAACTCCAATGATTTGGGGTAGCACCTGACAGGTATCCTCAGTACCAAGGTATCTAGCTGGGTTAGGTCATGTATAACCACCATACAGAAACAGAAGGACTGAATGATTACCTAGCCCACACCCTGCCCCTATGAAGATGTCTTACTCAACATCACCCTGAACATATTTATCTAACATAGTCCTAGCAGTCTCCCCAGTGGTGGAGACTCAACAAACTCTCCATGCCCTCTATTAATTTCAGTGATTTCCTAACCTTACTGGAGCACATTATTCCTAGTGCTGGTGTGGACCATTCTCAAAGCAACTGAAGCCTGTTTTTCCTTTCACCTTGCATGTGGAGGGCAGATTACTGCTTCCTCTTGGCAAGAACTGTCACTTAGCAGAAGCTAGGAAGCTATCCTTTTTAAACCACGTGTTTTAAGTCTTTGAAACTTCTTGTTGCTCTCCGGAAGATTTCCTACCATTAATTTACTCAGGCCTTTAAACAGTTTGATTTTACAGTGACTCTGGTTTAACTCTTGCAAGTCTTAACATCGCTTTACCCTCCCCAGATGGAAGGCAGAAGGTGGCTCTGAGCTGTTGATAACCCCAAGGACTATGGACTAGGCAAAGAACTTTTTTTTTCCCAATTATTCACTTCTTTCCTAGAAGAGCTTTTTTTAAAAAAAAACTTCTATCAGTCAGACAATAGAAAAATACAGAACTCTCACTGACCAAACCCAACTCAGATGCATACATCCCTGCCTCCTCCAAAAGGAAACACAAGATGCAGCTGCCTAAAAGGGCAGGCTGTGGCCTTGTGTTACTGCAGAGTTCTTTCTTGTTTTGTTGTTTTTATTCATGAACACTAAAAATACTCCTGCTCCAAAGGAGCAGTGCTCTCCAATTCTCTGCTTGCCTTTGATACTTACAAACAGTGTATGTTTGATTAATTATCTTTCCTTACCAGGACATCCTTTTTATGCTTTCTCAATGCACTGATCCCATGGAGACTCCGCCTTAATCAAGATCAGTTAGTTTTTCTGAATGTGCCCTTCATCCAACTACATGGAATATTTTTCACGTTTACAAAAGTTTTTTTGTTTTCCTTTTCCTAAAGATCTATTTATTACTGAAAGGCCAGTAGCTACTTATCTACAAACATCTGGAGGCTTTTTTTTTACTATTATTATTTTGTAATAAAACTAACCAGAAATATTTTGATTTCTAAATATTGTTTTGATCATATTGATAACTAACAAGTTAGCTAAACTGCTGACTTAGACTTCCCTTATCTGAAGTTAGGCTTTTCAAGTTTTAGATATTTTGGGACTCATTTGATGTTTTCTTTTTTTTTTCATAAAACAATGTAAACAATTCTTTTGATATATAGCTAGCGTATGCCCAGCAACATCTTACCCTCAAGAAGTTCCTGCTCCACTTAAGTCATTGCAGACTCTCACTTGCTCTCTTCCTAATAATTCTGCAAATTCTCAGAGTTGGATTCATTAAAACCATGAGTACTGCATTTAACAAGGGAAAGGTTCATGGCAATCACCAGTTCACAGACAACCAACGCAAGTACTGCACTGGCTGCCAGGCAGTTGCTGACTGTTTCCATGCTCAACTCTCCACCCCCCCACCACCTTCAGGGCATCATGCTCCTTATTGACCAGAATGGTCACCTCAGCAGCTGAAACACGCACTGATCGAGCTACAATAATCAGGCTATAAATCTGCAGAGCTTTACAGCAACAGGAATAGTGGACTTATAAACACATTATGACCCAACTGCTGCTTAACATATGAAAGCTAGAAATACCTTAGCTTTCAATGCACTGAAGCAAACTAGAGTCAAAGAAAAAGAGTCAAAGGGGTTAACTACCTCAAATTACAGAGAACGTTGAATTTTCAGTTGATGTGAAGGACTGAGGAGGAAAATAAGGTTTACTGTGACTAAACTGTACTGGAAAGCCCCAGGGCTCAGGTCTCAAAATCTGGAGGAAACAGAATGGCTGGCTCTAAAACCTAAAAAAGCTCCTACAAAAGCTTCAGAGCAATGTCACTGTTCCAGTGGCAGTCCAGTGTCTGTCACTTGCTGTTCAATGGCTTATCATAGCTATTGCGTACAAACTTGAAAGATAAACAATGATAATAATCAAAACTCTTCAGAAGGGGAAGTCACAATGGTGTTTTTTTCTTGGTTGTTGGTTTTTTCTTTTTTTTTTTTTTTTCTTTTAATGATGCTGTTAACAACTTAGAAGTTCTCACACTTCTCTGAAAGGAAATTTCCACTCTCTCACATTGTAAAGAGAAGAACACAGCCTAGACACACATAATTTTCTCATATTGTCTTCCCAAAATTCGAAACATGTCTGCTCCCTTCAACACAAACACATGCCCACATTTAATCAAAAATAAGTGGAAGAAGAAATTCACATCCTGAAACCTCACACTATAATTATATGATTTCATACAGGTTATCGAAGTTCTAGCATCAGTCCTCCATCAGACAGGCTTGTGTCATCTTAGTCACACCTCTCTTGTTTGAAGCTACAGCCTCTAATGTAATGTTTCTGTACCAGGAAAACCTTCACACTGCTACTAAGAATAGGAATAACTTAAAACACACAATTTTGCAGAAGGTGGGTTCTTCTTACACATGGCTGAAATCATTCTGACAGAAAGGGAGTAGAGCAGGCAGCCTTCTCCCCTCAGGCACGAGAATTACTAATTATTTTTCAAAGTTGTCAGCAATCAGTAGGTAACATCAGCTAGAAAAATCATTCTCCCACTAGGGCAATTGTGATCAGCGAAAGAGCAAATCTGCTACAGTCTCTTGTAATTAATGACATCACCATTCCCTTCTCAATCACAGAAAGCCTAGTACTTTCTTTTAATGCTTCCTTAGCATCTCCTAAAAGGGCTTTGATCTCCCTAAACAGCTGCAACATTCCCTCATCTCTTCTGGCTGCAAGGTCCCAGAGAGAGCACTCCATGACACCAGACACCCTGTGGAACCTTCATGGGTCCAGATAATGAAGCTTTTCACTGACTGACTCACTAAGGACTGATCTGGCCAAGAACCCATATGACCTTTTTCAGTTGACAGAAACTGGTCACTACCCTGAGCTAATAAAACCACCACATGACCACAAAGAGAAAGCAGCAAAGGATAACGACAAAGGGTAACATTTCAGCTACCAGACAGCAATGTCCAGACATACCACTAAAGAACAGCCCTTGCACAAAACAAAACTCACTGACAAATATTTTCCATGTTTTAATATAGTCATTGTGGGTGTCAAGCTGATGTAAGACACAAAGGTAGCTGCAGTTTATGAGCGATTTGAAGTTTTATGGAATGTCTTTATGCTGTACACTAATAGTTTCACAAATTATTGCTCCACTGCTTAGAAGTGATACGTTTTTTTTTTTTATACATTATTCAAAAGGGTTTTTTTTTAATATTTTTCTCCTACCATTACTTCCTAGGATGAAGCTCAACCACAAGAGTACTACTGATCACATTAACAGTTGCAATAATAGCATGAATCATCTTCATGGTCTAAACAGTGAGCATAATGTTCTTTGGAGAGCTGAAAAATTAGTTTAACCATGAAAGCACTTCAGCAGATTGCTACACACATTTGAAGTTAGTCCTGATAGATTCTTATGTGTAACAGTATTTAAGGTTAAGGTTTCAGCTTGCTGGAGAAACAGGGAAGAAAGGTTGAAGCAACCCTCCTGCAGCAGTGAAAAAAGAATGTATATTGTTCGGTCAGCATCAGATGTTTCACGAAGGTGTCCTCAGACAGAACTATTCTTCCTCATTTTTGAATACCATAACTGAATATGCTACGCATATCAGCAAAAAAGATTTCTGAAACAACAGGAGTAGCAGGTACCCTGGACTCCTTTCACATAGTGCACTCACATTTTTCCACATTGCACTACTACTACAAAAAAGTATTCTTCACTGTACCATTTTTAAGAAACACCACACGTTCACATCATATACTTCCTCAGAGCACATTAATTATTTTTAAAATGGCAGAACTTCCCCACCTCCAACTGTACAGAAAAGGTATTGATTTTGAAACTCATGTTTTTGGGTAGAGTGAGATGATATTCTAGTTCTTACAGACTTAAAAAAACTCAAAAGCTCAAAATGGTGAATACCACTGTGTTACCCCTCTGTCTGAATGATGTTTGCTGCTTCAGAAGCAGGTGAAAAATGAACGCAACCCAAGCTTCATTTTCACTGTTAACTTTAATCAAAAATCTGCTGTAACATTTCTACTGGTTTGTCGTTTGGCTCGAGCAGAAAAGGTGTATTGGTTTTAAATGGTTCTGAAATAGGATAATCGACTTCTCAAAAAAAATTGGATGACTAAAAAGCATAATTACCTTTTTCTACTTACAGCCTCTCAAAGCTTCCAAATTAGTTTATTTCAGAAGCAAAACAGTGTGTTTTCTTCAAATAGTCAGAACTATAATATATGATTTGCAATTTCTGCAGTAGTCTTCCAAAGTTGCTTCCTACTTGTCCAACTTAAACTGTTTGTTACATGCACATGAATTCTATATGTTGGTAAAGGACACTGCATATTTCTTCTAGGCTACCTTTGGAGCCTAACTCATCCATTACCTTGCAATCAACACACTGTCCAAACAGGTGACAAAAAACAGACATTCTTGGGAAGAAAACTCCAGGGCTGAGGCCTGGCAATGCACCTTGGATGGCTGACTACCAGATGTTTGCTGCTAGGAGCCTGGGAAGCAGTGGGGGAGCCCAGCCAGGGGACAGGACACCACAGTGCACCACAAAACAGAGGGCACAGCTACAGGATCCAAAGTATCAAGAGGAGCATAGTTCATAATAATAAAATTCTTATTTATTCATAGTTCATAATAAAATAATTCTTTTTACTCTTTTCACCCCTGATCTCATTTTCAGGGGAACACACTTCACAACTGTCACAGCACACAGAACTTCCAGAAAGGGGTGACAAAGACACTGCTCACTGCTTTCACTACCACTGCGGACACGTTAATCATTTTTGAGCTACCCATGTGCTCAAGGGGCATTCAAGACCAGGCTGGATGGGCTCCTGGGCAGCCTGATTTGGTGGATAGCAGCCCTGCCCAAAGCAATAGGGTTGGAACAACATGATCTTCAAGGTCTCTTCCAACCCAGATCATTCTGTGGTTCTACAGTTCTGTGGTTCTCAACATGCTTTAGAATTATGAACATAAAATTGTAGTTAGGATTCTGAGTTCCTCACTCAGAAAAGCCATGCTTTCATAAATTCATAGATTGCTAGTTTAGGTGTTTTTTTTTTTGTTTTTTTTTTAATGTAGGGTCAGCTAAACAACAACCAAAAAAAAAAAAAAAAAAAGGAAGAAATCCAATTGAAAACATAGTTCAATTAGATCAAACTCCAATTTAGCATCCTAATAATCCAAAAATCAAGGCTATGAAAAAAAATTACAGCTAAAATTGGCTCTTTACTATCATGTTTCTCTCCTAACCCCTGCACTGCTGAGCTCTGCCCCACACTCCTCTCCTCCTGCTCACCTCACTAACTGAGACAAGGAAGATATGAAGGCAATACAATACTCGGCCTGCTCTTCCCTCAGGCCCCAGCATGGGTAGGCCCACTCCGTTAAGGCACATCAGAGCTGCCATTTGCTTTAATTCTTCCACTCCGCTCTCACATTCAGTATGAGCCTAAGGCTCTTTCTGGCTTCTCTGTTTCCAAAAAAAAAGGAAACTGTATGAGATTGTCGGCACTGCTGGTATCTGACCTCCTGACCCTGACCAGCCTCAGGGAGGTCAGCAACTCATGTCTCAGCTCTTGACTCCTACACTGAAGTCACCTGCCTAAGCTCCCTTTGTAGTTAGGAATAAAAATAGTTACTTTCAGGCTACATCTGTCCTGTTTTAGGCATCTAGGATGAGAGAAAATCATATCCTTAAAGCGCCAGTTTCTCATCACTGACTCCAAGAGAGTTCTTGACCACATGCATAATGTAGAAAATGTCCTCCAGGTCTGACATGACATAACCGGGTGAAAACATTTTATTCACTCTTACAAAGGTTGACTTCACTTTGCAGCCTAATGGCATTTGCTTGCATTTAACATTGCACCTTTAGAGAGTACAGTTATAAAACATCCACCTGCAACAGTAAATCAAATTACTTTCTTCTGGACCAGAAGAATTATAGGCAATAGTAATATGAAATGAACTATGTGTTACTTAAGACACTCACCTTATCTCCAGAACCAAAGAAGAATTGATTTTCCAACCCTCTACAGAATGCTGAAAGATAGCAGAGCCGCCCTTTCGGATTATTTTATCAGAGCTATTGATCATTGATCGACTCAAACTCAGCTCACCATCTCTGCAACGCAAGACAGAAAAGACATAGTTACAGCAAGGCTAACTCTGCATGTAAGTATTTTACTTCACAAGCACCAGCACTATTTCCTTCTCTTCACAAAAAGAAGCAGTTATCTCCCCTTTTCTCTTATTCTACTTGCCACAGCAAGTAAGCTCTCCCTACGAGTAGTCTATAAGACATCTATATCTAATACTTGAACGTGCCACTTAAGAGCTCTGTTTTTGGTTTTAATCACAAAATCTCCAAATTGTGAACCTACACCAAATTTCAACCAATTTAAGTGTATGAAGCAGATGCTGAACTTCTGTGTTACAAATTTCCAGTGTTAAACTAAGAACTAAATGTTAAATTTCAATCTTTCCCCTTGCAATTGGTCACATTACACACGGCAATCGCCTAGCAGACTCTCTTTCCCTCCCACTGGTACGTTCATGAGTGTTTCATGAGTTTAATAGCTTTAACCACACAAAATTTCCTTTCATGAAATTTTTGCATGCATGTATCCAGACAACTTCAGTTGTCTTAAATCTCTACATCTACCTCATACTGAAATTTTGGTAGCTACCTTAATAAAAAAGGAACTGTAGTAAGCTGTGGCTGATAACCACAGAGTAGTGATGAAGAAGAATAAACACTATCAACTGTAATTATATTCATCAACAGGGTCACACAAATAAAACAAATATTAAAACACTGCAAGCACAGTGTAAAGCCTTAGATCTGAGTTGTGTTTTTATCCTAGTATGTTTTCATTATCTCCCACACTGTTTCCCTGTAGGTGACATTCAAGCTCAGTTCAATCATAGCTGTTAATCACAAATATTATCATATACACACACACACACAAATAAATGTGTATGTACAAAAATATATCAAAGTCATTGGATTTAACATTTTACCATGCAGAACGTATTGAAAAAAGAATATGTATTGCAGTAATGCACATGAATGTTTCTGTAAGTTAAATAAGCACGGTCTGAAATATCACCAATAATAAATGCACCACTTGGCTTGCAAACTCTTGACCACCAACCATCAAACCAACAGGGTATAAGATTATAGATATGTGGCTGAAGGCCACCTAGGGTATTACTGGCTTTTGTTTTCCTGTGGCTGTAAGTACATGAGGCAACTGGATCCTGGCCTTAACGAAACTATGACAGTATACAGCCACACTTAGTATCTGGACCAAGGCTGGATCAGGCCCCGGGCAGCCTGATCAAGTTGTGCATGTCCATGTTCACTACAGGGAAGTTGGACTAGATGACCTTTAAAGGCTCCTTCCAACTCTAAGGATTTCATGATTTGGTAAATTATACACCAGACTAAACTCAAACTATCCTTCAATGGGACATTAATTAAGCTAACTTAACTTGTAGCAGGTGGTCATTTGCAAAAGCTGACACAGCTGCAGAAGTCCCTGTAGTCAACGAACCAACAAAGCCAAAAGCAGCCCAGCATCACCGGCAGCACTCTCCCTCCCTCCCCGATGCCAGCACACTGCAGCACAAGCATCACATTGACTCATAGCTAAGAGTGCCACCTACCGAAAAATCTACCACTTCAATCAACTGTGTATGTACACGATGTGAATGCAAACCATCCTCCCCACAATGATTTCACAGGATGGGAGGATGCTCTGAATTCAATAATCAGAATGTAATTAATATTTTTTATCTTTTTTTTTAAATTCTTATTATTTTATTCCTCTAAATTTTCCATACTGGTTGCGGATAACCACATATATATAATTGCAGTAATATCAAGTGAATACACCTAATAAAAAACTACCAAAATGCATATGAGGAAATTACCCAGTCCGAAAGCACCTCACAGTTGTCCCCATTGAATCCTACCCAGAGGCACTGTAACAGTGACACAAGTTATACCACTCAGAGAGAAATGATGCTGACAACACCTACAGCTACAGTGCCCTCGTACTTGATACGTGGTCATCTTCTGTACTCACAGCGTAGATGTGCAGTGAAGTGCTCAGATTTTTATACGGTGGAGCAGAACAATGTTGAATTATGTTCTCATGAGCAAAAATAAGGTCCTATGCATTTTGAGTTAAAGTTCTAGTATGAATACAAAAGTGTTCTCTTCATGCTCCCCTACATTTACTGTTACTAGTTCATTTAATTTTTACTTAAAATGAAATATGCTAATAGATAAAATTCTCAGTTTGCTCCAGAAAATTCGTCATTGTTTAAAAAGGTGTAAAATTAATTTGGGCTTCCATGTACCATCCAAAACCATAGCAAACTCTCTCTGGTGCAACAGCAATGTGTGGCTGATGGTATCAGCCCCAGCCCCGGCCAGTTTCCGCTGGTGATCAACCTGACTGAGACAGGACAGGACAATGGTCTCTTCTTCTGAACATAGTTTGGTGAATATGAGAAACTGCTTTAAAGCTTTATGGGGTATATTCCATGCCAGTAGAGGACAATGATGTGTAGGAAACATTCAATGAATATTTCATAACTTGCATAACCTTTAAGAGGACACTGCTGCCTCATTGAAGAATGGCACACTTCTGCAATTACCATCTGTGAAAACTCACCGATGAAGACATAGTGGATGCTATCACCACATGCCTGGGAGTCATACAAACTGACAGTTTTCAAATACCTGGAATCTACCTGTGGTACTATCAAGAATCCCAAACAGACCACCTCCAGCCTTCACAGTTCTGTTACCGGTGTTTCTGGAAGTAACACATCCCACAGAAAAACAAATTGGCTCTACAACCCATGTAACACCGACAGCCCTTCCTTCAAGAGGAGAGGAGTTTCATGCCAGCAGTGGTGTGGACAGTCATGGTGCACCCAGCTGTGGTCCCCCATTGAAGAACAGGACAGTGGGTGAGAAGGGTCCTCATTCCATCACCTTCTGCCCTGCACAGGAGGTCTTACTGACACTGAAGTGAGCATCTCACTGACTTGGTGCAGGTGCTCTATAGCTCTGTTTTGAAGTGTTGTTAAGGACATACACACCTATGACTAAACACACTTTCATTAATGTTAATGCACTGGTTCTCTTTAGTACCTCCTAAATAATGTCAAAATGTCAAACATAATGCATCATAAGATGTAGGGGACTTTTTTTGCAAATACAGGTTTTACCTAGTGACTAACTCCTGAATCATTTAACCTACCCGTACTTTGAAAAGTAGAAATGTCTGCTAAGAAGCACTTCTGGTCGAGGCTAATTACCCCACACAGCTCCATTTTCACACTGACCTCTGTGCATCCCACAACCTAAACACATTTTCATACATCCCCAAATACGCAGGAGCCACAGCACTGCAGCAGAAGCATCATACCCAAACTGAACAATAGGGAAAGTTACTGCAAGTTGTAAAAATCCTTCATGCCACAGGAACCAAACATCACACCAGAAACACAGAGAGGCACAACCGACCCCATTCACGTAGTCTGATTTTTGGGCAGTACTGTGTGGAGTCGGGAGCTGTACTCGACTGTGGGTACCTTCCAACTCAGGACATTCAGCGTTTCTGCCATTCTGTGACCAGCCGCTCCTGCGAGGCACTGCACCGCTGTCCCACCGCACAGCAGATGTGCCCCAGATGTGCCCCGCACCGCTGTGCTCCGCTGTACCCGAGCAGCAGCTGGGCGGGGACGCGCTTTCCGCCCCGATTCTCGAGGTGGCAGAGGGGTGTGCGGAGGCGCACGGAGGCTGCCGTTGACCTCGCTCCCTCCGGGCTCCTACGGGCACTTTCAGCAACTTTATTGCTCCTCTTCAAATTAAGGGTTTACAGCAATGGAGAACCGGCGGTAAGCGCATCTCACCGCAGCAGGGGAACGCGAGACACGAGCCCCCTCCCCGCCCTCGCCGGGCTGACCGTCCCCGCGAGATTCACGCATCCTCTCCCCGAATACCGACAGTTAACCTCTGCCGGGGAAGAGGCAGCCCGGGCGGAACACCCAACTCGCGCACAGCATGGGTGATAGCCGGGAAGGTGAGGAGAAGCATGCACGTATGCAGCCAAGGTGACCAACAAAGAAAGAGGTGCAGCACAAAGCGGGAAGTGACTTTTAGCCTCTTATTCGCACAGCCTGACGGCGGAAAGCGGCGGCTCCCCAGCAGAGCAGCACCAGGAGCCGAGGCAATGCCCGGAGTTACGCGCAGCTCCCGGACAAACTTCGGGGCGGGGGCCGGGGCCGCGCTCGGCTCTGGGCGGACCCTCCCGGCCCTCGGAAGAGCCGCGGCCGCGCGCACACCGCGGGGCTCGCGGATGCGGCAGCCGTGGCGGGGCCCGGGAGCCCCAGGACCGACCCTCCCGGCGCGGCGCCGCATTTACCCGGCGAGCGGTGCCTCCTGGCGCTCCTCGGTGCGCGCGATCTCCTTGGTCTTGTAGAAGATGAGGAGGAGACTTATGGTGCACACAGTCCACCTCTTCCTGACGGAACGCATGTCTTCTGCGAAGCGCGGTCCCCCTCCCCCTTTTCCTTTGTTTGTCAGCGGTGCGCGGAAAACAATTTCGCACGCGGAGCAGCGTGCCAAAAACACAGTGATGTTTCTCTTAAGGAATGATTTGAAGGAGATAAAAAGGAAAAGAAAAAATAAAAGAAGAAAAAAAAAAGAAAAAGGAAAAAAAAAAAAAGAAAAGAAGAAGAAAGCGGGCAGCCGCGGATGCCGAAGGTTGTTGGGCGTTTAGTTTGTCTCTCCTGCACCCTGCCCTCCCCTGCCCGGCTGGCGGACCCGCAGCCGGCGGCCCGCTTCCCTCAGCCCAGGGCACAACTCCACGCCGCGCTCCTCCCGCCGCCGCGCCGCTCCCGCTCCGCGCCGACCTCGCTCCGGTAGCGGCGACGGCGACGGCCCGGGGGCGACGCTGGCACCTCCCTCCCCGCGGCGGGGCGGTGGCGGGCGGAGCGCGGCCAATGGGCGCCGCGCGGGGGCGGGCACCCGGAGCGGCCGGCGGGACGCGGGAGGGAGCGGCCCCGGCTCCCTGGTCACGGTCTGCGGGGTGGCCGGGACGGGGCAGTGGGAGAGGTGTGACCGCTGGGCAGGCGGGACCGGGTCACTCCGCTGTCCGGCGCCTGATGCAACGACGGTGTGCCCGCGTCCCTCAGTTGTGCCCTCTGCGAGGTGGCTGGGCGGTTCCGCGCTGCCCTCTTTCCGTGTGACAGCTCACACAAGTCCTAAGCAAAGCTGCACCCGCGTCTCTCTTCTCCCACTGTGACCAGGGAAGGTTTCGTGACAAATCGAGGGTGACTCCTCTCCTCCCAACGCAGGGGAGATACCCGTGTGCGGGATGACAGAACCTTCCCTGTGTCTCTTTAGTTGAATGGGCTGTCTTCAGAATTGTTCAGTCAGATATTTCACGTGCAAGCAAATTGGGAGATGGGTAGGAATTTTTCCTACCCAAGAGAATATTCACTCAGAGGCGTTGGAAGTGAAGCAAGGTTTAGAAAAATCCTTGAGGATGCCAGAGCTGCTAATAGTTGTGTTGCTCTAAAAATCAATTTTCTTTAGTGAGAAAGGTTTAATTCAGCCTCAGTGGGAAAGAATGGAAGCTTAGCAATTTCCTTCTGCACAAGCCAAACCAAGCTGTTTTCTGTGCTCTGAGCTTCTGCAGCTCCAATAAACCTTGTCTCAGAAAGTGACCTCCAAACAGCATCACCAGCGAAAGGAGAAAAACTCACTCTACCTTTTCCTGCAAACTTCAAATTTCACTTGATATAATTCATATCAGACAGGTTATTTTTGAAAAGAAAAAAAAAAGAAACAAAAACAAATGACTCTAAGTAAACCCCTATTTTGATACCATTGTATGAATGACACCATTTGTTCAGCAGAAACTCAAGGTTCTGTCAGTCCTGTTAGCCCTGCTGAGCATCTGTAATGCCCTTCTTCATACATTATCTCACTGTTGTATTGTTTTCATAGCTATATGGGCTCATCAGCAACAGATACTGAAACGCATACAGAAGACCCCAAATTCTCCTGTCTACAGTGGTGGTTTTACTCAGTTCCACCCATGACTAGTGACAGCAGCTCACATTATCACTGCAGCAGCACAGAACTATGACAGCAGTACTTCCTGGTTTCATGCCAGGCCATGTGTACACTCAGAAAGTTGTGTGCTGCCACCTTCTTACCCTTCCTTTTCCTCATCTGCAGCTGCACTTGCTTCCTCTGAAGATCAAGATGCAACTCACCATCTACAGGTTGATCTTTACCCCACACAAAGGATGGCCTGCTCACATCAAAGAGACTTAAAAACTAATGAGGAAAATCTCGGCTCAGAAGAGCACTTTGTGCTTGACCTGCTTGCAACCAGTCTGCTTAAAACCCACTTCCACCAGCTACAGAAGCCAAGAAGGTTGGCTTCAGACCTGATCTGTGACCAGGGAATGAGCTGAAGATTTTGATACAGGTTCTCAGGGAGCTAACTAGAAAAGGTGCCCTTTTTGGTCTGTTGTTTGTAAATTGAGATGGTCTTGTGGGTGAACTGATGATTGGTTGCTATCTTGACCACAGTGATCATGAAATGGTCGAGTTTAAAATCAAGCACAATTAACAACTGAAACTAGGATTTTTCAAGTATATTAACGGTAAGAGGAGGTCTGAACAAAATATTGATCCTTTATTTGATGAGGTTGGTCACTCAAAAACAGAGATGAAAGGTAAAGCAGATATTTAAGGCCTTCCCCTTCTCTGCCTTTAACACTGTTGACAGGCCTAGGACCTGAGGGCCTGGGTTGGTGGACCACTAGTGGAAGACTGACAAGCTTCTTGTTGATGCTGAACTTGTACAGGATTTCCTGCTGCAACTGAATTTGCACTTACATCTGTGGGACCCAATAGGATTCATCCTAAGCTACTGACAGAACTGGGTGATGCTATTGTAAGACCACTACTGTTTATCAACAGTATTGGAAATGTGGAGAAGTTCCACTTGACTGGAAGCTAGCAAATATTATTCTAGTTTTCAAAAAGGGCAGGATAGAAGACCCTGGTAATTACAGGCCTATCAGTCTCACTTCAGTGCCTGGCAAAAATATGGAGAAGATTATTTTGGGAGTTATTGAAAAACACCTGAAAAACAGTGCAGCCATCGGAGAAAGCTGATATGAGTTCATGAAGGGAAAGTCATGACTTACTAAGCTAATATTCTTTTAAGACAAGGTTGCACCTCTGGTTGACCAAAGGAATGCAGTGGGTGTAGTTTTTGGATTTTAGCAAGGTCTGAGTACTGTCTGTCACAGTATCTTCTGGACAAAATGTTCAGCATAATGCTGGATACCATATGCAATATGATGGATGAACAATTAGGTGACGAGTTGGACTGAAAAGGTTATAGTAAGTAAGTAAAGTAACATCTGGTTGGTGGACAGTCACTTGTGGTGTCCCTTAGCATCCTGGTTTTGTCTGGGTTAGAGTGAATTTTCTTCATAGTGATTGGTATGGTGCTGTGATTTGGATTTAGGTTGAGAATAATGTTGATAACAAACTAGTAGTTTAGTTGTTGGTTAGTACTGCTCACACTAGATGAAGGACGTTTCTGCTTCTCTAACTGCCCTACCAATAAGGAGTCTGCAATGCACAAAATTAGAAGCTTTTTAATTTTTTTTCTGGGGTTGTACAGAACCAGCACAGCTGACCCAACCTGGCCATAGGGATGTTCCACACCATTTGACATCCTGTTTGACAGTAAAACTGGGGGAGCTGGCCGGAGTGGGGAGACAGACACTGTTCAGAGACTGGCTGGACTTTGGTCACTGGGTGGCAAACAATAGCATTGTCTTGTCTTGTGTTTTCTGTATTTTTGTTGTTATTGCTGCTGTTGATAATGTTGTGATCTTCTCTTCCATTTCTGTCCTATTAAGCTGTCATGGTTTTGTGGGTTTTTTTTTGTGTTGTTGATATTCCATATCATGACATCATGTGGTGTGTTGGAAGTTGAAGAAAAAACCCACGCTCCCAAAGAGACTGGAGTATCTAAGCTATCCATATCTCAGCTCAGAAGTTTTATCTTTTTCCAGTTCTCTTCCCCATCCCACTGGGATGGTGCTTAGCTGTCTACTGGGTTAAACCATGACACCTAGAACTTAATTTTAGGGATAGTTTTTTTCAATGGTTACATCTCTGACCTGGATGCTGGAGTTAAGTGCACATTAAATACATTTCCAGACAACACTGAACTGGAAGGAGCCAGTAGCTAGTAATGTTGCCTGCTTCAAAGGTGCGTCAGTGTCTGCTTTCAAGGGCATTGGGATCAGTCACTGCTGGCCACTTTTGAAGGATCACCTGATAGCAAAGAAGCAGGCAATTCCAGTGTATCAGAAGTAAGCAAATGGGATAGGAGTTTAGTTTGACTGAGCAATGCTTTCATTTTCCACTCCAGTGGAACAGCAAAGTCTATGGATGTTGGAAGCAAGGTCAGGAAACATGGCAGGACTACAAAGATACTGTTCATCATTGCAGAGAGAATATTCGTGCAGACAAAAATCAATTAGAGTTGAAGCTGCCTGTTACTGTGGGAGACAACAGAAAGGATTTTTTTTTCAAGTTTGTTAACAGCAGCAGGAGAACCAGAGATAACATTGTTGTGGTATTTGATGAGGATGGTCATTGCACAAACAGGGATGCAAAGAAAAGATGTTTAATGCAATCTAAACTTCTGTCTGTAACACTTCTGATGAGCTCTGGAAACTCTGGAGGTCTTAGCTGTAGGACTATGACTTAAAAACTAACTCTCAGAGGACTGAGCTTATGTGGGATTTGCTGCTTCAGCGGAATACATGTACACTTATGAGGCCCAATGGGATTCATCCCAAGGTACAAAAGGATTTGGCTGACAATATTGTGAGACCTCTCTCAATTTGTTTTCAACAGTTTTGGGGTTTGGAGCAGGTGAAATGGAAACTGGCAAATGCAGTCCTCATTTTCAAGAAGAGTAAGAAACAAGACCCTGGTAATTATAGGCCTGTCAGTCTCACTTTACTGTCTTGTAAAATTATGGAGAAGATTACTCTGGTAAACACACAGTTTTTCTTCATAGTGAACACAGATTAATGAGGAAAATGTCCATTTTAATGAACATTCCTTTTATGACAAGGTTACTCACATAGGTGACCAAGGGAAAACAGTTGATGTAGAAGTTTTGGATTTCAGAAAAGCTTTCTATATTGTTTCTCTCCTTCTGAATAAAATTTCCAGCATACAGCTTGTCGAAATAACAATAATAATAATAATAATAATAATACAGTGGGTGAACAATGGGCTGATGGGTCAGGCTTAAAAATTACAGTAACTGCAGTTGGATCAGACTGGCAGCCAGTTGCTGGTGGGGTTCCCAAGGGCTCTATTTTGGGGTCAGTTCTCTTCATTGTTTTTATAAATGATCTGGACGCAGGACTCAGATGCATACAGTGTAAGTTTGTAGATTACACTAAACTGAGGATAGAGAGATGACTCCCTTGAGGTCTGGGGTACCTTGCAGCAAGATCTGGGCAAATTAAATGTCCAGGAAATCACCAGCCACATTATAAGAAGAGCAAAAGCCAGATTTTACACCTGGGATGTGGCAACCCTGGATATAGTTATATAATGAGGACCAAGAAGATAGAAAACACTGCTGAGGAAAGGGATCTGGAGGTTCTGGTTGATAGCAAGTTGAACATGAAGCGCCGGTGTGCCCTGGAGCCCAAAGGGCCAACCATGCCCTGGCGCACAGCAGGCCCAGCACTGCCACCGGGCGAGGGGAGGCCTTGTCCCCTCTGCTCTGCACTATGCAGCCTCACCTCCTGCACTGTGTGTGGGCTGGGTGCTGCTGTACAGGAAGGACGGAAAGCTATTAAAGAGGAACAGCATGAGCAGAGACCTCATGGAGAGTGCAGGGCGAAGGGCAGCGCTGAACTCTGCTCTTTGTGGCACCGACTAGGCCGAGGGAATGGCATAAAACTGTGTCAGTGGAGGGGCAGCTGGGGGTCAGGGAAACGCTCTGCACCAGAGGGTGGTGGGCATGGAATGGGATGCCCAGGGCAGTGGGCACGCCTTGAGCTGGCAGAGGTCAAGGACCATCGGGACAATGGTCTCAGACATAGGGATGAGTTTTGGGTGGTCCTACGTGGAGGCTGAAGTTGGACTAGATGGTCTTTGTGGATTATTTCCAACCTAGGATGTTCTGTGACTCCATGACTCCCTCCTGATGTACCTCTACCGTCCAGCTCACTTATGTACTCAAGTATCAGGCAGAGGCATCAGAGGCATAAAGTATACATATATATAATATATATAACATAATTGAGCCAGGTGGTGCATTTCATTTGTAATGACAAAGTTTATTACAACACAGAATGAGTTTACCATGTAAAGAATTTAAACATTCATGTCTAGTATTTCAGCAATTCTTTTAATTACCTTTCTTTAATGTATCATCAACAGCACTTCATAACTTTAACAAGCTATCTAAATTATGCCTTGAAAAGCTTTCCTCTTTCTCATAGAATCTAATGGTATTTAAATAATGAATAGAGTTTATATCAAGTAGTGTGGTTTATTTTATATGAATTAAAGAAATTTTAGTTTTAGTTTTAGTTTTGTGGACCCAGAAACATGTTCAGTAAATCCTATTTCATGGCAGCTGGTGATGACAGTAAAATTTCTTTCATGAAGACTACTAGAGGAATGAAAATGTGAATAATACAAATAATCATGCATTTAAGCATTTCAAATTTCAGAGTGCTAATTAGTTCCTACGGCAAAGAGTTCTTGAAAAGGCTTCATTTCATGCTGAAGAAAGCAGCTCAAGACTTGAAACATTTACATTCCTTGAAACATATTACCATATAAAGCCCTTTTTGCATTAAGGTTATTTCATGTTGAGTGTCGAAGCCCAGAAAATATCTTCTGTGTTAATTCTGTCCTCATTAACAGTGAGAATAGAGATACACTGGAAAGGATTGCCTGGGGAAGCTATAGCATTTCCATCAGTGGGTGTCTTTAGGATGAAGCTAGATAAATATCTGGATTCTTAATCCATGTTGAAAGGATAGGTGAGGCAGCTTTTTTTCCAGTTATAGTGTAAATATGCTCAATTTACAGTATAGTTTTCTGATTCATAAAGAATAACTTGTACTAGAATACTCAGTATTCTGCTGGCAAAATGATTTGTCCATCTTCTGTTTCAGGAATAGATTTTTCAAATATTTTTTGTTGCTTTTCCTTAACAGTTTTAAACTCTATCTTAAGCAATGTATTTAATACTATTCAAGCTATGTTGTAGAAAAGTAACACCACATAGAACAGTGAATGACTCTTTGAGAAATTTTTATGTAAAGCTGTTACTTAGATCTATTTTCTCCCAGACGTCAATATCTTTTAGTATTTTCATTGATATCTTGAGCAAAGATACCAGACATCCCCATTGTTTGCTTAATGTTCACAAATCACTAATACTTTGTGAAAGAAATACTCTTACAGTCAAAATCTGAGTATTTTCTTTGCTTCTATTTGTCATTATACACACACACTTTTGTAAAGATGTCTTTCTCTTTGAAATGCAATCTACATGCTATTGTATTAGAAACAGTTCTGTATTACTTTTTTAGTATTAGTGGCATTGCAAATAGCATCATTTCAAATACGTCAGCTTTATAAAGCAATTGCTTTTCTTAATGCAGCGGAATTAAAGATGATCCAATAAATTCCATTTTTACTTTGTTAAGTGTATTTATTCCACTGCATAAGATTCAAGGTTTGGGTTAGTGATGTTTAAATTTCTCTTAGTGTTCAGAGACATAAAAAGCAGGTCAGAGTCTGTATTCAGATTCACCTCCACTTTGTTATTGTGACTGACACGCAATGGTGACATTTTTTGCAGTTGCCTTACAGAAAAACCTCAGGATCAATAATATGGAGAAAGTTGCAATAAACTTACACAAATCTCTGAGCAGTTTCTTTGTGCGTGATGGGAAGAGGACTTGTTTGAGAAGAATTGCTACAGCATCTTCTTAGACATGTTAAAACTAAATCCCAATGAGGTCGTATTCACTGTTTTACATTTTTTGCCCAGTCAGGTATTCAATGCGGAGGCTCCTAGATGAAGTTGCAGGGTATCAGCAAGGAAGATTGTTTAGTTTAGGAGCACACACTATTGTGTGCTGACTTCCCTGATCCAGGCACAATTTTTTATGATTGTAATAATTGTATAAATGAGATTAGATAAATAAATTTTTAAAAACATATTAATGTTTTAATATAAAAATGTAATTATTATAATAAAATATAATAATTATTAATATGAATATCATTGTGGTGATATGATTTATTAATATTGTGTATTGATTCATATGAATATAATATATATTTTATAATATATATTTAAATAAAAATATAAATCAGTAGAGTGATCATACAGAGGGAGGCCAACCTGCCAGCCTAAAGCAGGACATTTTCAGCTGTCATTACCTCATTACCTCTGTGACATGCAACATTGCAAATGTCCTATAGACCTTGGTATATGTATGCAGATTTCTGCTAATTCAAAATGTCTATCAGCTATTGCACCTTTCAGAAAGGCTAAAACCACACTGCTTTAAATCAGAATGACTGTCATATTCCTAGAGGCTGTATGCATTAAATTCAATAATGATGAGCACTACCTCCCATATTTTGTTTTCAGTGAGACTCAAGACAGAATGCCTGCGGGGAAAGTGATCACCCCATATTTTTTTATAATTGGGATGAACAGAAAAGATCAGGAAGAAGAAATAAGGATTAGAGAGCACTAGGAAGGTAATAGAAGAAAAAGAGAGAAAAAGAAATGAGAAGGAGGCTGAGGATGAAGAGATCAGTGTTTTGGGAACTGGCAATGTTCATACGTTCATAGGTTCGTTAGGTTGGAAAGGACCTACAAGATCATCTAGTCCAACCATCCTCCCATCACTATCCCTACCCAACTACTAAATCAAATCCCTTAGCACCTCATCTAAACGCTTCTTGAACAACGCTAGGGATGGTGCCTCAACCACCTCCCTAGGCAGGCCATTCCAGTGCCTGACCACTCTTTCAGAGAAAAAATGTTTCCTCAGGTCTAATCTAAATCTTCCCCGGCGCAACTTGTGGCCATTCCCTCTCGTCCTGTCGTTATTTATCAGGGAGAAGAGGCCCACCCCCTCCTCACCACAACCCCCCTTCAGGAAGTGGTAGAGTGCAATAAGGTCTCCTCTGAGCCTCCTCTTCCCCAGACTAAACAATCCCAGCTCCCTCAGCCGCTCCTCATAAGACTTGTGCTCCAGACCCCTCACCAGTTTTGTTGCCCTTCTCTGAACACGCTCCAGGGCCTCAATGTCCTTCTTGTAGTGAGGGGCCCAAAACTGAACACAATACTCGAGGTGCGGCCGTACCAGAGCTGAGTACAGGGGGATGATCACCTCCCTGCTCCTGCTGGCTACACTATTTCTAATACAGGCCAGGATGCTGTTGGCCTTCTTGGCCACCTGGGCACACTGCCGGCTCACGTTGAGCCGAGCATCAACCAACACCCCCAGGTCCTTTTCCTCTCTACATTCTTCAAGCCATTCTGCCCCAAGCCTATAGCATTGCATGGGGTTATTGTGGCCAAAGTGCAGGACCCGGCACTTGGTCTTATTGAACCTCATCCCATTGAGCTCAGCCCAGCTATTCAGCCCTTCCAGATCCCTCTGAAGGGCCTCCCTACCCTCAGGCAGTTTGACACATCCTCCCATCTTGGTGTCATCTGCAAACTTACTGAGGGTACACTCAATTACCTCGTCTAGGTCATCAATAAAGATATTAAACAAGATGGGCCCCAAAACTGACCCTTGGGGGACACCACTCGTAACAGGATGCCAGCTGGACTTAACTCCATTAACCACTACCCTCTGGGCACGGCCCTCCAGCCAGTTCTCCACCCAGAGAAGAGTGAACCTGTCCACACCACGGGCTGCCAGTTTCCTCAGGAGAATACTGTGGGAGACAGTGTCGAAGGCCTTGCTGAAGTCCAGGTAGACTACATCAACAGCCTTTCCCTCATCTACCTGTCTGGTCACTCAGTCATAGAAGGAGATGAGTTTGGACAAGCACGACCTGCCCTTTGTGAACCCGTGCTGGCTGGGTCTGATCCTCTGGTTGCCATGCACGTGTCGTGTGATCTCCCTCAAGATCATCTGCTCCATAACTTTCCCTGATACCAAGGTCAGGCTGACAGGCCTGTAGTTCCCCGGGTCTTCCTTACGGCCTTTCTTGTAGATGGGAGTCACATCGGCAAGCCTCCAATCTTGTGGGACCTCTCCAGATAACCAGGAATTCTGATAGATGGCAGAAGGTGGCTCGGCAATCACCTCTGCCAGCTCCCTCAGTACCCTTGGATGGATCCCATCTGGCTCCATGGACTTGTGTCAGTTCAGATGGAGGAGTAGATCTCTGACTGTCTCTGCTTGGATCACAGGGGGTTCATTATGCGCTCCATCCCAGACTTCCAGGTCAGGGCAAGTACTCTGTGGACAACCACTCTGTCTATTAAAGACAGATGTGAAGAAGGCATTAAGAACCACAACCTTTTCCTTATCATCTGTGGTTACATTCCCTGCCTCATCAAGTAAAGGGAGAAATTTTCCTTCGTTTTTCTCTTGCTGTTAATATATTTGTGAAAGGGTTTCCTGTTCTCCTTTACAGCAGTAGCCAGTCTAAGTTCAAGCTGGGCTTTAGCATTTCTAACTCTCTGCCTGCAAATCTTAGCCAGTTCTCTGTAGTCACCCCAAGTAGCCTGTCCCATCTTCCAGAGGACATAGACTCTTCTTTTCTCTCGGAGTCTCAACAAAAGATCCCGGTTCATCCACACTGGTCTTTTTCTTCTCCAGCTCAACTTACGGGACTCTGGGACAGTCTGCTCCTGTGCCTTTAAGATTTCCATCTTGAGGAGCATCCAGCCTTCCTGGACCCCTTTACCCCTCAGGAGCGAGTCCCAAGGGACCCTTGCAACAAGTGTCCTGAACAGGTCTAAGTCTGCCCTCCGGAAGTCCAAGGTAGCAGTTTTGCTAGTCACCCTCTTGACATCACCAAGAATAGCAAACTCCACCATTTCATGGTCACTCTGGCCAAGACAATCTCCAACCTTCACATTTCCTACTAGTCCTTCTCTGTTAGTGAAGAGCAGGTCTAGCAAGGCATCTCCCCTGGTAGGCTCTTGCACCAGCTGCGTCAGGAAGCAATCATCCACACATTCTAGAAATCTCACTGACTGCTTCCTCTGTGCAGTATTATATTTCCAGCATATGTCAGGGAAGTTGAAGTCCCCCATGAGAACGAGTGCTGGCCATCGTGCAACATCTACGAGTTGTTTATAGAACACCTCATCTATTTCTTCATCCTGACTAGGTGGTCTATAACAGACCCCCACCACGATGTCACTTCTAAAGACCATCCCCCTGATCCTTATCCATAGGGACTCTACTTTATCATTTCCAACCTCAAGCTCTTCAACATCAAAAGAGTCTTTGATATAGAGAGCTATGCCACCACCCTTTCTTCCCTGTCTATCCCTTCTGAAGAGCTTGCAGCCATCAATCCCAGTATTCCAGTCATGGGAGAGGTCCCACCATGTTTCTGTAATAGCCACAAGGTCATAGTTAGCCTGCCTCACGATGGCTTCAAGCTCTTCTTGTTTATTGCCCATGCTGCGTGCATTGGTATAGATGCACTTCAGCTGAGATATCTGCCTCACCCCTTTCTCCAGCACAGCCTCCTTAGGCTCTTTACTGGAGAGCCCTGTTTTATCTCCTTCCCCCGTCACAGCTAGTTTAAAGCTCTCTCAATGAGTCCAGCTAGCTCCTGTGCTAGGATTCGTTTCCCCCTTTGAGATAGGTGCATCCCATCAACAGATAACAGGCCAGGAGCCGAGTAAACTGCCCCATGGTCAAAAAACCCAAAGTGTCTGTCTCTACACCAACCTCTCAGCCAGTTATTCATCACCTGTGTTTTCCTAGCCCATTCTGTGTCCTTCACCACCCCAGAAGGTATGGAAGCAAACACCACTTGTGCTCCCACCCCTTGAACTAATCGCCCTAATCTCCTGAAATCTCTTTTCATAGTTCGCAGACTTCTCTGAGATATTTCATTGCAGTCTTCCTGAACTACGAGTAATGGGTAGTAGTTGGTGGGGCGTATCAAGTCCGGGAGTCTTCTAGCAATGTCCCTGATCCGAGCCCCAGGGAGACAGCACACTTCCCTGCGGTTTGGGTCTGGTCTGCAAATGGGGCCCTCAGTTCCCTTTAGAAGGGAGCCACCCACTACGATCACCTTCCTTTCTTTCTTAGTAGCAGCAGTCTCAATGCACGGAGGTGACTGCCTTGCCATTGGTGACCTCCTGCGGGAATCTTCCTGCACTTCCCCCCTTATCTCCTCTTCAACATCCAATTGCTGCAAATCTATTGCTTAGGGGGATCTGGGGACACAGGGAAGGCAGAGGGGGAGATTGCCCATGGTACCGAGCAGGGTACCGAGCAGGGACTCTCTGCTAGCCCTCCCCATCCCTCAGATATCCCCCTTCTGCCCAACGGGGACAGCTCAGGGAGTCCACCACCAACTGCGGGGGATCTCCCCAGCACCCTTCTCTCTGGTGCTCTATACATAATATATACAGCTATGTATACAGACCAATAAAAGAGAAGGAACAAGAAACATCTTGAATGCATGAACATGACTAACTTATAAAACTGAGGTAAGAAATACATAGAGTGTGTCTATTTTACTTGATTTGTCCTTCCTGTGCTAGCCAAAGGAAAAGCTGATTTTTAAAGGGGAGAACAAAACAGTTATCTCCTTTGCTTGTGTGCATTTAAGCCTGCGCTCTAACCCCAGGTTCACTTAACCGCTTAGATACAATTCTGCTTTGGTTCAGCTAGGATATTGCATAAAAGTTCCTTTTTTGTCAAGTGAGTGAAAGACAAGAAAATATCTGGTTGTATGTTCATCCTTGTAGTTTAGCAATCTGTACATAGCAAATACAATTAAATAATTACAACTACAGTAAAAAAATCTTCTTTCTAATTACACCAACTGTCCAACTCCTTTCTCCATGAAGGGAACAAGACACCTTTTCTTTCAACTAGAAACCCAGACCTATGGTTTAAGTATCCCACAAGGGAAACTGTAGGAGTTAATCAAGAAAACCTTCATTATAGTATGGCTCTTCAGAGAATTTCTTTATGAGTCATGAGAATTTCCTGGCAGTGTAAAGAGTGAACACCTTCTTAAGGTGATAATTGACCTGCACATATTGCAGAAGGGAAGTTGACAAATATTAGCATTGATGTAGTCCTGATCCTTTGTTCTTACTCATGAATGCAAGTAAAGCTCAAGTACAAACTGGCTAAGAAACATCTCTAACAGCTGCAGTACCCTCAGTTAAGGGATCCCGGTACAGACCTTTACCATGTGGGACAGGAGGAGCTCAGTCATCCTAGCTATAATAAGGAATGTTTTCAGTGCACCAGCTATAAGAACACTCCTCAGTTGTGACAGCAGAAATGAAGTTTAAGGAAGTATCTGAAAGACATAATAATGCATCCAGTAATGCAGAGCTTGCATGTTGAAAATTATTATTACTAGTATTATTTATGTATTTTTAAGCAAGTAATCACAATTATAGATGCAAGGAAGATACGACATTAAGTGACTTCATATATTTGAAATGCTGTGCTTCAGTTTCATTAATTTATAACATTTCTTAACTCATTACTACATGCAGAGCAATATATTTCCCACACACATTACGGAAAAAAACATAATATGAGAGATTACTGCATGAATTTTCCATGTCATGACAACTGGAGTGATTTTTTTTTTCTGTTTATGAGAAGCTATGAGGTTCATGCACTTATAAGGTTCTACTATATTTTAACAATTATGAATGACCTCCCATTGAGAGCCATCATTTTCCTAATAGTTTCCAGCAGGATTTCCAGCTAAGCAATATAGATTTGGAGGAAGAAAAGGAAGCTTTGTCTCATTCAAACTGCAGCAGGATCCATTCACTCTTTGGGAATTAATTTCCACTTTATTATTGCTATTTTTAATTTTTCTTAATTTATTGGTGGTTAAACTGTACATAGAAAGATAGTACGAAACCATCTGACTTTTCTTGCTCTGTGTTACAAAAAATAAAATAAAATAAAAACAGCAGAAAATGTTTCCTATATGCCTTAAGCTGTACTCTCTTACTTATCTCGATTTGACAGCAATACTTTGAGGAATGTGCTGAGATCAAGACTACAGCTTATTGTGAACTATTTTTACAATTTTTTTTCCTAATTGGAGAAATTTTATGACATCTTTGTACTCCAGCTTGCTATATCTGAAACTGAATTTCAGGTTGATGGGAGAAGTTACTATTACAAGTAATTAAGTCTATTTTACACTCATATGGCATATAAAAGATTTAGACAAAATTCCCATTTGAGAAGATTCTTCACCTGTCTTCACCAGCAGTCTATAGGCCTTCTATGTACAGATGAACAGGCCACCCCCAATTTTGTGGCCTATCTCAAAATACTCTTCTGCTTGCTGCTGATAAGTGCATGTGTTCATTTACTGTATAACACTGAGTATACATCGGAGGTGGATGTTGGTGATATGGCAGTAGAAGTTGAGTCTTCCCACCAATACCTTGTTCAATTTTATTGCCATGTTACAAGCAGCAGTGGAGAGCAGTCTGACAGAACAACATGACATGGAAGTGTGGATGAATCACAGAATCACAGAGTTGTAGGGATTGGAAGGGATCTCTAGAGATCATCTAGTCCAGCCCCACTGCCAAGGCAGTCTCCATAGCCCAGGTTGCACAGATAGGAGTCCAGTTAGGTCTTGAATATCTCCAGAGGAGACTCCACCACCTCTCTGGGCAGTATGTGCCAGTGCTCCATCCCTGCACTGTGAAGAAGTTCCCTCGCACATTTGGGTCATTGAATTCCAACTTATGGAAAAAATGGCACCTTCTGACATTCATAAGCACTTGCTGAACATTTCTGAAGACAAAACAGTGGATGTGAATACAGTAAGTAGGTGTATGGTGCATTTCAGAAGGGGAAAAAGCAGCAGTGTCACCTCTGGCAGTGTAAGTTGTTACAAGTGCAGCATGCAGGCTCTTGTTCATCACTGGTGAAAATCCATAGCAAATGGATATGACTGCATTGAAATATAGTTTTGTATTGGAGAACTTGTTCTATCAAGCAGTGTTATTGCACTCTGTGTCTGTGATAGTCTACATGGAAATAAATTGGAGGCATTATTTTCAGAGCAACTAATTTACATTTCTTTAAATACTATTTCTTAGGCTAATGTGTTTGTTGTTGTTGTTGTTGTTTTTGTTTTATGTCAAAAAGTACAAACATGTATCATAGAAGTTGCATTAATAACCTAATAGTATTACTCATAGTTAACACGAGGACTGTGTAGAGGAAAATAATTTTTTCCATATTTTGATGACTCAGGAAGAGCTTACAAAATCTTAACTTTTAAAAGCTTTTCAATTCTAAGACATTTTCATCTAAAGAAATGTAAGCACTGTATCAACTTCAGAGACTTCTTCTTTTGACTTTTAAATATACAATTTACATTAAATAAAACAAAGAGAACTTTTTATTTCTGCTTTGCATACTTAGAATTTTAGTGCTTTTTAAAGCAAATTATGCCGGAAAACCAAATTAGCTATTTTGGATGACAATGAATATTACTATAAATGTTTTTATAATTTGGATAATACGTTGAAAGAAAAATTGATTTACCATGCTTATAACCAACTGTGAACTTTAATGTTGGAGTGAAAGAGATGTTTGATTTTAAATCACTGTTCTAACTTTCTCTGAAATATAATGTTGTGTGAAACATTATATACACATATATATACACATAAGTGCACACATACACATGAAATGCTATAAATTAGAAGGTGTAAAAACACTCTAATTACAGAAGAGGTGACAAATGTGAGTTTGAAGAGCTTAAACAGGGAATCACCACCTACCTGAGCAGAATGCAGGCAAAATATATCCATTTCAGATGGCTGAAGTGTGCCTAAAACGTTATTTGGCCTAGGTTGGATGAAAGTGCATGAGTAATATAGATTTGTACCAATAAACTGGTCATTTAAAATGTTTTTTATCAGCTGCTGTAAAGTGCTGTGTTCTTTTTATTTGCTCCTGTGGAGAATGTATACAGTGCAAAGCACAGATGGGCCATATCCAGGTCTGTGCTTCTTCTGTCACTTCTCCACCTTCTTACCTCCAAAATCAATGCAGAAAGCATGCCAAGCAGAGAGAAGATTAGGCAGAAGAGCTCTGTGGATGGGTACAGTGTCAGTCCTCCCCAGCTAGGGACTCAAATTGCTCTGGGGCCAGGTCACACCAACTGTTAGAGAAGGCTCTGGGGAGACCGCATTGTGCCCTTCCAGTATTTGAAGGGAGCTTACAATCAGGAGAGGGACTGACTTTTTACACGGGCAGATGGTAACAGTAAAAGGGGAGAAGATTTAAAACTAAAAGAGGGGAGATTTTGATTAAATGTTAGGACCAAGTTTTTTACTCAGCAGGAGTTAAGGCCCTGGCACAGGCTGCCCAGAGACGCTGTGGATGTCCCTGGAGGAACTCAAGGCCAGGTTGGATGTGGCCCTGGGAATCCTGCTTTGGTGAGTGGACACCCTGCCCATGGCAGGGGGTTGGAACTGGGTGATCTTTAAGGTCCCTTTCAACCCAAGCCATTCTATGATTATAAAAAAACTCTGGTACAGAATTCAGGCATGTTCTGTTCTCAGGATGGAGGAGGAGCATGAGCTCTTTTGGCAATAATACTATACTACTTTTGGCAATAATACTATACTACTTGCAATGAGTTCCAGGTGGCAGTGCCTTTCCAAAAATAGATGGCTTGCAGATTTCATAGTACAGTGTGAGACATTTTCTTCATTTGAGAGCATTGACCTTCAGCTTGTGTAAGCACCTGTGAGGCATTAGCAGATTTTGATCACACCATTGCAAATGAGTTTAGTAGCACCTTTCTCAGAGTTTGGATTACTTAGGGTTGGACATAGTTTAAATTCAAGACTCCTCCAAGTATTTCTTTCAGTATCACAGATTATCAAGATTTGAGGTGTGCGTCTGGCAATGTAGCATTCTTAGAGTGACGATTTTAGAATTGAGGTGAATGAGCGTAAAGAAAAAGTGTGCTTATTGGCAAGGTGCTTTGTACTTTGGCAGTCTGGGGAAGCAAATGAGTTGGTGACGAATGAGCTCAAGCTTACTGCGAATATTCCTTCTTCCTTGTAAGATTAACTTTTATCCCAGCTGTGCTATTGTGTTTTATTTACCTGTGAAAGTCTTTCCATACAGCGACTCAAAAAGCAATCTGAGGAAATGGAACCTCTCATTGCTACATGTTCACAGGCTTTTTCTGTGCTGACAAATCCTTTGCCACAGAATGATCCTTATTCTTTTTCTTTTTCTTTCTTTTTTTTCACTTCTGTAGATACATCTTTTCCTACAGATGGCCAATTCTTTGAGTTTGTGTAGAGGATGTTTACTGTTTGATTTTTGTCGTTTCACTGCTACTTCCCCACTGTTCTTCCCTCCCCTCATGCTTCCCCTGCCACCACAGTCCAATCAGTTACTCAAAGCATTGGCCTATTTGTTTTGCTTTGTCTGCTTTATGACACTGGAACTTAGTTTCTAACAGTCAAATTGTGTGTCAATTACTTTTGGCTTCAGATTTTATCTTACTGAAGGCTTCCCAAGTGCTGGGAAATGGCTTAAAACTCTTGAAAAATGAATTTGACCCCTTACTGTTAAAAGAAGTAGCATTTTCATTTTAAAACCATGTTGAATAACACTGCTTGGCAGTATATTCCTTTATTTAAGCACATCTCATTCTTACATTCTAAAAGGGAGATGAAAATAGAAGTAAAAATCTTGCACTCAATCTTGCTCTTCAGCTGTCCTTGTCTTTCCCCATATTGTATCCTTGTCTTTCCCCATATTGTAATTCTGCTATGGCTACTCATCAGCTCATGCAAACCATTCTGCATTTCTTGCACTTTTTCACTAAATGCCAGGTAATGCCTTGGCTTCTTCTGGTTCTCACAGCATGTAGCTTCATATTCTTGATTCTAAAATTTATATTTCTGGATCAAGGTTTTATTATCTAAGGTAATTTGAATTTGCAATCACTGTATCAGAGTACTGTTCATTCTTATGTCCAGGTTTGTTCTTGGTCCAGTAAGTCATCAGGGTTTTAATCAATAGTAATGTGTTGCTCCATATTCCAACTACTACTGTCTCTCTGAGGAAGGACTCATTTTAATCAAGACTGTAAGACTTACTATTCTCTAGTTGTACTTCTTCCTGATTTTACAGTTGAATTATATTACTTTTGTGTGTTCCACTTTCATATTAACTCATGCTGATCACTGATTTTTGTCTCAGGTCTTAAGTGAACATTAACTGAAGCTACCACTTCAGCAAATTCTCTACAATCACCCCATTTTATCTCAACTGCAATGACTCTCTGACCCCTCCTTCAACACTTTATTTCTGTGTACCCTTATGGCATGATTTTTGTGGGCAGTCAGTTCTCACTTGTGGCCCAGGCTGCTCTGACCTTTTTCATGCACTGACCTAAATTTGCTTGTCTCTCTGTAACACACCTTGTATGCTGATGACATCATTCCTCAGAGATTCTGTGTCTGATACGTGGAGCAACTTAAAATCAGAGTTCTCAATTGAAGCTGTACCTGTCTGCTAGCTATTCCTATGTCTTCCTACGTTTATGAGGTTTAAATGGAAGGTAACCCAAGAACAAATAAGTCAGAACTGTGAAATTCTCCACAGTTGAAAGTTCAGGAAGCAATGATGTGTTCACCAGGATCAGGAAAAACTGCTAGACTAAGTTATTTAGAATTTAAGTAATTGATTCATGCCTGAAAGGCTGATTTTGAGGAGATTACAGGATATCCTGTGAACTGCAGGGCCATGGTATTACAGGCCTCTAAGAAAGCTTGTTCATGTGTATGTGAATATTCCAGTCAGGAGCTAATCAGTGTTCACATGCCACATGACATAAAAGCTGTATTACAGTTAGTGTGGGAAAGGACACTTACAATGCCAAATCCAAAGCAAATCTTCAGGGCTAGTGGAAACCGTGTTTCACAAATGTTGTTTGCAATCAGAAGAAGAAAGAAACTCAATTTAATTAAACACAGATAACACAGAAAGAAACATAAAAGGCAAAATCACTGACTGAAATAAGCTGTCTGTGCAGTAAATGTTTTCCTAAAGCAAAATGCCAAGGTGTGAAGGATGAGAGATATTAGATCACTGAAACAGTAACAGCAACATTGACAGTGTGCTGATGAAAATAAAGAATCTGAGGTTGGTCGTGATGCAGACTGTTGTTTGTCAGTCATTAGATGTGTACATGGATATATTCTACAATGAACTTCTGCATTATGGCATACTGAATAATAAGATAAATTTCCAACAAAACCCTTTTTGAAAATGGCTTTTGACAGACAAAATGGAGATCTTGATTTTGCAAAATATTTAAAAGAAAAATAGAGAGGTCTATTCTCCACAATTTAAAGTGTGTGTTGTCCTAAGATGGTACTATGCATGTACTCGAGTCCATTTTAAGGAATTCTGGAGTCATTCCAGGTTCTCAGGAATTTGAACAGAGCCAAGACTTAAAGTTCTTTTTCACCTGTATTTTTTTTTCTTACTTACTTTTTTTTTTTTTTTTTTTTTTTTTTGTGAAAGCTTGAGCTGCTTCATCACACTGTATTTCAGAATTATTTAACATTTTAAGCAAAGCAAACTTAGCTTTCCAGACCAGAGCCCACTCAAATAATTTTTTACTGTAGCAAATCAGTTTGCCACACGAATAATTCAAGAGAAATCACAATTTGAAAAGTTCTGTTTTAGGAAATGCCTCACACTAAACTGATGTAGCTATTATATTTGGCCCACCTGAAAAATTTAATTCATTCTCCCACTAAGTAATTTTTATATATATAGTAAAACACAGACTAATTTTTACTCAATATTTATTCAAATTGATTTTTAATCAGAGCAGTAACTGAATCTATAATATCTGACACGGCTGGAGTATTACCCTGATCAACTCAAATTTTTCACCCTCTTTGCTGGGATTCTCAGAGAATGATCAGAAGGGTTTTTAGGCTGATGGCAATTGGATTTATTAAATTGAAGAGCAAAAAAATTATACCTCCACCCTCCTGCACGCATTCAACATGTATTAACGAAATGTTTTAAAAGGCATTTCTTGATGACTGGCTTTATGAAAGCAATTACCTGTCCCTTGGCACTAGATCAACAGCATATTACGGACATGAAAACATTTATCAAACACTGTAGTTAGATTTTTTGCAGTGACCAGTATGTGCAAGCTCATTTTATGGATTGATTCTATGCAAATATAAATCATTTTATCATGCTTATAGTTGAACTGTGATCAACATGGGGGCAGATATCCTCACTTGCAATTCAATTTGGTGCACGAAGTACTTCCTTGGAGAGAACCACCACTCTATAGAGGCAATGGAGAAAACCAGAATAAAATAATCTTCAGTAGAGTGTCTTGTTCAGGAATTTCTGAAGACTTCTTGTAAAAATAGCAGAGGCATAGAGGGAGATTTCCCCAGGGATTGCAGTGCAGTATGTGCTGCAAGACTGCATTTACCTTATATTACCTCAGAAATGACATTCTTAATAAGTTCTTCATGTTTTGGATGTAGGGAATTTTTTAATCACAAATGCTTTGGAATAATTTCTGTCTACTCATGTCTAGGATACTGTCTAGTTCTTACAGTCATTATTTGTGTGTTTCTGTGTTTTCTTCAGAGTCATTCTACTTTTGAGATACATTCAAGAACAGATGGAGATGTTTTTTAAATTGCATAGTCCTATTTACAATCTAAAATTACTAATAGAATTCATATAGTGACTAATATTTATAGAAAATGATACAGATTAAGGAGTGCATGATCTTGGAAGTTCTTTGAATCTGACAAAATCCATAATCAAGTTTTGTGTTTGAAAAAGGAATAATACGTCTAATGAACACACTGAAGTAGACAGGAGGCTGCAGTCATTGAATATTATTTTCATCATTTTCATATTATTATTCCTTTTTTTTTTTCAAACAAACAAACAAACAAACAAAACAATATAAGTACATGTAGGATGTTGCAAACACTGCTGTAAAATGCCATTCAGAGTGACTACTGTATTTCTTATAGACAGTTTCCAAGACAGCACACTCCCAGAATATCTGTTGTATCAGACCCTAAAAATCAAGCAAAACAGCCTACTTTTCAGTGTGTGAATGAACTACATCCCTGGACACTAAACATACCTAAGCTTTAAGCTATAACATATCTGGTCAGAAAATGTACATCTGAGTGAATTTTAAGGTGTGCCTAGTAACACCAACTTGAAAATTTATTGACTCTTCTGCCAAAATAGCATCTAAATCCTATTATATTTCTACTTCATCCATCTATTGTACAAACTATTTCTAAAGCCTTCTGATTTATTTTTAAATTTTATATTGCATTTTATGTTTAATATGCTAGAACTGATAACTTGCATAACATTTTTCTTTTGTTCTTTGTAGCCCTGATTCAAAGAGTGATTTGCACAACAGCTTTCTGAACACTGACGGTCTTTGTAGTTAAGACCAGAGAAAAATAGAAAATAAAAATCTACATATTGAATATCTATATTATTTAATATTAACCCTCCCTAATGTAAGCATGTTTTCTATCTATATTATTAATTTTTAGACTGATAACGATGAATTAAAATGTCAATAAATAGCAGCTTTGTACTAATGCACAAAAGTATCATGGACACCTGCAGAAGAAACTGTTACAGTAAGCTTTCAAGGAGTGAAACAGGAACAGAGAAAGATCTCTCACTCTCTTTGTCAGTTTCATCTGTCTAATAACTGCAAGAAAGAATCACCATTCTATTTTTCTAATCACAGAATCACAAGACTTCTGGTATGTCACATTCTCTAGGCAGTATGTAGTTCTTGGTGTTTGAAAACAGAAGAAAAAAAGAAAAAATACAAAAAGTGAAGTGTATCTATTTGACTTCACTAATAAACTTCAATTTACGTGTAAATCTAAAATTAAGTACAAATTCTCTTCTTGGATAAAAATGTTCTCTAATGCCATCTGCTCTGTATGTCACTCCATCCTTTATTTGCTAAAAATGCTGCAATTTTCTTCCCTCCATGTAAATCTGGAAACACAACAATATGTATACACGTTGACAAACAAAACAAAAAAACCTGTTTTAATCCTTAGCTGAGAATCAGAAATAATGTTAGCAATGGCATTTAAGTAATGAAGTCTATTTTCAGTGAATGAAGAAAAGTAAATTTATTCTTGCTGTAAATTTAAAGTACTATCACTTTGTCTGAAACATACATAAAGAAGGCCAATCATTTTGTAATTTGTCGGGGCCTGTATTATTCTTAGTTGTTATAATAATAAGCTCTCAAATAACATACCTTTTAAAGGCAGAATAATACCTACTTTGGGAACTACTTTGCCTTTCATTTTTGTGAAAATAATTTTAACTTCTATGATTTTATTTTTGGAATTTTAACATTATTGAAGAATTAAGGGAGTGACAGTGCTGCTACCAGAGAGAGCACATAACGCAAACAAATCAGGCTTACAACCAGACTGATTTCAGCCCCTGAAGTCAAGCAGGGGTTTTTTACCATACCTACTATTACAAAGCTTTCCTCTACATAGCCTGCTCTGAATGCAAGATGTGGTCAGATTTTTAAATGTCATCCTCAGCCTATCTGAATGCATCTACCTTGCCCCAAATATTCTTTTCGATTTTCTTTTCCCACTCAAGGAATAGAATCCTTTTCTCAGCAGAGATCTCACCGTGTTGCCAGTGCAATTTGGCCTATCCACTTGCATACAGTTTGAGAATGGAAATACACCACCACACAAAAATCTTTGGAACAAGGTTATATTAAAAACATGTAAATGTCTGTACCATTCTACCGCCATTAGCACAGTTTGATAAGTATTCCTTTGAATTTGGTTTGAGATAAAACAGATATCTATCAGCTTAACAAAGGCTTTTTGTTGTTGTTTTGTTTTGTTTATTTTGTTTTGCTGGTGTTTTTTCTTTTTCTTTTTTCTTTTTTTTTTCCAAGTACAAGGAGGTTTGCAAAGCACTGTCACCAATGAGCACTCTCCAAAAATTAGGATTTGTCATTATTATGTCATCACTTACCAAGTTAACTATCCATAAAGTGATATTTTAAAATCTGTAATAATCCTTTTTATGTATCTTATACAGTTCACATTTTAAAAACTTCATTTATTTCCATGACAATGAAGTATAAGCAGATTGAGCGCAGTAAAACATCTGCTTGAGAGTTGCAACTTGATATGATGCACAGTCATGAAACAATTCAATTGCTTTACTTTTGTATAACAATATGTCATAAAGTTAATGCATTCTGGTTAATATTCTCTTTACACTCTCATTGAAAGTTATTACAATAGGAGCATGACATGCATTTTGAACATTAAAGATATTCATGACTGGTGTTTAGGGCCATGTGAATGATAACTGCTGTAATGAATGAAAAATATCGTTGGGAGAAATATATATTCTATGCAATTTTCACTTCCTTTTTTTTTTCTTAATAGTATACAGGGGAAAAAAAAAGTATTTCAGAACAAACTGAGAAAATCTCAGTCTGGAAATGTTGTTCAGGGGTCTGATGGAAACTTGTGTTATTATTGTTCTATGCTGACTTGGATGGTGGCTTCTACAACATGCCATATTCTATCTTTCTTAGTCATTGTGATGCAGTTTTAAAGACTGTTTCTTCTATTCTATTAGAGACATAGTCCAGTTAAAAAAAAAAAGAATGTATATGTTGAGAAAGATTGTGCACAGGTAATTTCAGTGACAGTAATTTTCAAAAAGAGTTTTCTTCAGTGTTAGGCCAAAAGTGGCTGTTCATTTTGTTGCCAGAGAGCTGACATCATCTGCATTAAGAATTAATTTTCAAAAGAGAGTCCAAGTAGCTGAAAATCATTTCAGGAGTTAAAACAAACAAGCAAGCAAACAAATAAACAAAAACTTTGATTGAAAACATCCAGTTGTGTCAAACTAGAATAGTGTTATCTGTTATTAAAAACAGGCTACTTAGAAATCCTCCAAATTATGTTCCTAAATATAAAAATAGAATTTCATAATATAGGAATTGAATACAAATAATATAGGAAAGTGAAGTACAAATGATAGGGTGGAGAGAAGAGAAAAATATATAATTTTACTAAATCCACAGAAGATTGAGTCTAAGGTCAAATGCTCATCTTAAGAATATAGAGAAATTAAAAGGAAAAAAAAAAGAAAAACATTGACAATTTATTTGCTAGACTGATGAAACTTAATAACAAAGGCCTTCAAGAAATCAGTTAGCAAAGGAGAAATAAACGCCACAAATGGATTTTGGGAACACAAAATCACTGAGTACAGAAACAGAAAACATGCAGGCAGTGAGAAAAAATGAAGGAATATAATGCCAAAGTTCTTGGAATAAATGAATGCAGAGAGATAGGAAATGAAAAATAAAAATCTTTATGTGGTTATGAGGTAAGATGGTTTTCTCTCAGAGATAACATTTATTATCATTTCCAAAGCGGAAAAAATTATCATGGTCTAGGAACTTAATGGTTTTAAGCTGAGACTAAGCTATAAAATCAATGACAGTATGAACTGAACAGCTGCATATAATTATGTGATCAATTATCAACTTTAAAAAAGCCTTTCAAGCTCAAGCCAACAATTTTATCTATAAAAATGGCAAGCATCAATGCCAAGTCTGGGGAGCGTAACTGTGGGGATTATAAGGGGACAATGTAACATAAGCTGCTGTAGCAAGGATGAGAGAGCTGTGACAGCAGGGCATCTGATGTCAGAGTTTGTCCCAGAATAGAGCTGTCCTTGCAAGGATGAGTGGATGTTCCCAGTTCATCCTGGGACCAAACCTCATGTAACTTTGGGGCAAAAGTACACACTAGCTGTGTACATTGATAGAATCATAGAATGTCCTGGGTTGAAAAGGAACTCAAAGATCATTAAATTTCAAGCTACATCCAGCAATGCCTTGAATGCCTCCAGGAATGGGGCATCCACAATCTCTCTGGGCAATCTGTGCCTCACCACCTTCTGAGTAAAAAACTTCCTCCTAATATCTAACGCAAATCCCCTTTGTTTGAAACCATTCCCCCTTGTCTTATCACTATCAACTCATGTTGAACAGTTGTTCCCCCTCCTGTTTATACACTCCCTTCAAGTACTGGAAGCCACAACGAGGCTCCTCTCCCGAGCCTTCTCTTCTCCAAGCCCAACAATCCCAGTTCCCTCAACCTTTCCTCATAGGAGAGGTGATCCAGACCTCTGACCATTTTAGTAGCCCTCCTCTGGACCTGTTCCAAGAGCTCTGTGTCTTTCCTGTGGTGGGTGTCCCAGGCCTGGTCTGAGTACTCCAAATGGGGCCTTACAAGAGCTGAGTAGAGGAGGGCAATCACTTCACTCTTCCTGCTGGCCACTCTTTTTTTAATGCAGCTCAGGATATAGTCTAAGCTGCAAGTGCATACTGCTGACTCGCATCCAGCTTCTTGTTCTCCAGGACCCCCAAGTCCTCCTCTACAGGGCTGCTCTCAGTGAGTTCTTCCCACAGTCTGTATGAATATTGGGATTGCTCTGGCCCACGTACAACACCTTGCACTTGGCCTTGTAGAACCTCATTCAGTTCACATGGGCCCATTTCTCCAGCTTTTCCAGATCCCTTCCCTTCAGTGTATTGACTTCAGTGCTGAGCTTGGTGTCATCTGCAAGCTTGCTAAGGGTGCACTCAATTTCATCCTCTATATCATTGAAACAGATGTTGAAGAGCTCTGGTCCCAAGACCAACCCCTGGGGGACACCACTCTTGACCAACCTCTACCCAGACATAGAACTGTTGATCACAATCATTTGGCTGCAATCAGCCAACCAATTTTTAATCCAGTGAACAGTCCATCTTCCAAATCCATGCCTCTCCAATGTAGAGAGAAGGATGTGGTGAGGGACCATGTCGAAGGCTCTGCAGAAGTCCAGGCAGATGACATCCTTTGCCCTTCCACTGTCCACTATTGCCACCACTCCAGCATAGAAGGCCAGCAGATTGGTCAGGCAAGATCTGACCTTGATGAAGTCATACTGGCTGTCTCAGATCACCTCTTCACTTTGTATGTGCCTTAACATGGTGACAAGAAGGATCTACTCCATGATCTTCCTGTGCCTGGAGGTGAGGCTCACTGGCCTGTAGTTACCCTCATTATCCTTTCTCCCTTTCTTAAAAATGAGAGTAACGTTTCCCTCTTTTCCAGACACCAGGGATTTCACCTGACACCCATGATTTTTTTTAAATCTGATGCTGCTCAGTCATAGAAAAATTTCAGCATTGATAACAAATATCCAATTCACTCTGGAGCAAGGTGGAAAGGTTCTGTAATACAAAGAAAGAAATTTACAGGTGTATCATATATAGTTGAAGTACAGGCAGAGGCAAGTGAGCAGTTTCAAACTGATGTTGGTGATAACCACAGCACGACACCTTTATTCTTTCTGCTTCCCATTTACTGAAGGAAAAGGCTGACAGTTATGACACAACCATGAAGTGTCTAAAAAGAATGCATGTCCTTCCAAATACTTTTTTGTTCACTTACATACACATTATACATGCCCACAGTTTCTCTCTGCAATGAAGTTAATATCTCTGTCAATCTTTAGTGCTGAGAGAATGCAACCTTGAATTATAAATCAAAATGTACATTTCACTGCTGTCATAACGCTGCATGTTAGTGCTAGTAAAATTCGAGCATATTGGTCATCACCTTGAAACTGCATATTTATTAATAATAACCTTACTATCTTCCAATGGAAATGGTATACTAGCTTATCAAATAAATAAAACAGCTGAATCTTTTCATACACTCAGCAGTAGCTGTGCACTAGATGGACTGTGCAAAATTAAATAATACACCAAAATAGCAACTATTTTCAACTTATTTATTCATTAACTTGTTTAGTCAAAAAGAGGATGAAAGTTAAAGATGAAAGTAAACGTATGCATTTTCAATTAGTTACAGATTCCAGGTTAACATGTGGAAGTTAGAATTCAGAAGACATCAACAGGCATCTAACTGCCAAAGAAAAGTACTACATCTTACAAAGAGCATGTTTTCAAAATATACTAAGACTATCAGAGAGCTCAGCAGTTCATGAGCTCTAAAATCACCTAGAAAATGAAAAGGTGCATATAATTGGCATTTAAGAATAAAATTTGAGTGCCTGGAATACAACTGTGTGAATGAAGAGGATTGAAAAGCTCATTATATTGGGTAATATTTAGATAGTTGTGAAATAAGAGAAGGTCTTATATCAGAGTGACCCGAATAAATGCCAAAACTGATGTGCAAAAAAAAGATTAAGATTTTCTTTTGTTATCTTATTTGTACAATATACGTTCATCAACCATCAGACTGTATTATGGAAAATAAATGGAAGTGTACTGTTGTAGTTAATACTGCTTCTGCAAATGCATCCAAACTGAAACTAACACATGCTGTGTCAGATTATTTGCAGAGAAGCATAAATGCTTTGAAATATTCCTCAAGTATAGCAGGCTCCTTGGCAAGCCTCATCATCTGGGTGGTTTCAAAGGGTGTGTGATCTAGAGTAACAGTAGAGCTAGTCAGAACTTTATTTTCATTCTTCCCTCTTTTGCATTCTCTGGAGGAAAATATAATGTAAATTAAATGCATAACTAAAGGTATCACTTATCACTAGGAGAAGGATAAGAGAAAAAGAGTTAAAAATGAACCATCATTTTAGAACACCTATACTTCAGTGGAATTAGGCCAGGTCAGGTCAATCCCTGCCTGTCAGGTTTAGGACTGTCATATTAGTTCAGACCACTGGAAACACGTTGCCTTTTGCAGTAGCCTAAAGTATTCACTGTCTAAGGTAAATGTAAGGTGATATGTATCCTTGCATGTTTCCTCAGGAATCAGAGATTTGATGATATACTGATTTCAAATAACTGTTTCCAATAGATCTTACATTAATTTATCTTACATATATATATATACACATATATTTCAAATTTATTTACATTTTTGGTCCTTACAATCTTTTATGGAAATTAGTTCCACAGCTTAATATTAAGCAGGCTGTGAAGAAGCAATTCTCCTCAAAAAAAAAAAAAAAAAAAAAAAAAAACCCAGAAAAAAAGATTGCTGCCTGCTAATTTCAATGGATGCCTGCCAGTTTTTGTGCTAAAAGGAGCGATGAGTAGTCTATATTTACCTTCCTCTCATCATGTCTTTTTTTTTCCAGGACCTGTCATTACCTGCTTTTGTCTTTGCTATTCCAGGTTGAAGAGTCCTAGCCTAATTAGTTTCCTTTCCTGTAAAAATCATTCCTTAACTGCAGTCAACCTTGTTCCTATTCCCTGTGTTTTTGTACTTTAGTATTTAGAAATAGGGTTACAAAGCCTGCCTTTATATACAATTTAAGGTGTGAAACAGTGGTATTTTCTGATTTATCCCTTCCTTGGGTTTCTGGGCTTAGGTTCAGCCTACCCACAACCTTCCCATAGTCTCCTCGTGGCTGATAAAGAATGACTTTTTATCTAGAGATCTTCATTGAAAAACAGAAGTGACAACCATTTTTCCTTATGTTCATTACTGTGCAGCTATGAGCTCCATATTTCATCTGCCATGCTATCATGTTGTTAGATGGTATCTATAACTGTTTTTAGGCTATCTTTGTTTTTTGATTGCTCTGAATAATTTTAAAGCAGCAGCCAGTTTAATCCACCTTCTTGGTGCTGGTGTCTCAGCCCTGGTTGGAAGCTGTCTGGATTCCTTGCAATGAGCCTAAGAACATGGGAGGTATTTTTCTCCCGTTGTGTTTTAAGGATTGTCTTCTTGTTTCCCAGTACCAAAATTAGTAATCGCATACATGAATTGGCAAGAAACTTTCTTAAAATCTAGCCTTTCTTATACCATCTTCAGAAATTAGATAGTAATCTCCTTGTTTATACTTTGAACTACAAGTTTTTCAGTCGTGTTCTCTCTGTTCTCTCACTCTTCCCATGGAGCAAGAGTGCAGAGAGTGGATGGATGGCTGTGTGGGTGTTTTGCAGCCAGATGAGGTCAACCGACCATGTTTGGCCCCACTTTTACTCTAAAGGTCTTACCTACCTGAGTGGGCTGAAATGTCATAGATAATGAATGATACAGACCACAGAGAAGCTCCTTTTGTAAAGGCTGTACAAATCTTACAGTGTGCAGACACGTCATTTATAACAACTCCTAATCTCTTGCTAATATATATGATCATCTTTTCATCTTATGACAGGAAAGTTTTTTCTAAGTGTCTTTAGTGCTGAATGTATTAAAATTTGCTTTAATATAGGTGCAGTAAGTCGTCCAGATCATCCTTAATTGCATAATCACTGTCTCCTTTGGAAGATTGGTCATAGATTTATAGAATATAATTTTAACTTATGAAAGAAGTTACCAATTGTAATTTTATATTGCAATTAATTCTTCTCCTTTTTTTAATTTTTTTTTTGTTGTTACAGTAATTTTTTCTAGGTTGGAAACTAGACTCAATGATGTATAGCTCCCTTGATCCTTCTACAGCCCTTTTTAAGGTTGTGAATACAGCTTTGTTTCTGTTCTAGTGCTCTAAGAGATTTTAAATATCTCATCCCTTCACTCTGATGTCTTCACTGCTCCTTCTTTCAGCAGTCCTCTCTGTACTGCAGTATAACCTTAGAGAAACACTTTGTTGGACCTTGCAGCCTGGGATATCCTCAAATACAAAGACTTCTGTGGGTATAGGTTTGCAGAACGCAGCTCACCCTGCGTTATGTTGTTGGTGAACTCTTTTGTTTACTGCAAAGCAGAGGAAACGTTACATTCTCAAAATTCCCGTATGTCTTTAAGGTTAAAAACATCCTATAAGGAAAGAAATGTAGCCTAGCATTCTATCCAAGATAGAAATAAAAATTCTGGTCCTCATGGTTCCACGAAAGAGCAATGAAGTACTGAAGATATCTTAAGTCTTGGAAAGCTGATAAGCACAGAGCTTAGTGGAGTCAACAGCAGCCAGCATTGTAACCTGACTGATAACAGAAAAGCTGAAAATATAATGGTGCTTCAGATGAGCTCAGGCTTTCCACAGTCAGTACTGGAGTATACTTGTTATTTTAAAATGGACCTAAACTTGGTCTCTTATTCATCAGATCTGGCTGAATCAAGTCAGATAGGTCAAAGAATAGGGTTAAGGACCATTTCTGTCAAAGAGAACTGGAACAGTCATACTTAGTTTAGACATCTCTAAATATACATAGTTTACAAAATAGCTAAAAACACAAAACGGAAATTGAGGGATAAAAGTGTCACGAATAAGCCTCCTGTGCAGCTTATATTCAATTCATAGGGCAGCTTTATTGAGTGACATCAATACTAATTTATCAGTTACTACTACATCAAATCTGGATTCCTCTGTAGGTGCTTGTCTACTCAAGTAAAGGACAGAGATCATCCGATGCTTCCTCTGGATGATATACAATTTGTATGTATAATTTGTATAGATCTTAGTATGTATGTGTATATAATTATGTATATATATATATTTATTTTATTATTTTTTATTTTATTTTATTTTATTTTATTTTATTTTATTTTATTTTATTTTATTTTATTTTATTTTATTTTATTTTTTGCAACAAAAGTACTCCAACCATTCATTTTACTACCTGCAAAACAAAGTACGTGCAAGAATTATACTATAAACAGGTGATGTTGATGTAAATATGCACTCCAGCTAGAATTAATAAAATAAATTACCAGCCCTGCTGTGGACACTGCAGAAAGCTATGACAATGCAAAGTATAAGATAAATAATCCTATAACATCAAATGAAGAATTATTCTTATTGGGGATTAATCTACACTAAGAAAAAACATTTATAGTTTGCTTTATAAAAATAACGCATACAAATATTGATACTTCAAAACAAACTTTCAAACTCATAGCTGTGTCTCTTGCCCTCATTTACAGTTAATCTGTCCAGGGTCTAGGTACCAAAGCAGGACACTGGTGTGTCATCATTTTTCATGAAATGCTGATTATCTATATTTTCAGCTCACAATGATTCAGGATTTGTTCCTATTTCCAGACAGTTCCTGAACTTTGAATGCTATGTGGCTATATATATGTAGGTATGCATGTACATACGCACACACATGTACATATATAAATATCTACACATACATATGTGCTTATGCAACTATATATTGTTGGGTACAAAATAGGAAAATGTATCTTTTGATGCCCAGTAGTGAGTAAAAAACAGAGGTACAAACATTTGTTGGGTTACAAGGATATCAAGAAATTTTGAAAAATGCTTCCTTCTTTTTGTTTGATTTTAAGCATATGAAATGCAGTATGTAAATATACTCTTCTGTGAAAAAAAAAAAAAGTACTATTGCTTTTATTAAAAATGTATGTGATTATCTTAAACTGAAGTAACTCCAGGGAGCTGGGGTCTACCCAGCTGTAATACAGACTAGAGTAGCAAGGAAAAGTACGAGAGACATGGACACATTGGAGGCAGATCAGATCACAAATATGACGAAGGGAGTGGATTATCTCTTTTGTGAGGAAAGATGAAAGAACTGCACCTATTCAGCATGGAGAAGTCTCAGGAGGATCTCATAAATGTTTACGAAGGCCTGAAGAGGAAGTACGAAGAGGATGGATCCAGATTCTCTTTAGAGGTGTGCAGTGATAAGCGAAGAGGCAGTGGGCACACACTGAAAGTTGGGGGAGTATTCTCTGAAGAGTGGGAAATACTTCTGTACTGTGTTGGTGGCTGAGCACTGTCACAGATTGCCCACAGGGGCTGTGGAGTTTCCTGTCTTGGTGAGATAGTCAAAAGCTGCTTGAACACGGTCTAGGGCAACATAGTCTTTGTGTTCCTGACAGAGCAAGGAGTTGCACCAGATGACATTCAGAGTTTCCTTCCAAACTTGATTATTCTGTGAGCCTGTCATTCTGTAATTCCATGATACAGAGAGAATATCCCTTTTGAGGATGTAGCCAGGCTTGCTGTTTCCAAAACAGGGGAGATAAGACTGCAATTATTTGCAGTTTTGTGATGTATGAAGGAATTTTTTAAGCTCACTAAAAAAAATAGCAGGAAAAAACGTTTCCCCCTAGTTAGATCTTAACACTATTTTTATGCGGATACCCTTTTATAGTTGAATTAAGTTGCCTTCCATTCCCTTCTTTTTTTCGTGTGTGTGTGTGTGTGTTATTTTTTGTTAAAACAGATAGCAGTCTCACAGTCTGTATTCAGGCTGGATTCCATTTCTATGCTAAAATGACTACAAAGTAATAATTTTCTGTTTAGTTTATTATTTTCTCTCTGGTTCTCACATGTTTGCAAGTTAAAAATTAAGCTACAGATTTCATTGCTTATAGAATGCTTGTAATGAACTTTCCTTTGAAAAAAGACAAAGATGCAGATGCATCAGCTATGAGAATAATCCCCTGCAATGCTGATGTACGATGTATTTAAAAAGATAACATTTTAAAAGGCATTTAGTTTAATTTTCATTCAACCCAAATCTCTCTGGGATGATTCCTGATAAAGAAATCAAAGCCTGCAATGTTTGATTGCATAACAAAGATTTTTTAACAAAAGTTCCTTCAATAATTCCAGTTTACTAGTAAGAAACCTGAAAAGACTAATGATTTATGACATCTTATGACATTTAATATGACATTTAAAAAAAATGAATATCACTCCTTTCACTTTTCATTTTATGGATGTAAATTTCACATCTCAAAATATATTGTAAAATGTCATCTGAACCATATTTAAAAGCTGCCTGTTTTTTTGTTTGTTTGTTGCCTGTTTTAGCTGCCTTGTGGAAAGGTGTAAGGTGTGTTAATCTTTTGTATCCAGTAGAATATAGCTATGTCCCTAAATCCAAAAGAAAATTAATTGAATGGAAGATTTACTAGAGCTTATGATGCTCAGGCATTATATTAGCTATTAGTGATGTAATTCCAAACTGCACCAGTCAGACAAATGGCAATGTTGCTTGCCTCCAGCAGCCATTTTGCTGTCTTTGCAACACACAGTGGTCACAGGAGAAAATTTCCCTCATCACAGAAAGGAATGTTGAAATAAAATTATCATTGTTTTGAGAGTACTTCTGTTTCTGTAGAGATAAGCTCACTAATACTAGAAAACATCAATAGCAAGTCATTTTGTGTTCAAGAAACACTGAGGGACATGGCTTAATGGGGAAGTACTGGAGATAGGTGGACCTTTGGACTGGATGATCTGGCAGGTCTTTTCTAACCTTGGTGATTCTATGATTCTAAGATTCTACTTACACCTTTATTTAGTTCCCATTTATTTAAGACAGGCCATTAATGTTGTTTACTCCCTGACTTTTTATCCTACCTTATTCTGTGTGTCCTGGTGTCACAGAACAATGGAATGAATGCTGTCCAGTATATTGTATGAGAATGAAGCAAGAAAAAGGCTAAGATCTGGTTAAAGTAACAGCCCTGGCAGTTGCAATCCTTCCTTTCTCATCCTTAGATTCCTTCATGCAACCACAGTCATATTTCCTGGGAGCTGCTGTAAAGATACTGCATATGTTGCAGTATAAAATGCAACCAAATTCCTAGGGTCGTGTCATGAGCTGTCCTGTGATACAAGGCTGCTATCATCCTCCCTTGTGGATTTTGGCTTAGGCTCATTGCCCAGAAGAAAGCGCAAGTCGGGGCAGGGGGAACCCTCATGGCTTTTGTCATTACTTTGTTGTTTTCTTGGAAAGTGAGAAAAAACTGGAAGGCTACTGAGAGTTGCTAACATAGAATTTTAAACCCAATATGAACAGATTAATATCTATTAGAATGTCATTCTCTTATGGATGGAGCTAAAGTCACCAGGAGTTTTGCTCCTAATATATGTACAATTGTGTGTAAAAAATGAGTGCCTGAACCTTAGTACCAAATTTAGTGGCCAAGTTCTGATATCTCTGCAAAATGGGATTAATAACCATCTCTCACCTCAAATTTATGCTGTAACAATAGTTAGTTAGCATTTCAGTCATAAGGGAAAATATCACAACAGTTTCAAGAGAATGCTATTTACACTGCCCACAGAGCATAGTTTGAACTGGAGATCATAAAGTGAATGCTATCCATGTGAAACACTGAAGAAAATGGGAAATCCTGAGGTAAATATAGTATGTGCATTCAACCATGAAACCTGTGCTTCCATAGTTAGTATTCATTCTGCTGTTCCCTAACTTTAAAGTGGTTTATTCTGAAACGTTGTTAATTTTCTTTTAATGTCTGTTTTCCTTACTAAGCAAGCTTAACACAATTAAAACATTAATTTCAGTAAAGATGTGACAGTTTTAGAAGAGACATTTGATAGACTATATTTGCACTGGTATTCAAATTACTTATTTTTCTGAATACTTAGTTCCAATGAAAATAGTTTTCTTTTAATTTTTTTCAAGATATTAGAATGCATGAGAAATAGAACTCACACTTTTATATTTAAATCTATACTGAATCAAAGAAAGCTGAAGAAGTTAAGCCTTCTCATCCACAACTATAAAATAAAATCGATTTTTATTTACATGAAAAATTTTTAGTTACAAATGTAGTTAGAAGTGTTTAACAGTGGCAGAAAGAACAGAAAGTTAATAATTTGCCTTAGATTAAAATGTGTTTGTTTAGGGAAAACAAATTTCTGGGAAACAACAAAATATAATGCAGATTTAGAAATACTCTTATGAGGCCTTTCATAAAACCGTTTCAAGGTACAGTATTTAAACAACAATAAATGCTCTCGTAGTAAATCTGCCAGTGCTTTCATACCTGAAAGCCTTAGCAATAAAAGGATTTGGACATTATTTTATCACTACATATCAAACTATACTCTCTGCTTGAGTTCTCTAAAATGGGAGTGCATAGCCTACTTTCTATTTTAAAAGTAATTTTTATTAAAGATTCAGTAATATTCAGCTGCTGAATCACAGCCAAATAGATCTTGATAGGGAAGGTTATTGTGTCACAGAAAGTATCAAATGTGGAGCAGAAAATCATGATTTCTAAGAAAAAAAGAATAATAATAATAACATTTTTCTTATTTGTTCTTTATACATGTAAAATAATTAAAGATCTTAGTCATTACAAATACTTTATGATGCTTTCACTGCACATTTCATGCTGTCTAAAGTTTTTACTTTTTGACCAATAAAAGTTATTTCAGAAATTAAATTTTTTTAATTAGAATTTCCATCTTGTACCAGCTTTTTCGTTCTAGAGCTTATAAGTAGTTAGGAATATCTCACAAAAGATAATTTGACAAACTTAAAATAAATTATGTGAAAATTCATTTCGGAATTCTTTGTCATAACAGAGTAATTTAATGTGATTTAATGAACTACTGTAATGTTAAAAGCAAAATAGCTTAAAATAAAATTAAAAACCAAATCCGCACATTAATACAAAACTTCAGAAGATTCCAAAGCCAACTTTAATCTGAAGGTAACACTAGGCACTTTTAGATCTTTCAATTTCAGAAATTTTTGGTTAAAATAGAGACAGTTTCACAAAGGTGAAATTTATTTAATTCAAATTAAATAAATAGATTTTCTAAAGAAAATAGAAGAAACCAAAGGTTGCTTTGGTTAATATTTTCTAGCTAGCTTAGGGAAAACCTATGCTAGTAACCATTGAAAGGCACCTTTTAATGTGAACTTTTACTTTGACATATGAAAATTGTCAGGTTTACTTTTGATTTTTATCCTATGCTAACTGGTTGCTTATTAGCTGAGATATTTAACTGTAGGAAACAGAACCATTTTTCCACTTGGCATCCTTTTTTTGTGTGTTCAAGCCTTTCTGAGAAGCATCTGTAGAAGCTGTAATTATAAGAAAAGTGTTTATGTAAACAATGTTAACTTCACATTCAGCACAACTCACGGCTCCCCATCTATTGACCCAAAACGGTACTGTAAATGCTTATAGCATTGCAGAACCATTAAGAAAAAGAATAGTGAAGCAATTCCATTCTCCTAGCTTTTCTGAAAGCCAATTTTCTTGCTAATAGGTATTGACAATGTTCTGTTAATTTCAGTAAAGAATGGGTAAGCAAGAATTAAGCTAGAATGATACAAGTGAAAGAACCTCTGAGAATACAAAGCAAGAATTAGAAAGCCTTTTGTGTTAGAGCCTTAAAAATCTGTTTTTGCTATGTAAATGTATTGCAAGATAGAGAGGTTCATTAAATAATAAGATTAAATAAATAATAACACCTGCTGTCTTGGTCATTCCTAGGTGGGTTTTCCATGTTTTCATGGAAACTCTGATATCCTCTATTCTGGGGATTCTAATGAGCTTTCTCTGAACACAGTTTCTTCCTTCCGCTCAAAGAATCTGAATTTACTTGTAGGAGAACAGCTTCAGAAAGAGAAATAGAGCACTAGTCACCCCAGAAGGACTCCTTAACCTCTAAGCAGAAGTAGTTTGTACATACCCTATAACAGTATCTCCAGCATTTCTTTCAAACAACTGAGAAAGAATCAACATTTTTCAAAACTACAGCTCTACTGTAGTTTGTTTTGGTAGTAAAGTGCCTGCTTTACCGGAGTGCTTCATGCTTTATGTGCTCACCCAGAAAGCAAGAACAGAATTGCATTCTTTTCTCCCTTTGAGTTAAAACAGACTCTTGGCTTTTGGGACAGTGTTCTATTAGTATTACACCAATTGAGAAACCTCATGCTGAAACTAACCACCGTGCAGAAATGAATATACCAGTCAGGGGAGAATGCGCTCTAATGTACCACAGGAGCTAATCACTATGTTTAAGACCATCTTCTATACTTTGATACCTTTATTTGCCTGTAGGTCCTATTGTATGAAGCTAGACCTTTTCTTGCAGCTGCCACTGTCTTTTGTAGCTTAGATTGGACATTTTCTATAGCTGAGATGTAGTTTTCTTTCATATGAAACACTCTGAGTACAATTTTAACCCAACTTGTGACCTAGTTCTCTTAGAAAGGCTCTTTTCTATACTTATCTGAACAGCAGTTCTGAAGTATAGAGTGTGCCAGATGCAAATGTAGGAAGGAGAATTCAGTCCTCATTTGTGAGAGTCGTACCTGCTGTTCACTCAAGTGATTAAAATCACAGAACTGAGTGATCTATGGTTTTAAAATGGTACCTTAAAAATTCTGATGGAAAGCACATTTTAAATAATCAAATGAAATTAAAGTTCTGTATTAAGTAATTTGTTTATCAAGTTTGATGATAATATGACAGCTTTGCATAGCTGAGAAAATGTCCTTTCAGTTGATTTTCCAAGGCCTAGAGTTAATCTAATAATAAAAAAAGAGAGGATGATTTAAGATACACAAGTACAGAGACTTAACATTAGTTTATATCAATCACAGATACCACATTCCACCCAATTGTTCATTTCTTTTTTTTTAGTACGGGAAACATCTTGTGATTTAAACATACAATGAATTAATGCAAAAGTAAACGTCATGTTACTTTGCCAATATCATTACTGGTTTCTTTGTTCATCTTGTTTTTTTTCTTTTTTTTTCTTTTTGGCTTATGTTCCCTTTAATAAAAAAGTTCAATACAAGTTCATATTTTCAGGCTGCTTTTAAAGCGCCTTCCGAGAATTTATTCCTTGATAACTTTCTTCCAATACTATGCAAATGTAAGTAACTTAATGTGTATTTGTAGGGCAACTTGGTCCTATTTAAATCATTTTTGTTCTAATAAATCTTTTCACATTTGTGTATTTTTTAGTTTTTCAACCAAAGAAAGAAGTTTTACTTTAAAAACAAAACAAGACAGAACAAAAAACAACAGTGTACATTTCCCAGTTTGTTTACTTTCCAGAAACTGCTATTTTATATAACAGTCAGATAATGATGCTCTGTGGTTTCTCAGGGATCTAAACTTTTCATAGTAACAGTGCCACTCTGTAGATCCAGAAACAGAAATCTGGTGTTCAAAAGATTCCTCAGCATTACTGTGTGGCTCTGAAGTCTTTTCCTTGTGGCTAAAAAGAAAGGACAAGTGCAAACTATTCATACAGAAGTCTCTAATCCACCTGAAAATACTAGTTGATTTTACCTTGTAGTGAGCATACTTATATCTTGTTATCAGAGTTCTCCAAATAACAGATACTTTGTCAGGCAAGTGAAAAAATAACCCCAAGCTAAGATCATCTCTGATTGCTTTTTATTTTTTTTATTTTTTGTGTGTGTGTGTGTATGTCTGTTGTTGCAGTTGTTTTCTTGGTTTTATTTTTTGTTTGCTTTTAAATTAAATATAACTCTAAATCTTCACAACCTGTATGAGCATCTTACTCAGCAGCTTGCTCACTTGTCATTCAAAGTGGTATAGTGTGACAGATTTTTAAACCCAGATTTTTCACTGACTAGTCTCAATTTTTAACATCTAAATAATACTTCAAAACTGGGGAAAGAATTACATGTTGTTTTTAAGGCTAACATCCTCTTTCTAAATATTTCTAATTTGTTAGACTTTAAAATAAAATTTGGAATACAGAATTTTAATACAAACTCTGAGAGGGTCAAGATACATATTTATTTGTTTAGAATAGAACTCTGATTTCACTCTGATGATACTTAATTTTTTCCTTTTTCTACTATGATGCACCTTTTCTACTATGTAGCATCTCTCCATTTTATACAAGGATGAGATTTTTTTAATGAATAAACAAATACATATACATATATCCTGTTTTGGACCAGTAAAATGTGTTTAGACATTTAACGATTATTCATTTTTTCTCCTATACTTGAGAACATTAATCAATCAGTAAATACTAAAGTCTCTGAAATTAATTCCTACAGCAGTTACAGAGAACAATAACACTATTTGATAGAGCTCAGCTACAAAACACTGGTTTTCAACACAGACACCACTATTACCTCTGCATTTTCACCAGTAATTTACACTGCAAAACAGAAGGTGCATAACTGGAGGCCAATACAGTATTTCTTAAGCACGTACAAATGAGCTAGAGATTTCTTTCTTTTTTTTTTTTTTAATACCATAGTTTAACTAGTGCACATAAAGAGTAATATAGCTCTACACTGCTGAACTCAATTTCAAGATCAGAAAACAGGAGAAAATAATTGCATTCCACAGTACAGCAGGGAATGCCATTCCATTATTGGAAAACATACTGAGAAATACATATGCAAAATGCATCTTCAATTCCTCTGAACAAACTTCAATCATCTAAAGAAAACTTAAATTCTAGTCTAAAAAAAAAAAAGTGCACAAAATTTAGCATACATTTTCAGGTTCACTGACAAGAATATTAAATAGAGCACTGGATATTGATGCTGAAGTAATAGAGTAGTAACAAAACCCAATGGCAGTTTGAAGGACTCACTGTAGCTGTTGTAGTGCCCCTGGGAACTGTGATGATCAACCCATCCTTATTTTCCTCACATGATAACATAAACTCACTATAAAGATTGCCAGGTTCTCAAACCAAAATGGTACAAGGAGCATGACTTTCTAATAAACAGATGAGAATAAGCTTTCCTTCTGGTAAATAACTCATTTATCAAATTACAAAATTTCTAATTACAATAAATCTGTTTTTTTCTAGGATGCACTTTCAGCGGCCTCCTTACAGGCATTCCATCAGAGGTAGCAACATCCCTAAAATGGTCCACGTCTAGCTTTCTCTTACTATCAAAGTAAGATAATCTTTATCAAATCTAGGTATGCCCATTTCCTTCTATAAAATTTAAATTTTGAGCTTAAATTTCCACCTGGCAATTGCCAGTGAGATAGTTCTGTTCCTCTTAGGAATCTTCCAACTTCCATCCCTGAGCTCGTCCTCTCAAGGGTCTTAGGCATATTTGAACTTTCAAGTTCACTCAAATCAAATATGTCTCATTCTTTGCCCTGTCTACAGCCCCATTGTCAATGTAAACAAGTCTAATTCTACTGTGAAAATTTCCTTGTGGTTGCGCCAAAGTTTTGCATCCTGTCATGCTATACCACCAGACCAATTTCCCATAACTGAATGTTTAGTCCAAGTCATTAACAGAAAGAGTGCAATTTCATTTCTGTAATTCCAGAGACAGTTCTCCATGAGGGAAAGTATTTTGCATTGTCGCACTCTCAAGAGTATATCAGAAATTATAGTGAGAGTCCCATCTGTGCTGTGATGTTAGATATTTGAGAACATGCTAAGTAATAGTTTTATTAGCAAACTGGCCACAGGACCATTTCTTAGCCCTGATGCCATCTAGCCCTGAACAACCTGTGTCCACATCACTAAGCCCTCTTTAACAGGGTGTGTGTCACAGCTGCCCACTAGAAATGACCTCCTATCCCACACTAACTTCCAAGGCACTCACAGGAAGATTAAGACAAAGCCATAGCTGACAGGCTCAGAAGAAATAGAAGAATAAAAAAATACAAGGATTTTTATAGCAGTTTAAAAACAGACAGGTTTCAATTTCACTACCTGTAAATGGAATTTCAATATTTAAAGTACATAAACATAGCCTTAATTTCTTGAATGCTTTCATCTCTGTTCCATCTCCCCAAGCAGGTGTGCCTGCCTTGGTCAGAACACAGTGAGAAATTCTATACTTTAAAAATTGTAACACATCACCATTTTTTCATATCAGTCAGACCCTTAAATGCCCACCTGGCAGCATCAAAGCCAGATTTATTCCTGGACCAGAAGTAATGCCTTAAATTCCTTTATGCTATCCTTTAAACTCTGAAAGACTGATTAATTCTTTTATGCTTTGCAGAGGCAAAGGAGATTACAAAACCTCTAAGAAATGCTTTTGCAGCAATCTTCTAGGATAAAGAAGGGTAGCTGTCACTAACATTTTTTGTCTCAGTAAGCAGTTCAAAATCTGTTTCTTAAACAAATTATGAAATAGAGGTCATTTTTGTCCTCTAGAACTTCTCAGTCTCTGGAGATGAGGCTTGAAGTAGCTGGAGCTGTAGCACTACTGGTAGTGGAAAAAAGCTACCAATTTCAGCGTAAAGACCACAGATCCTTTAAAAGTTTTGTAGAAATACCTGTGAGAAGAGTCTCCAAAGGCTGCAAAAAGGTAGTAAAAGAGAATTTAATTCTGCTTCTGTTAGCCTTAAGAGTAAAAGCAGCTCTTGAATATAATTTAAATGAGGATGCCTACATTGCATGTTGTTTAATTGCAAGGGATATCTGAACTGACTTCAAAAGCACTCTGTAGGTACCAGAAGCAAAGTAAATTTAAGATGGGGATAAGCTAGAGATAGGATAACACTGAGCAGCTGGAAGGCTGCTGGAAAATATGCTAATCTGTTTGATCTACTTTGGGCATCTCTATGCTAAACTAAGCCAAGACTGAGTGTGTGTGCACTACATGCATGTGGCATTCAGGATTTTATCTCAACTAATTATCTGCTTATACTAAGACAAATGTTTTCTTCAGTTTTAGCAGCTATTTTACATCACCCAGAAGCCCATCTCTACCTTGAGAGCTAGTGCATCAATGTGACCTTGATCCACCTGTGATTTGAAAGACACTGCTGTCCATGAGTGCTTTACGCCTCCTGTAGACTGCAATTGTGTCAGTACTTCTAGGGAAATAATAGAGAACAGAAAATAAATGGGTGAAAATACTGATCTTTGTTGCAATGGCAAGTTAAAGTGAACATATTGTAGTTATACTATACAGCTCACCCCTGTAGAATAGTGTTAACTACAATCAGTTTTAACTACAACCATGCAATAGTGGAAAAGGAGTTGAAAGGAAACCTTTTTTTTTCCCCCTAGTTTTACACAATCACATTACTGTAAAATATTCTGGATATTTTGTATAATGCTCAAAAAATAAAAAGAAAAAACAACAAAGCAAAACATGTTAAGACTCCTTTAAGAAGCTCTGCCCTATGAAAAATCTTCATTTGAGTCCCAGAAGAGATATAGATCAATCTGTGGGAACAGATCTAGTAGTCTGTGGGCTGTATCAGGGTTTATGTCAAGTAAAACAATTGATAATGAAAGAAAAAAGGAGGCAAGTCCTGAAAATGAAAACATGTAACCCTAACCGCTGTCTTAATAGGACAGTGTTTGTAGCCAAAAGTGAAGATCTTTAAACAACAAGAAGGGAAGACAATTAGTTCTACAACCTTGTTCATTAGCTTCTGTGTTGTTACACTGCCGTCTATCCAAGAGAAACATCAATAACCCTTTGGAAATACAGCCCATAATTACTGAACTAGAATGGCAGGAAAAATCTTGGTTTTGGTTCACTATCCTTCATCTCGCCTTCATTCAAAAACATGTCTCTAAACTCCAGCCCTAAATAGTTCTAATAGTCCTACTGAAAGAACTTAAACTACATGTTATGCTGGACTCTTATTCAACAGCAGTAAACACCATTTTTCACAAACGCAGTACGGAGCAGGCCAACACCATCCAAAGATCACAATAACTGATTTTCAATGCCTGTCAAATAAGAGATGTAACATAAAAGTAATCATAACCTGACAGGGAATACAAATCAATCCATCCGTGTTAAGATATTGACTGATGCAGGTATCACTGCATGATGAGAGAATTATGATGTCAGTAAGAACTGCAGTATATACCAGGTATTACTTGATATCTAAAAACTGTGTAAAGAAATAACAAGGGAGAAAGCAAGCTACAAAATCTGTGCTAAACTGTGGGATAAACTTGTGCAACCAACCTATAGCACTAAACCTGAACAGAACAGCTGCTTGATGGTTCTGTTTTCAATTAATAAGAACAGTAAAATGAATCATCTGCACATCCCCATACATTTTAGAGCAAATATTAGGCAATTAATATTTTGTATCTGATTAAGGCATATACTGAGTACACAAAACACCTGTGTACATATCCCTAGACTTTAGGAATGGAGCTATGCAGGAAAATGTTCCTTTTAAATGCCCAAATTTCTCACAATACACCTTTCCAGTTAGAAAATGAAAATTGGAAATACATTTAAAGATGTATTATAGATGTATTTATACACACACACATACACATGCACACATTTTTTCTCTCTAGTCTCATTCAAGTTTGCAGCATAAGTTTTGCTTTTTTCTTGGACAGTGCTCTGATGTAAAATATTTCTTGGTCTTTTGTCCTTTGATGAGAAATATAGGCACTGCAAACTCAGCTTAGGTCTGTTATAGTTTGGCTTTAGTTGTAGTGTGAACCCAGTCAAACTCCACTTCCTGGATTCCACTATCACTATGCAGCTACCTAAATGCTGAATTTCACGTGACCAAAGTTTGCTTGAACTTAATTACTTCATTGGGACTTCAGGTGGAATCTCTGGTCCTCATGACAATAGAAAAAGCCATCATATTATTTCTCCACAATTACCAGCATTTGCAAATTACTAGGAACCTAATTTACAAGTAAAGGAGGTAAAACAATGAAAACAAGCAAAGCAAACAAAACAAACAAATAAAAACAGACTCTTAACAAAAATGTTTCTAAATCAATCATACTTAAGAGATAAAGCACAAAGGAACACAGGTATTTTTGAGGAGTGTACTGACATTCCCCCATACCAGCTTTGCCCTCTCCTGACATGCCATAGCGAGGGACAGTAGTGCAGTCATACAGGATAAAGCTCACCTCCTCACCAGCCCTCATTTCCGTAGTAATTCTCATTTCATCCCTTACTGCAGAATTCTGCAGGAGCTGCTCCGTTTAAACTGCCAAAATTAGCCAACCAACAGAGCTGAGCATTTTCTAACCACCTCGATGTGTGCAGTCCTCTGGTGAACACATGTTCTAGTCCAGGTAGCATGATTGTGTGGTACTATGTGCTGTGCTGGATCATTTTTCCTTGGCTAAATAGCTGTCTTTTATCAGGTATGACTATTTAATCAGCAGAGGGCAGAAGAGCTCAGCAAAATCACAGTATGAAATGCTGAAACTTAATTTTGATATTCATTTTGATAGAAAAATAACGTTCTGTGTCATAATATAAATCAATAACTAAAAAGATTTTTTTTTCTTTTTGCTTTATATTAGTAGAAGAATATATTCTGAATTCTCTTTGATTTAAATAGCTGTGAACTGCATATAGAGAGCTGGTCTGTTTCTGAGACAAGGGTACTCAGTTCATTAGCTGTACTGTGTAGAATTTTAATCACCACAGATATGTTGGGCTGCAGTTTGATGCATGTCCTCCATAGCTTGCAGCCAAAAGTCAGTTGCACTAACAGGCCTTGCTTTGGTTGGCAATTTACGTGTGTATAAGATTACAGGATAACATAGACCGAAAAAAGCGTAAGTTGCTGCTGAAATCTATTCTGAAGTTGGTAATTCAGGTTGCACTGCAATGACTATCTGGAGTGCTCACCAAGACCAGGGCTTTCCATCATTTCACTGGAAAAAAAAAATAAAACAAAACAAAACACATTAGTCTAAATCTTCAGCATTTTGACTCAGAATTTCTGTTTATACATGTGCAGGTAAATCATAGAATCAAAGGATCATAGTGTTTGGAAGAGACCTCAAGAGATCATCGAGTCTAACCCCCCTGCTAAAGCAGGTTCCCTATACCAAGTAAAAATGAATGCATAAGTGTTACAGTGTCACTATATAACAATTCATTTATTCATTTGCCACTCCAGGCATCTTGAAAACGCAGCAGGGTGGCATTGGTTTTTGTAATGGAAATGCTAAGTCATGGCTTAGGGCAGTGATGGAGCACCAGGTGGGAGGGAAGGGCAGACCCAGGGAAACTCAGGTGCATGTAGTGCACCTGCGTGTCTGGAAGGCATGCAGCCCGGATTTACCCCTTTCCAGATCTCATTTAACGGTTGGGAGGGGAGGGGCTGAAGGTCCCAGCCTACCTGGTGCCTTCTAAATGTAAGCAGCGCCTTTCCTTTGTTTCTGTGCCTATGGCTGCTGCATTTGGGCTCGTTCTCATTTGCTCTACTCAAAGACTTTGCCACCCTGCTGTTATCACAGTACTTTCCATCCCATTATAGCATAACAGTTTTACACTGTTTTGTGCATTTTTTGGAGCAGATAGTGGAAGAATAAGAGAAGAAAATTCTGTTGAAAACCTATGTTAGATAAGGGAAGGTAAGGCAGTTAGTTCCTACATAGTTACAAGCTTTACATTCAGTTATATAGTTCTGAAATGCTGAGATCTGTATAGCTCTGCACAGGCTTCTTTTTTAAAAAAGGAAGTATTCAGTGGATTATTCAGTGAGTTACTAAATACTCAAGCTCTATGGCTTGCTTTTTTTATATGCTATTTCTCCTGGGTGTGAACAAAATGGAAATGTTATATTTCATCAAGAGAAAAATAAATTAAATACCTGGCAAATATGTCAGTCAGACTCAGATGTAATTCTACTTTCTCACAAGAATAGGAAATAACGATGTGGGGCTTCTACTAATAGACAGCATTTTAGTAGAGAGAACATGCATCTTGCTAGTATAACCCCAATATTGTGAGCAGGCAGTGTAGGCAGCTGTAACAAATCCAATCATTTTAATATTCAGCAGTTTAATTACGATGATGAATCTGCTAAACAAACAGAAAAAACACCATAGGAGTCTCAGTGTGGGATCTGTTCAGAACTGTTTCTGCTGCTGTCAGCTTTGCATTACAAACTACAAGGCTCTTGTGGAGCAACCTTTGAAATTACAGCATTATGTGCATTTTTATGACAGTGTTCTCCAGTCACCTGATATTTTCTTTACTTTCTCTATCAGAAACTCTGTTATCTTCCTTACCCAATCAAATTTTTGATACCCTAATCACCTTATAAATATTTATCTTTTCTTTGATTCTAGCTACTTCATGGAAGATGAATAAATAAAATGATCTTATGCTTTAGAAAAAGAACCATCTACTTACATAGTTCTAGAGCTTCTCCTTTGTGTTTTATTAGATGTTCTTATACTCACATTTCATGGAAAGTGGAGAATGCTGAATATTTTGTCTTTCTCATTGATTTAGATCTATTCATTTACACATTTTATTTGAGATTCATGTATACATCAAGGTCGATACCCACATACATATATTTATCTTACTGAAACTGACAATAATAATGGGTCTGAATAAAAAAGGGATATGTCAACTCATGAGTATTCTGGAGTCAGGCCACATAATCAGGCAGTTATGGATGAGGAAAGAAAGTCCATAGTTTCATAACTCATCTGCATTCCTGTTATATCTTTCTGGTACTGTATGCACTTTTATTGCTGTCATACTTAAGTACAGTCATCACATCCTAGAAATAAATTTTGTAACAAATTGAAAATTGTAGAACTCATTTTTTTCCAAAGGTAAAAATCATCATGTAAATAGGCCACTAAAAATTTGTAATGGACTTCAATTCCATGAGATGCTGGAATTTATTTCTATAGTTTTTCTGGAAAATAATCTGTAGCATGATATGTTATGATAGATCTCTACAGTCCTTTACAGTGGCAGAGGGTGGTGTGGGCTACCGCTGCTGCCCCCAAGTGATAATCTGCTTCCCATACACCACAATGTCATCGTCTGTACCTGGAGGTGCTGATATTCTCTAGTTCCCACCCCAATTAAATCACAACAACTAATCATGTAGTTAGCACCCTCAAGTGTCTAAAGACATTTGAAGACTCTCTTTAGAGGCTTCAAAGACTCAACACTATTTTCAAAACTGACAGTTATTTTGGAATGTAAGTTCCTTGGGCATGCAATGAGACATGACATAAAGACTGACATAATATATAGACGGGGAAATAAAGAAGAATGTCTGTAATTTTGGCAGTATTTTCCACCGTGGTATTTTAAAACTAAGCAGGCGACAAAAGGGGAGTTGGGAGCGTGGGGAGTGAATAACTCCTCAAAATGAATTATATCATTAGCTCTGGAAAAAACTGGACTCCTGAGTTCAAGTTCAAATACCTTATTGCTTTTTCTTAGCGGGGAATATGCCTGTATCATATTTAAAATTCTTAAAGTTGCAATTAGATCCACCTCCTATCCTCTCAATTTGTATGTTAGTAGATGTATTTCTCAGGTTTGTCGTCTGCTTACCCTAATTGTTTTTGTGCATACTGATTTGCTCACATGGATACAAGGCTGAAGAGATTAAAATTAGAATATATGTCTACCTACAAGCAGGACCTACTTCCCTTTCTCTGCACAGTGCCTGTTCTCCTCCCACTCACTCGTGCAGCATATGAACTAAGAGGAAGGGAATGGTCTGCCACAGTGGAAAACTGTTGGAACTGAATATAAAATAATTACTCTGGAACAGACACTGGTGGGATAAACTTTCCATGAGGACGAACTAGTTGTAGATATTGTCTCTGCTAACCTGGGAGTTCCAACACAATGCTGAGAGTAACCACATAAAAAACAGTATCTGTGTAGTTTGTTTACTTCTATATAAAGTGATTTTAATTCTTTAGAATTAGTTTACTTCTTCCTTGTTTTTACACTTGGGAACTGTCACAATCAATGTAAGACACTTAGAAAAAGCATGCCAAATTTCCTGTGTAACAACATTATTTGCTCAACAAAGTGCTAACCAATGACATTTCTGCAGTCTCATTGAAACCATTTAAAGTAATTTGCTTCTACTGGCGCAAGAGAAAGTGTGATTCAAACCTCTTTATTTTTGGTAACTCTGCTCCAGAAGAAAGCATAGGTTTCTTTACATGACATGTAACTGCATAGCATTAAGCACTGAAATAATACTTTTATAAAATAAGGAATGAATCTCTTCTGCTCTATCAATATAAACAAATCCTCATTTGAACATTTTGCAGGTTAGTAACTGTGTTTTAGTTCTTATCACATTCTGTCCCCATCCATGCCATCAATCCTGCCTAATCTCAATATGTACCCACAGATAAATATTGTACAAATATTGCACAATATTGTGCATCCTTAAATGTATGGTGTTTGGCACACATTTATTTGAAAACCTATCGCCTTTATTGCTAAGTTATTCAATATTTTTCCTCAGGCTGGGAAACCATTTAAAAATCTAGAAATAAACCAAATTAAACTTGATATTATCATACATGGTAGGTAGATATTGGCTAGCTGCCATGGTCTGCCCAGTCAGTCTCTCACTTCCCCTTCTCAGCAGGATGGGATAAGAAAAATAAGTTGGAAAACTATGTGGGTTGCTTGCCATCACAAACAAAACAAAGTTGGAGAACATTAACTTAATTAAACAAAGGAAATACCTGAAGAAATATTACAACCTCCCTCCCAGTTTTTTCCAAGCTCAACATCTTCCCTTCTTGGCCAGCTCCTTTTCCTCTCCAGCCAAGTGGCTCAAGGGAGATGAGAAACAGGGAGGCACTGTTGTCAGACTTCCACTCTTCTCTATCATTCATTCATCCTCACACTTTTCCTCTCAGCCAGAGGAGATCAGAGGAGATCAGCCTAGCTGCAGAGACCACGTTCTGATTGAGTTTGTGATCTCAAGGGATGTGGGCCTAGCAAAGTGTAGAGTCAGGACGCTGAAATTCAATAGATCTAACTTCAGGTTGCTTAGGGAATTGAATAAGATCTCTTAGGAAGAAGTCCTTAGAGACAAAGGAATGTAACAAAGCTGACAACTCTTTAAAAATGCCTTTCTGAGAGCACAAGAGCTTTCCATCCCTCAGAATAAGAAGGAAGGAAGGGGAAGTAGAAAAATGGCATAGCTTGGCAAGGACTTCTGGTCAACCTGGCAGAAAAGAAGGGCAAGTACAGGCAGTGGAAGTAAGGGCATGTCATCCATGAAGAATATAGGGATGCTGTCTGTACTTGCAGGGATAGGATTAGGAAAGCCGAAGCACAGATGGAACTGAATTTGGTAAAGGATGTTAAAAACAATAAGAAGAGGTTTTACATATACATAGATCAGAAGAGATGAGTGAGAGCATATGACCTTTGTTAAATTAGGAGGAAGAATGGGTTACAACAGATATGGAATAGGCTGAGGTGTTCAGTGACTTCTTACACCAGTATTCACTGGCAGGCAGGATTCCCACATTCCTTAACTTTATATTCCTGAACTTGGTAGGAACTGGGGGGGCTAAACTACTTCCCCATTGTAAGGAGGAGCAAGCTTGAGACCAACTCATGAGACTGAATGTGTACAAGTCCATGGTGTAGAAAATATGCATTCTAATGTCCTAAGAGAGCTGGCTGAGGTGAATGTTGAGCACTCTCATATTTGAAAAATTGTGGCTGTCAGGCAAAGTCCCCATGGACTGGAAAAGATGAAACGTCACTCCCAGTTACAAGAAAGGGAAGAAGAAAACTCAGGGTACCACATGCCAGTGAGCTTCTCTGTGCCTGGGGAGATAACAGAAGAGATCTTCATGGACAATATGTTAAGGCACATGAAGGATGAGTGGATAATCTGAGACAATCAGCATGACTTTGCTAAGGGAAGGTCACTCTTGACCAATCTATCTATGATGGAGTGATGACATCAGTGGACAAAGGTAAGGCAGCTGATATCACCCACCTGGAATTCTGCAAGGTCTTTAAAATGGTTCTATACCACATCCATATCTATAAATTGGAAAAATATGGATTTGAAGGGTGAACTATTCAGTGGATAAGAAATTGGTTGGATGGTCACAACCAGGAGGCTGTAAGTGATCTGATCTGGTACTTGATCTAGGGGCTGACAACCCTCCCTGTGGCAGAGGGTTGTAACTTGGTGATCCTTGAAGTCCCTTCCAATCCAAGCCAGGATAAAATAATAATAAAAAGGGAGCAGCAGTAAATATGAGGGGAGTAGCTTGCCTCTGGGATTCATGGCCCTATATTCTCCTGTATCTAATTCACTTCAGCCTTTCTTTGTACCAAATGCGTACACTCTGTGTTTTGCATTAGAAAAATTACTATGTTATTGACATTTAACTGTCCAAGTCATTCTTGCACGCATTAACATAAATACCTACCACTCCTTTTGTAAGACATACTCCACAAATAAATGCCCCTCAAAAAGATGTCATTACCAAAATATAAAGAATAAAAAAAACATCTTGTGCATTGTTAAAGCTCCTTCTCCCTGTGGCACCTTAAGTTTTAAAGTATTTTGGTATAATCTGAGCCAGATTTCATTGAAAGGGTGGCTGCATCATCATCTGACAAATAGGCAACTATAGATGTCCAAGTCTAGGTACAGTGTAATTAGTTTTTATGAACATCTACATTATAATTATATAATTAGTTTTTATGAACATCTACATTGTGGTGTACGTGATAAAACAAAATGAGCACTTTTGTAACATCAATAAAAAAATAACTAATTCAAAGTAATTTGAATAGGTACATATTAGATATTACAGGGTGTGGCACAATCTCAAGTTTAATCTTCCAGCTTCCATCAGCATGTTTTGTCCAGTTTGTGTTTCTAAAGTCCAGCTTTCTTCTATTCTAAATTTTCTCTTCTAATAGTGTTTTCATAATCTTTCATGTTTCATGAATTTGAAAAAAAATGTATAGTAAATCTCTTGCCACTGCTAGTACAAAACAGTCAAATTATACATCTGTGGTTTGACTTGATCAAATAACAGATACTCATTGGAATCAGTTGTTACTGTAATGCTCTGAGGGCTGAATAAAAGGGGAGAGAGAAATATAGCTTTTGCACCACCATAAACAAACAATAGTGCTCAAGGCAAGCATGCAGCAAGAAGCCCTGTAATGCTAAAGTGACTTACCCAATCCTTCACCCTTTGTCAGTACAGAAAGTTCCAGTGTAAGTCATGATGCAAAACTCAGCTTGAATAGTATACAGCTCTTACCACTGCAAGATAGAAACCTAGGCAGGAGAAGAAAAAGTTGGATTCCAAAATTCATTTTGTATAGCATACTGCTATGATGTTCTAGTTTAGCATCGTAAAGAAACTTAGCATCATAAAGAAGATCCCTTTGATTTATATCCTCTCAAAATCTAATTCATGAGTCTGCTAAAACTTACGATTTATTCTGATAAAGAAAAGTTAGTTTTTATCTTCAGGCAGTGAGGCAATGTTATCAGTAACTACAATTACTTAGAGTACCCAGGATGCTCTGAATGCTGGCTTTATAGCAAGCAGTTACCTTAAAGAATTTTGTCCAACTGTTTAGCTTTTCTTTCCATCAAGGCAGGGGATGTTTATTTAGATATTCATCTGGTTAGAAGGAAAATATGCATTTCAGTGATAAAATATCCAGCATTTAGCATACCATTAAGCATTAAAATATTCAACATTCAGCTGACCTTTTCATTGCAGGTCAATCAAAGGAACCTATAAAAGTAGATATTAAAACTATAAAAGTAAATATTAAAACTGAGAATTAGTTAAGTATATCTCCTTATGATGATAAAGTTCAAAGATCAGAATATATCTGTCATTATCAAATAATAGAAGGTGGGTATCTTTTTGAGATAGTTTCAGAAAATAAATCAGTTATTCCCATGGTATAGGATTGAGTTTGTAGATTTCTTAATTTTTGCACATCATTACTTGCTTTTGTATAGAGTAATCCAGTCCTTATCAAGGCAAAGCAATGTCTTCTATGTGTTTTTCTTGTTTTGTTTTGTTTTGTCTTTTTGTTTGGTGTTTTATTTGGATGCTTTCTGATCTGCATAGCAACATCTACTGCAAAAAGCTAGCACACCACCGAGCTGTATTTGTAATTCACACAGGGAAGTACCAGTGTCACTGGTCCAGATGACATTGCTATAAGCTCAGTGAGAGTTTTCTGCCTTCAGATCCATTGAAGTGTTGTGCAGATCTCTAAACAAACAAACAATCATTCTTATATTCTGTTATGCATCCTCAGTAAGAAACACAGATTGTCTATAGTTATGCAAAAGATATCCAAGCCTCAGCAAACTCACTGCCCTTGAAAAGAGAAAATTAAAATTCAGACAAGCTAAGCATTGTTGGTATAATGCAGTACACTGAATAACTAATTACATATTTTCCTTGTGATATAGTACTAGCACCTCTCTTTGGTTTTCCTTGGTTACTGCAGAGAAAAGATGTTGGTATTTGGGGAGTGGAGTGTATACATGTCCTTATGCCAAGGTACTGACCATTTCTAGCCTTAAGGATATGTCTGTGTAAATACTAATATAACTGCATCTGCTTACCCTGGATGTGTTCAAGGCACGTTTGGACGTTGTGTTGAGGGACGTGGTTTAGTGAGAGCTCTTGGGCATGGGTGAATGGTTGGAATGGATGATCCTACATCTTTTCCAACCTTGGTGATTCTGTGATTCTGTGGTTCTGTACTACTAGATGTATACTACAAAGCAGAGGCAGCCATCCAACAGCAGCAAGGTTCCTTATTATAGTAGCAGCTGTAGTATTGGGAGAAAATGGAAAGAAATTGCCCTTCTCTGTATCATGGCATCCAGAGATTTGACATATTGACCAGGAGAACAAGCAGACAATTAACTCTTCAACAGCATCTGCACCTCAGCTTAAAATTCACAATTGCCTTTCTCTACTTGCTTGAGATTCAAAATCTCGAAAGGTAGAATTGACAAAAAAAAGCGAATTTGTGCTTTTTTTGGCCAAAAATCAAACAAAAAAGACTCTCCAAAAACATAGTACAGGAGTATTCTCTGCCAAATTATTTGTATATTATTCTTTATCATGCTAATGTAGGAGTCATCATCATCCATTATCAAAATCCTGCCATTACGCCCTAAAAGATTTTTTTGCAGTGAATAGTATAATTGTACAATCTCTTTTTCTATACAGATAGGCAACATGACAAGTTAAATTCAATTCGAAAAGTATGCATTCAATTTTTTGTTTCCATATATTCATAGAAATCGTAAATGTATCTATCATCCATGCTCTGAGGACATGCATAAAATATAAGAATTCATGATTGGTATGCCATGAGAACCGTCTGAGGCACAAGTAACTAACATAAGCTGTTATCATTATTGCTTTCTCAGATGCTTCAAGCAAAAAGTCTGTGAAAATAGTTCATTAGTCCATTGAAAAATCACAATGATATCTTTAAACAATGGACAAAGCAACATAATGTAGAGACATTTCCCACTGGGAGCATTTTTAAACATTTTGTTTGAAATTGCTACATAGCATAAACCATACCTAGAAAAATAAATATATGATGATGGATACCACATAAAGATATCCCAGGGCTCTTCAATTCAAATTTCACTTAAAGGACCATCACAGAAAAATCCTGTAATCCCTATTTAGGAAAGAGAATTGAATGTAGACTTAATAATGGAGAAGGCTCACAGATGAAATCCCGCTGGTTATACCACTCTGGTGTCAACAATTTATGAGCCAGTTTGGCCTGGTTCTGTGACAGGTTGGGGGACTCATGGACCCACACTGCAGGAAAGGGGAAGGGAGAAAAAGGAAAAGGGTCAGGAGATGGCCCAAAACTAAAACAGCAGCAACAATCTGAGTGGAAAACGGATTTACTAAATAAGATATCAGAATGCACAGTAACACAATAAAATACAACATGATTGGAATTGAAGCTAATAAATCAAATAATGTGAGAGCGTGTGAAACTGAAGGCTTTACTCTAAAGCTGAAGGTGAGATGGCCAGGGAACCTCCACTGCTGAGATGAACAGCAAAAGAGAGAAGTCTTGGGACTTGCGTGCAGTTTTAGCTTTCTGTGTGAGTGGAAAACAGGAATGCAAAGTCGTCTGGGCAATGTAGATCTTCTGTTCAGGTGCCCAGAAATTCAGCACTCCATGGAATTGGACCATTAACTCTTTGACTCCCAGTGCTTCACATGATGTTATGATGTGGAAAACCGATAACAAAAATCTTAGAACCATGACATCTGGTTATGCAAAGTAGCCATAAATACACATGAAAAGTGGGTTTGTGGTTCCTTTGAACTAAGAAAGGAATTCAGAGAAGTCAGAACAAACTATAAATTCCATACCTGTGACTGGAAGTGGTTTCATCTTCACTAAGTATAGTGTAGCTCACTTGGGATAAAGGTCTGAATACATGAAGCTTATAATAATACACCAAAATTAGCACTGTGTTTAAAAAGGAAAATGGAAGTCTTTATTCCTGATTCAAATTTGGAGAAAATAGAGTACAGAAAAAGCTATTTCTGTTTGTGACAAGCACTTAAAATCAATTGTAGACTGCTATTCCAGAGATCCAACAATAGAAATCCTCATTCTCTTATACAGATTTTTCTAATCCTACATGCAGCATCCTAAGAATTCCCAAGGTTTACTCAAGACAGCTACAATTCACTGAGTCTTATCTGCTGCAAAACAAACAATTAGCCAAAAGTCAAGGTTTCCAAAGCAAAACTTTTATCTTACTAGAAGCATGAACAGGAAAAATAATAAATTTTATAGTCAACATTTACTATTACCCACGTATGTGCATAGCTTTCCATGAAAGCTTAAAATAAACAATACAAAAACATTGTCTCTAACGGGGAAAGACAGACAAAGACTGCACAATATTTTAGGAAAATGAAACAGCCATGTTAAAGATGCTCCCGATGAACTCTACTGAGGGAAAAGAGTACACTACTGACAACTCTACAAATAAGTTTTGTTATGATTTTTCAGTATTTCCAGGCAGACCAGGAGTGAGGAATCTGGAGGCCTCACTGATGCCAATAACAGCTCATAACTGGCCTTCACTAGAAAAATAGCTGAGAATCCTAATTATATTTACATGGGAGATGTTAGCAAAAGAAGAGAATTATACATTTCTAAAGATGAATGAAAGGAAATCCACTATTAAATTTCCCATTGATTTATCATCCCATGGCATTATATGAATGTTTAATGTAAAAAAAAGATATGAAATGTATGTTTAATAGTGGGTTTATACGTATAAATCTGTAAGTATGGACACAAAGAGCAAAGAATGACATCTCACATTGTTTTGCAAGTCCTAGTACAATTCAGAAACTACCTCACCATTCACATGCCTTCTCGTGGAATAGCATACTTTGAATTAATGGGTGCTATATGATGCTACTCTCAGCCATTACTGGAATAAAGTGCATGTTATAAGACTAAGTATTAAATAATTATATCAGAGCTTCTGAACCCAAATTCTGTTGGGAACACTAGTTGTATTAGAAGCCTTCAGGACACCGGTTGCTTTGAGGATCATACAGTGCAGAGGAGAAGGTTTCAAGAAACTTTCATAAGGCCAGTGTACATTTCCAGTGCAGTTTTCCATTGAGAGAAAATGTAGTCTCAACAGAAGTTACTAAACAGAGTAATTATCCTGTGGCATTTGGCCTTTGTCCTTCTACAGACTGAGCAAGGCAGATTAAGCTTCAGATAATACTGTCCTGGCCCCGTGTCAGTTACCATTAGGTGCTTCAATTGACAATGCAAAATTTCTGAGGTCTATTTTCTACTTAAAAGATATGACTTGGGTGACTAATCTTTGGTTTCCAATTTTAGTATGTGTCAGCCTGTGTCATGCACTGATTTCAGAATATAGAAAAGTAAGTAAAATTGGTGTATCTCTTCAGTGATATAAAGCAATGCATACAAAATAAATACAAGGGAGATAGATGTAGCGTACAGTGTATCCATATAGTCTATTTTATAGAACTGGTACCCATATGTGTACTGAGTGAATCACTGTATTCTCTGCTGATTTTAGTGACTACTCGACTATTTGAAATATATATTCAGACCTTTTCCTCTAAAAGTTTGGTGAAAAAATTCTTATGTTAATATTTGAAAGATAAATCTATATGTCTAGGATATCCTACTTCCTTTGTGATAGAACATGGCAGGAGGTCTCCTACAACCATTTTTTTAGCACAATTATTTGGAATCTGCAGTTTGTAGAGGTTTTGTAGGCAATTTTTCCCTGTGCCATGTGTGACAACATAAGGAATGAAGTATTCCGAAGTATTCCAAATTGTTCAGAAACTGTAGGTGTGAAAGAAAAATAAACCCTCTGCTTGAAGGAAAATCATGCTTTCAGAGACCTATGAACAGATCTCTTAATTACTTGCTGCACTCAGAATAGGAATCAGTGGAAGCTCTTCAGAAATGTTGTGTGAATTATCTTCTTTAAGAACAAATGCTGAAAAGAGAACAAATTTTAGCGTGAAATATGAATGGCCACCAGAGATCTGCTTTCTTTGAGAAATGCAGCATATGTCAGTGACAACAGGCTACTGTTTTACCTCACTGACTAGCAAGAACTAGGCAGTGTTTACTGATATTACTGAAAAAATATCAACAATGAAGTAATATTGTCAGTATTTAATAACGTTTGAAAAATAAGTTGTTTCTTGGAAAAGAGAAACTACATACTCCAGAGGACTTTGTGTTCCCATTTTCCATTTAGAAGGAAAGATAAAATTTCTTGCAAGTCCTGAGTCTATCTATTTTCTCTGCTGCTTATCTTGACAGTGTGTGCTCCTTAGCCATCTCACTTTGAGCATTAGAGTAAGGTCTTCAGTTTTGAACACTTTCTCTTTTTATTTGATTTGTTAACCTCATTTCCAATTATTTTGTATTATATTGGGTAATCTTGCATTCTGATATCTTATTTAGTAAATTAACTTTCTTTCTCAGACTGTTATTGCAGGTTTGTTACTAGCCCATCTCGCATTGTCCTACCCTTCTCCCTTTTCCCCTTTCCCAGGGTGTGGGTGGAAATTCGGAGGAATTTTGTCACAGTATCAATTTCTTACATAACCTGTTGATGTAGGAAATATGACATCTATAGAAGTGAAAACAGATTTCTAACACTTGAATATGATGGCATAGTTTCCAGGTGGAATTAAGAATAATATGTACATGAGGCCTCAGAAAATAATGCAGCATATATTCCTATGAATCACCTCAATATTACAGTTTTTTTTAATGGTATTTGTGTTCCCATAACATGAAAATGTAAACATTTTCAGATTATTTCCCATGCAGCCTCCCTGTTCACCGCACTATTTCTTACTATGTAAAAGATAAACACTTATGAACAGAGTTGAACAATCCAATGAGTATATGTGATTAAGACTTTTTCCTTCTAATGAATCAAATTGATTGCTTAGAATTAGATCTGATTTAATCCCCCATTTTCATTTATTACATTTCACAAGCATCCTACAAAAATAGATATTATTAGATAAATAATCTACAAGCAATTTTTATTAATAATTAATAGAAGAATTATTTTCATTATTTTATTATTCACAGATCGTGCTCACTGGACATTAAAATAATTAATTAGAAACATAGCTAAGTATTTAAAATTTAAAAATATAGTTCGAATAGCCTACATTTCTGATCAATTATTGAAATAAGAAATTCTTCTGTTAATTTTGAATTCATTTCCTGTGTAAAAAAAGAATGTGTTTAAGAAAAAATAAATCACATTTTACTCATTTAGGCTTCCACTCAAATCATAGAATCATAGAATCACAGTGGTTGGAAGGGACCTCAAGAGATCATTGAGTCCAACCCCCTGCCAAAGCAGGTTCCCTACACCAGGTCACACAGGTAGGAGTCCAGGCGGGTCTTGAATATCTCCAGAGAAGGAGACTCCACAACCCCCCTGGGCAGCTGTGCCAGTGCTCCATCACCCTCACCGTAAAGAAGTTCTTGCACATATTCATGTGGACCCTCCTGTGTTGCAGTTTCTGGCTGTTTCCCCTTGTCCTGTCTCCACACACTGCTGAAAAGAGTCTGGCCTCACCACTTTGTCCCCCACACCTCAGATATTTATAAACCTGGATCAGGTCCCCTCTCAGTCTTCTTTTCTCAAGGCTAAACAGACCCAGTTCACTTAGCCTTTCTTCATAGGGGAGATCCTCCAGGCCCTTCACCATCTTTGTGGCCCTTAGCTGGACTCTCTCCAAGAGATCCCCGTCTTTTTTATACTGGGGAGCCCAGAACTGGACACAGTACTCCAGATGAGGCCTCACCAGGGCAGAGTAGAGGTGGAGGATAACCTCCCTTGACCTGCTGGCCATGCTCTTTTTAATGCATCCCAGAATGCCATTGGCCCTCTTGGCCACCAGGGCACACTGCTGGTTCATGCTCAACCTGTCATCCACCAGGACACCAAGGTCCCTCTCTGCAGAGCTCCTCTCCAGCAGCTCATCCCCCCAGCCTGTACTGGTGCATGCAATTATTCCTCCCTTAGTGCAAGATTTTGTTAAATAGTATTGGAATGTCCTTATATGTGAGCTATGGAAAAGATCAGATGTATCACCATGCAGAAGTTATTTGGAGGCATCTGCCAGAGTTGCTTATCTTTCTTACAACAAACTGATGATAATCATAGGATGGATATTGGAAAGGGTTGGGAAGAACATTAAGAACCGTCTCATTTCCACTCTCCTTCTGAGGGCTGGCATAACTTCCACTAGACCCAGTTTCTCAAAGCTCCATCCAAACTGGCCTTGAACACTTCCAGGAAGTGTGCAGTCAGTTCCAGTGCCTCACAGTTCTCATTTTTCCTGTAGGAAGAATTTATACTGTCTACTATCAATCTACCTTCCTGCAGTTTAAAGCCATTGACACTTGTTCTATCACTGAGCTCCCTGACAGAGTCACTCTCCATCATTCTTGTACACCCCTTCATGTATTGTTCTCTCAGCAGACAGGTGCTGATCATCCTAATGGCTCTGGTCCATGAGGATCCATGTTCTTATTCTGGGAGCCCCAGTGCTGAACGCAGTACTCCAGGTGTGGTGTCATAAGATTGCAGTAGTGAGGAAAATCACTTCCCTCATTGCTTTTGATTCAACCCGGGCTGTGGTTGGCTTCCTGGGCTTCAAGTGCATGTTGACAGCTCATGCTCATTTTCTCATTAATCAACATGGTCACATCCTTCTCCTCAGAGCTCAACTCATCCTGTGATAAGCCTTTTTTTTCTTTTTCTTTTTTTCTTTTTGGTTGGAATTTTCCTGATCCAAACACAGTATCTTGCACTTGGTCTTGTTGAACTTCATGCTCAGGCTTGCTTCAGGCTCAGATTCAGCAACCAAATCTAGTTGTAGATGCCTTTATCCTTTGAAGAGGATTTTTTTAGATGACCTTTCCAACTCAAATGATTTAATGACTCTGATTCATAAGGTGTACACGGTCCCACCATTCTGAGCTCCACTATCGTCACCAATAAATACATTATATTATAATTTTCTTACGAATTTTTATAATAAAGAATTATTTCATTAAAAATAAGTTTTATAAGGTGCAGCTCTGAATTATAGGCAACAATGTATAACATTATATTTTTGCATTCTACATGCTGTTAGTCTCAGCAGATGAAATATATAACACTTCTTTTAAGAAGGAATTTTAAGAAAAGTCTCAACCATATTCACACAGGTATTTGAAATAAGAGTTTCTAAATACTTTAAAAAGATAAACCTGTCAACGTCTTACATTTTTAGTCTGCTAATGTTAACTACTGTGAAACTTAAAACCCTATATGAGAAATGAGTACTTTTTCTCTCTAAAAAATTCCCCATCGCAAAATGGGTGCAGATTCCTTCCTTCATCAACTGGTTACTACCTGAATTTGTAAAGCTTGGACTATAGCTCTCACTGGAACTTAAAAGACTTACTGCCATTTTTAAGCATGTATCTAATTGTAGACTGCAGCTAGGAAGTGTGAAGAAACAGATTACTATGCACAGGATCATAGATGCAATTGAGTTGGAAGAGACCCTTAAAAATCCAGTCCGACTTCCCTGCAATGACCAGGGACATCTACACCTAGACCATGTTGCTCATTCATGTACTTGTAGAAATCAAATTGTACTGATCCATATTTATGAGATATAAATAATAAGAAATGGACACACACACATATGTACAGTATAAATTTCTGAGGGGATTACACAATCATTTACACAGTCATTTACAGAACACACACTTCCATATTACCAAAGAAGCCCCCTAAGAGAAGCAGCTTTCCAACACAGTGTCGCTGACCCAAAAAGTTTTTCAGATAAGTTGCAAGAAAATTACATTCTGTAGCCGTTACAATTTTGGAGGCAGTTTTTACGTAGTGGTTGTTATCATTATAGTAATTAACACCTTTTGGGTGGGTACTCACATATTAAGTAAATTCCTTTCTTTTCATTTGTACATTTAGCTTATAGTCTTCTGTCTCTTAACTGACAGAAAATATCTTATAAATGTTTTTATACATTTGTTTCTTTCCTACTCAGAAGTTAAAATAGTGTGGTGGTGGGCAACATGATTTAAGACAAGGAATCTTCTTGAGTAAAAGATCAGTTTTGGGGTGGATAAAAGCTGCTTTCACTTGCCTGTGTCACCTGGGATGTCAGTGTATCTGCAGTCAGAAAAATGCCAAGTAAATTGGTCCTGAGGCTCTCTGTGTTATGTTAGACACCTTGGGAAAGTAATAAGTCATGTATATCTATTTCAACAACTGCAGTTGTTAAAATTAGATTTTTGAAGCACAGGATGTTTATTACTGTTTATAGTTGTACTTTTCATTAGTAGGTGTTCTTTATTTCCCTGGCTTTTTCAATTCTGTGGATACTTTGTTCAATATAGCATGTATACTGTAAGACAGTGAATAAAAATCAAAGGTAAATATGTTGACTGTATTGAACAATTTTGTAGTTTTTGAGGTTTTTTTTCAAAATTAATGTGCTATGGGGAGGGAGTCTCCGAATAATAGAATTGTTTTGGTTGGAAAAGTCTTAACATCAAGTCCAATCATCAACCTAACACTGCCATGTCCACCACTAAACCATGTTTCTAAGCTCTGTGTTCACACACCTCTTAAAATCCTCCAGGGATGGCAAGTCCAGTGATTCCCTTGGCAGCCCTTTCTGTGTCAAAGTGCTCTTTCCATGAATAAAATCCTGCTGATATCCTACATAAACCTCTCTGGGACACCTTGAGGCCATTTCCTCATACTCTTATCAATTGTGTGAATAGTTTGTTGTCACTCTGAGTATTAACAGTACCTATGACCATAAAGACAGTCTTTAAAAACCTATATGACAGCAAAATAATAGAAACCTATATATATAACATGGATAGTAAATATCCATTCTGGTTGCTAATGCTATTTAACTTTTAACCAAAGCATATGTAGCAAGCATATATTGAGAGTTAAAAAAGCAGAAATAATGATTACTGAACTTTCAGTTCCTTTATTTATTCTTCTCAGTCTCATCTCCTACCACTAAAGAACTTTCTAGTCTTCAGGAAGGTGGTCACATCAGCAAGCCTGATGAAGTTCAGAAAGTATCTGGACAGTGCCCTCAGACGTAGAGTTTGATTTTTAGATGACCCTGTGTGGAACTAGGAGTTGGACTCAGTGACTCATGTGGGTCCCTTTCAACTCAGGATATTCTATGACTCTAGTCAAGGTTCCATCCTGTAAGATATCCAAATGGATATATGATGATCAATTATCATATCAACAGCTAAAGAACTTCTAACTTTTCCTTCCACTCATGCTTTAACCAAACACGATCATGGCTTTAGGAGAAAGAGGGCTAGGGACATTTTCCCCTAGTAGCTTCTCTCAATGAACTTTCATTCAAATAACCTGAAGATATCCGAACATTTTTAAATTATTTTTATTTTTATATAGCAGAGAACTCTCATGGAATACAACTGAAAACCCAAGTAAAAATCATTCTTCTGCCTTGAATAACACATTCTTCAGAATGGCAGGATATATGTCTGCTGCCATAATGAAACTGGTTGACCTTACCCTACAGGCCTTCAACTATTACATCTATATGGAACCATAATGTCTACTGAGTGTAAGATACCAGTATTTTAAACACGAGGCTCGTAATACCTGCCTGCACAATGACACAGGGACATTGTCCTTTTCTTTTTAATTTTTTCTTTTTTTTTTTTTTTTAGTTTAGGGTTTGGTTTGTTTGTTTTTATCTAATGGTATTTATTTTGCCCAATAGGATTTATAATCTTTGATTATTTTTTTTTCATAATTTTAATATTGATCACTGTTTTATTTGGAAAGAAATACTCTCTGTAATATTACTTGAGTCTATCAGAACAGCAATTTGAAATAAAATAGAAAAAAAAAGGCAAGGGAAGTGGCAGTAAATAATATGAATATAATATTTCAAGGTTTACTTTTCTCTCCCATTTGGCTTTCATTATCAAGAATGCTTATACTTGCAGCACAAAGAAATTCATTAAGAAGATGTACCTATATATTATTAAAAAGATGTTAGAAATGCAGAAATAAAAATTAGTGTAATCTGGATGAACAAATTGCCTTAAATGCCAGATACATCGTAGAAACAATTTTACTGGTCTGTGATGTGGAAGATGTCAATTAATTTATCACCACAGCAGACAGGAAGAAAACCTATCATTAAATGTCTTCTTGAATGAGAATCAGTGACTTGTCAGTTTTAACCACATCAATCTGCTAACACTATTTCATGACAAAATAAATAAATACAGGCAATATTATGAAGAATACAAACTGTCACATACAGAATGCTTTCTTTTGAATATCTCAGTGCTGAGCTCTGATCAAGGAGATTAGACCAATGACTCTCACACTATAGGGAGTTGTCTAAGCCTGGGCTCATACCTACCTACACCTGGCTAGAGAAGTTCTATCTGAACACAACCCCTTCATCTTTATCTATCTGTGGAAGCAAAGGTGTAAAGCAAAGGCAATAACAAAGCATTTGTGGAAAAAACTCTGAGCTCAGAAATGCAGCCCTCTCTGGTTCAAACTCTGGTGCTCCAGAAAAGGAGTGGGGGGTAAACTGTACAGGCTCTGAACATATACATGCTCCCAAAAGCATGGCTGGAAGCAGCACCAACATAAGAGAGAGAGGACAAGTGCATCTGGGCTCCCCTGCTCTGTCACTCAAGTGCTTATCAGATAGTTCAGACTATCATCTGGCACATTTGACTGCACAAGGCTTTAGGATTTTGAACATGGAGACAGAAGAACATCTTGCTTAGCCACAGTGTTGACAGCAGATATCTGAGAGGGAGGCAGAACTGGGCTGCTCTAGAACACATATACTATACATACATAGTGCTTCTGCAATAAAAGGAACCAGAAAGAAAATCTCTGTCAATGTTTCTAAGACAAATTCATCGTGTGTCTGATTTGCATCTTTCTGATCCTTCAGGTCTTTCTTTTCTGTGCATTTCAGAGCTTCCAGAAGCTGAAAGGGAAAACTGAACCTGTAGCCTGTTTCTTTGGAGCGCTGGATAATGGCAATATTATTTTAATCTCTGCCAGGCTACACATAAGTATGAATCAGGATATTTTGCTTCCTGCATGAATATCACAACTTGTAACATTCCTTACATATCCACTGTTTGGTCCTATGGTAACAGTCAGGTTGCTCTAGTTTTATACTCTGTGTGCAGCTGACACTTCCTCTAAGAGTAATATTTCTACAGCTCTTGTTGTTTTGCAAACAACAAATTATTCATCTTAATTACAGTCTCAGTTTGTGGGAAGTTCCCATGGATGACTTTTACTTTCCTATCATAGAATTATCCATCAGACTTGCCTTTTATAATTGCATTGGTGACATTTACTGTGATTGGCTTTGAATACTGGCTTTATTTGGTGCGCTATCATCTGAGCCCCATCTTGATGTCAAACTTCACTGATAAGCCTTGTAATAAATCTTGTACAAAACACTATCCAAAGAGAAATCTGTTAGTAATTCTGCTTGGCCCTCTAGAGAAGATCTGAGTTAACACTGATAATATGCTTTATAAAATAATTGCAATATTTGTATATAATTAAAGAAATAGTAAATAGTAAGTAACAGGAAAATGAATCCAAACTAGGTCTAAAATATAAGTAAGACCTGGCATACAAATATTAACATAAAATTATCAAAAGTAAACATACTCACACTACAAAGACAAAAGTTAGATCCTGTATCTTCATCCACATCAATGAAGACACATGATTTAACTTCATATGGGTAACAGGGTTAATATATGATCCCTACCATGACAGGAAAAACTCTTTATCAGATTTCCATTACATTTCATCTGCTTTTTGTGTGTGTGTATGTCATGAGCACATCTTCAAGAAGACCTCAATTGAAAAGTTTTCTGTTTTCATAAGTATTGAGTAAATGTCAATGTCTCCAAATATCAACAAATTAGTCATGTAGTAAAATGTGTCTTTCCATTTACCTATAAAAGATAGGAGGAAGGAGAGAGAAGGTGCACTGACATTTGCGAATAAAAAAGAGAGTGTCTCACACACTTTCTAGCTAGATCTAGATCCCAGCTCACTTATTTTTCAGTTCAGTTATCTCCTCTGCGTTTTTAACATCTATCAAAAGCTTTCTTTTGCTGTTTTTTATAGAATGATAAGAGCTATATTCACAATTTTCAACAGAAAGGCAGAAGATTAATGGAAGAAGCTTGCAGCAGACTCCTAGCACATCTGCAGTGCCTAATGGATCACCCTGCTGAAGTTCTGATCTAGCCAAAGCTCCAGGAGTGAGAGTGGGGAGCAATTCAACCCTGTGCTGCCCCAGACCATATGGACTGGCAGCACAGCATTGATGCAGCCACACAGCCACTGAATTACTATTGATTATTTTTATTCATCAAATTTATGGTCTTTTCCACTGTTCTGGTGGAGTTGTTAATGAATGTTGTCTCTACTACTAAAACTTGTCTGAATCTCTTCCCTCTTTCATTAAGGTATAGTATTGCCACTTCTGGGAGAGATCACTGAATAATTCCTCTGTGAAAAACAAAGATATTTTTCCTATTAAAGACAGAACTGAAAGGTAGAAGCATCTCAGAGAATCTCTGTAGAGACAAATGAGAAAAGACTTGTCCAAACTCTTGATTTATCCTGTTAGAACAATTCCTTGATACAGAAACAATAATTGTGACCTTGGTTGTTTTTTTTTGTTTGTTTGTTTTTTCACAAAGGAGCCTTCAAAGACCATCAGAACAGATCAGGTAGCTTTTGCAGCATGGAAGATTCTGTTTACCTGCTTTTATTTCTAGTCAAAATGGAGTGTAACACACACAGATTAAACTAGAACTTGCTCTCATTGCCTGACCTGTACACTGAGAGTTGAAATTACTGAAGGATGTTTATCATTTTATTGTTCTGGAATTCCTAATGTCAAAACTATACTGATGAAATTGAAATGCTTTGAGGTGGCTCCTGCCTTACCGACCTGGGCTGCATTGACAGCATTAGCCAAAGAATCTCCTCATCTGTATTACCTATCAACAGATAACCATTACCAAAGTAAAGGAGTCAACAATGGCACTGATCCCGGTCTAGCTGAGTGACTCTGTTGCACCCTGGGCTGGGGTAAAGTGGGTATTTAACCACAATGGCAACAATAGGCCAACCTGAACCCAGGCAAACCCTTAGTACTCAATTTTGACTCCTGCTTGAAATGTAAATCGCATGACTGATAACAAAGACAGCCTGCTTTTTGAAAGCAGTACCAGTTGAGAATTCAGAATAGGAAGAGTAATTGTCTTCAGATTTAAAGTCTCAATACTTTTACAATACAACTGTTTCGCAACTGCTTTTTATCTCCTTTCTCACCTCCCAATAATGATCATGAGGAATTGCTTACCTGGTAAACAATTTTGAAAAAAAAAAAATATGATATGCTTTAGATATGTATATAGAAGCTTACTTGACAGAAATGAAGTCAGTGAATAAGAAAAAAGAAAAAACTACAAAAGAAAAAAACAAAACAAAAAAACAAAAACAGGGATTGGTAATGATTGTAAAGCTGCAAATACAATCAAGCTTTTACATTTCTGTTCCAGGGTAAAGCCTACTAGAATGTATTGCTTAGAAGAGAGATATCAATTATGTCTTCTCTGCTCTTCTCATTAGCTGAATCTGGTATCTTCTGGAAACTCGAAGAAAGCAGAGGTGGTTATTATGGGACTGCTCTACATGAAAGATCTGGCCTTTATCTGTTCTGCTGTAAATGTATTTGGACTGGAGGCCTTGGCTCATATGTTTCTAGTATAACAGATACTTTCAAATGGAGATTGATATCCATCCACTGTGTCCATTACTAAACAAGTACTTGTTTCTGACAACCTTTCCTGAAATTCCCTCAGGACAATGTGAGCCACAGAACGCTTGGATAGTTCAATATCAAGTGAAAATTTAAATGGTTATAAACTGTCTCTGAATGCTGCATGATCTGGTCAACAGTGCTAACAGAAATGCTCTTGCTCATTAAATCCTAAGTGGTATGATTTACTTTAAAAAGTTTTCAGAATCTTTGATGAAATATAGCTTTGAGTTGACAAGAACATGTAAAAGTTCATTTTTCAAGCTCTTTTTCTCAGAAGTCATTTATTCTGCCTAATTAACCTCAGTTCATAGCAATTGCTGTGTCTTTGGCTGTAAGAATAAAAATTTCCTGTTATGTGCTTTGGTTTCAAGCTCTGTAACTGTTTCTTATACTTTCACACGTTTCCCCCAGAAATTATGTCCTCCACTCCATCATCTTATTTCAAGCAAAGTATTCAGTGTCATTGTGGCCCTGTTTGGTATCCAACACACAGCAGTACCCCAAGAGCATCTCTTAAGTTTGCGTCTTAAAGGACTGCAGTCAAGTACAGTTGTGTCAGACTTGCCATCTGCTCATCGCTATAGCAGTGGATGCTGAGGCACTTAAAGGAAAGTCTCCCAAATGTAAAAAAAGAACCAAACCAGTAGACAACATCTAGTAAGTAGGATACAGCTCTTACATTTTTGTGAACCTCCTAGTTTGTCTTCACATTTATATATACAAGGAGCTTTATTAAAGTATGCAATATATTTAATTTGCTATTTTAATCTTTTATTAAATTCAGAGATTAAACATGATTATTTTAATTAAAAGCTACATAATGGTGGAACAGGATAGAATTGACTTATTAATAAAATTTATTCAAAAAATTGTATTTTTTGCATTTTTCCACTGAAGATGAAGAAATTTTCATTAAATTTAATGAGACATCCTAAAAGTCAAAAATCATTTGCCTACAGTAATTAATCCACACACATCTGGAAATAATATCTGGTTCCTTCAGCTCTTTAATTTGTATTTATTTCCAGCAGACAAACCATTGCAGTGCATACATCAGTTCAAGATGCTAAATACTGTTTACGTGCAAGAGATCTGTCAGAGGTTATAGAAATAATAACACCACTTTTGTCAAATGTGTAATAAAAGCAGGGAAAGATGCATTGACATGCCCAGGGACTCTAATTCAGACCCTCTGTTACAAATGAACTGTGATTTCTTCCTGTGAAGAGCTTCTAATAGTAACTATCCAAAGATTTTTACACATTGTACAAGTGCATATGTGCATTCACATATTAATGACTGCTTGTATATTACGGTTTTTGTTAGGTTGGTCAAACAGGACCAAACTAACACCCACACAGCCATTTAGACTTTCTCTTCCACCATGCAGCAGGAAAGGAAGGAGAACAGGAACAATAGAAGATAACTCATGAGTCAAGAGATAATTGAATAAGGGAAGGACAAAAGAAAAAAAAAACACAAAACACAAATGAAACCATTCTCCACCTCCCATAAGCCAGGAAATTCTCACTCAGTATCTCAACAATGTCCAATTCTGGACACTCCACAAATTGCCTCTTTCTTTTTCCAACACAGGCTTTCACGCTGAGCATGATGTTCTGAGACATGGTGGACAGCAAGATAAACATGAGCCAGCAATGTTTTCTTACAGCCCAGAAAGCCAACAGTATCCTGCGCTGCATCAAAAGATGCATGACCAGCAGGTCAAAGGAGGTGATCCTGCCCATCTGCTCTACATTGGTGAGACCTCTCCTGGAGTACTGCATCCAGATGAGGAGTCCTCAGTGTTGGAGCTTGTCCAGAGGAAGGCCACAAAAATGCTCCAACAGATGGAACACTTATCCTATGAGGACAGGCTGAGAGAGCTATGGCTCTTCAGCCTGGAGAAGTCTGTGAGGAGAGCTGACAGCAACATTTCAGCATCTAAAAGGGAGCTAGAGGAAAGAAGGGGACAGACTCTTCAGCACGATCTGTGGTGTTAAAACAAGGGGAAATCTAACCTTAATCTTAGTTAGATATAAGGAAAAAAGTGGGGTGGTGAGGGTCTGGAACAGGTTGCCCAGTGTTGTGGTAGATGCCCCGTCCCTGGAGATTTTCAAGGGCAGGCTGGATCAGGCCCTGAGCAACCTGATGTAGCTGTGGTGTGCTGCAGTTCATTGTAGGGTTGTTGGACTAGATGGCCCTCATAAGTCCCTTCCAACTCTAAGGATTCTATGATTCTATGGAATATGTCGTAGATACTTCATTGATAAATGCTGTTTATGTGTTCCAGCCTTTTGCCCTCTCTTGACCTACTGACTGGGACTAGAGGGGGAAGGAGAGCAGAGTGGGAAGGAGAGCCTTGATGATGTGCAAGTGTTTAAAAAATACTGGTGCTTGCCAATGCTGGTATAAAGGAGGAGTAAATGAGGGGACATTCAGAATAATGGTGTTTGCCTTCCCAAAATACTTTATGCGTGGTGAACCCAGATTTGCTGGAATAGCTAAACACCTGGATGATGATGGGAAGCAGTAAATGAATTCTTCACTTCTTTTGCTTGCACATACAGCTTTGCCTTTACCTAGTAAACTGTCTTTATCTCAGTCTGTGATTTCTTACACTTTTAACCTAGTGATAAAATGTTGAAAATAAATCTACTGGTAATGATACAAGAAAGTCTGTAATTATACCAAAGGCAGATTTTCCACAGTCCTTCTACTCAAATAAGCCACTTCGCTCTTGGAAGGAACTTGCTGCAGAGAAACTGGAATCTTATAGCATTACATCTGCCGTGCTACATTTCTAGAGTGTGCCACAACACTGGGAGTTATCTTTTCCTGAAGTAACTCCAACAGTAATTAATTAATATTGGAATATCCAGTTGGATCTGGTAAGTTTGAATAAATGGGATCAATATCGTGTACAGGAGATGGAAGGCACCTTGCTGAATATTCAAATAACTCATAAAAATACATCAAGAAATTGAGAATATTGTAAGGACAGTGCTCATTATTTACCATAATGAGCACAGTCCTGGGAATCTAGTTCTCCAGCTGCTACATACTAATTCAGTTGTCCTGTTGCATTATTGGTTAGAGTTGGACTGTTCTTTCATCAGAAGTTTAATTGAGAGACACAGCATGTAATGTGTATAATAATAATCTAGGAAATACTATGATCAGACAGTTATGCGGGTAAGAAGGTTTTAATTGCTATTTAGTGTTGAAAAATGCAGGTTTTGATAACAAAAGAGCTATTCAATGAGACTACTTTGTCTTTGCACAGGTTGTTCTTTAAATGCAGCACAGAACAAGCGTTAATTCCCACAGTGCTTCTAAAAATATTCTCAGTTTAACTAGGTGCAACTATGCAAGAACCTTGGGACCTTTAGCCAAACTTGGTCCTCACTGTAGCTGCCAAATACTTTAAAAAGTAGGTCTGATCCCTGAACTTCTTTGTTTCAGTTGTACCATAACAAGCAGGAAATTGTTCAATCATGGGAATATTGTAAGGGTGACTTCACCACGATCTTGCTTCACTATCAGGGTGACTTCATAAAACCCAGAAACTCAGAATCACAGAATGATTTCATTAGTAAGGGACCTCTGGAGATCATTTGACCCAATCCTCCTTCTCAAGCAGGATCACCTCAACCAGTTGCCTGAGGACATATTCAGATGGACTTTCAAAGACATGGCTTAGAGAGAACTACTGGTGATTGGTGGACTGGATTTTCCAGCTCTGGTGATTCTATGATTCTATGACTCAGTATTTCAGAGGAGGGACACTACAACCTCTCTGGATGACTTATTCCATTACTGTGTAAACTGCACTTGTACTGAAGAGACCAGAACTGGACACAGTACTCCAGTAGTACCTCAATAGTGCTGAGTAAAGGGAAAAGATCACACCCCCTGATCTGCTGTTGGCTGACCTTACCTATGCAGTCCAGGTACCATTAGTCTTCTCCGACGCAAAGATGCACTGCTGGCTCATTTTTAGCTTGGTATTCACCAGGACAACCCCTAGGTCCTTTTCTGCCAAACTCCTTTCCAGATGGGTAGCTCTCAGCATTTCCTGGTGCCTGAAACTGTTCCTTCAGGTGCAGGACCTTGCAATTTTCATTGTTGAACTCTGGAGTTTCCATCAGCCTATTTCTCCAGCCTGGCTAGATCCGTTTGGATGACATTATGACACACTGTTATATCAATCACTCCTCACAGTTTTGCATCATCTTCAAATGTGATGAGAGTACACTGCACCATCATCCAGATCAGTAATGAAACTATTAAACAGGACTGAAGTCAGAACTGACTCCCAGGATACACCACTAGTTACTGGACTCCAGCTAATCATCGTGTCACCTCACTGAACAAAGGCCTCTGGGCTCTGCAGTTCAGATAGTTTTGAATTCATGTCACTGTCTGACCATTCAGTTCATACATCTCCAAATGTAAGGATTTTACTGGGAACAGTGTCAATGGTCTTACTAAAGTGCAAGTAGATGGTATCCGCTGCTCACTCCTCATCTGTCAAGTTGGTCACTTCATTGCGGAAGCTCATCAAATTGGTCTTTCCTTGGGTGAATCAAAGCCAATTCCTTCTTGTGATTTTCTTGCTTTTCATGTTCCAGGTGGTTTCTAGCGTTACCTGCTCTGTCACCTTCCAAATGATTGAGGTAAGACTGATTAGCCTGTAAGTCCCTGGATTTTCCTTCTTCCCTTGATTTTTGGAGTGCTTTTGCTCTATTCTAGTCTTCAAGCACATCTCCTAGTCCCCAGAGAAACAGTCAACCAAAGATTATTGAGGTGGCCTTGCAATTATATCAGCCAGTTCCTTCAACATTCATGTGTGCATGCCATCAAGATATGTTTCCCTCTGTGTGACCAGTTTGCTAAAGTATTTATTAGTGTAATTAGTAATAAATAATAAAGTATTTATTAGTATAAGTGTAGAAATAGTGTAGCCAGCAGGAGCAGGGAGGTGATCATCCCCCTGTACTCAGCTCTGGTACGGCCGCACCTCGAGTACTGTGTTCAGTTTTGGGCCCCTCACTACAAGAAGGACATTGAGGCCCTGGAGCGTGTTCAGAGAAGGGCAACAAAACTGGTGAGGGGTCTGGAGCACAAGTCTTATGAGGAGCGGCTGAGGGAGCTGGGATTGTTTAGTCTGGAGAAGAGGAGGCTCAGAGGAGACCTTATTGCACTCTACCACTTCCTGAAGGGGGGTTGTGGTGAGGAGGGGGTGGGCCTCTTCTCCCTGATAAATAGCGACAGGACGAGAGGGAATGGCCACAAGTTGCGCCGGGGAAGATTTAGATTAGACCTGAGGAAGCATTTCTTTTCTGAAAGAGTGGTCAGGCACTGGAATGGCCTGCCTAGGGAGGTGGTTGAGGCACCATCCCTAGCGCTGTTCAAGAAGCGTTTAGATGAGGTGCTAAAGGATTTAATTTAGTAGTTGGGTAGAGATAGTGATAGGAGGATGGTTGGACTAGATGATCTTATAGGTCCTTTCCAACCTTATGAACTTATGAACTTATGAACTTATTGATCTCATCCTCATGTCACAGATTTTATATCTTCCTTTCTTTAGCCTTTTCCTTTGGTCTTCAGAACCTGGGATCCTTGAAGGCTGGTCTTACTAGGAAAGGTTGAGGCAAAGAAGTCACAACTTCTTAAGATGAATATGCTGATGTAACTTATGCTCTACAGTTACCAAAAATATACAACATGCGTTTTCAACTGTGTCATGGTTGTTATTGGTATTCTACATCATAACATTATGCAGCGCACTGGGAGTCAAAGAGTTAATCCTGCAGTACCATGGATTGTCGATAGACTTCTGGGGATTGTACTCCCTCTCTTGCTGAGTGTACCTTCCTCTCCGAGAGCCAGAACTCATGTGAGAATATCTAAGAGTTCTAGAAGAACATGACCCAGGAAGTGCAGCCTAACAAAATCCACTTGAAGTAATACACTTCCTAGCACCAAAGTGATTTTCCATACATGAAATCAGTCCTGCTGAAGCTGATAGAGGTTGAAGAGAGGTCACTAAGTATGCAGTATTTTAGAAAAGCACAAATCAAATCTTTTCTAGTCAATATCTCTATCCTTGCATATTTAGGTTGGCAAAATATCACTGCTGTCCAGTTACACTGAAAGAGAACACTTACATATACTGGATGTCCATCTCAAAGTGATTTTTTTGTTTGTTTGGTTGAGATTATATACAAAACCTTTGTGCAGCTTCCAAAACAACTATATTTATTTTGAATAATTGTCTTATCTGTCAGAAGGAAATAAATGTCATTTTTTTGAGGGTTAATTTTTTTGCAGTGAATGTATGATACATCAGATGCAGGTTTTCTGTTGTAGAGAATAAGGCAGTGAATAAGTTTAAGGTATATATACTCACATTACAGAACTGCTTGATTATTGCAGCTATTTTTGTATCATACCAAGCATGACACTGACAGCTCCAAACTGGGCAGTTCAGACATCACCATTGCAGTGACTTTAAACTCAAATACGGGAAAGTTAGATTAGATATTAGGAGGAAATTTTTCACCTAGAGGGTGGTGAGGCCCTGGTACAGGCTGCCCAGAGAAGCTTTGGATGCGCCATCCCTGGAGGCTTTGAAGGCAAGTTTGAACAGAAACCTGGGCAGCCTGATCTGCTGGGTGGAAGCTCTGCCTATGGCAGGAAATTGGAGCTATATAATCTTTAAGTTCCTTTCCAGCCCAAACTATTATACAATTCTATGAAACATGCATTTTAGACTGACAAATTAAAAAAGGAACAGTTAAAGGGAAACATAATTCAAAAGGTTTCTATGTTTGAATTTCAATGAACTCTGAAGAACAAAAGTTAACCCTTAAAAATCACCAGATTCAGAATTCATATCAATTCAGCTTATCTTTGAAAGATTTGTTATTAAATAATTCAGTGAAATATAAGCAAAAATTACAACTTTGAAAACTCAGAAATATTTTAATGCATGACCCATTATATTTGCAGTATTTCAGTGCATGGTTAAAGTATATTTATGGTTTAGTCTGCTTACTATTAGAAACTGATGATCATGGTTGAACAAATGAACTGGAAGAAATCCTGTGTCTAGCATGTGTCACCCCCTCATGTCAGTCATACTTGGGCAGTTCTCTCTACAATCTACTCTGCGAAGTTTTAAGCAGAGTGTCAGTTTACACAGATTCAACAAGGGAAATAATTTAACAGACTAAAGACTTAGTAATGGTTGGTAGAAGTTATTAGATTAGACTGCAGAAAGAGCAGTTTAATTAATATTAATTATTGTTTCCTACAAGTGAGAAACAACATTTCCCTTGACACAGATTTTGAACTGTTATGGACTGAGATAAATATGGTTGTTCAAGCTAATTAGTCCCCTTGTGTTAGACTGAGGTATACGGTGTCCTCAGACAAATTCTTCAACAGATTGGCTGCTTGCCTTCTCAATGCCAATTTTACTGGTTCTTCCCTTAGAGAATTTCCCTCTGTCTTGGAGAACACTATTCAAATTGCTGGAATTTTTGAGAATGAATTTTCCATCAAGTCTCCTCTGACACAGCAGACGTGAAAACAAACTCTATCATATATCTCTTGCAGACATTTGATTTTTTATCTAGCTTTATTTAAATTTCTGTAATGGAAACTCACATTTCATCTTAATTCTGGTCCATCTAAAAAATAAGTTAATTCACAGCTGGTACAGAACTATTACTACATACTTAATACTGATCACTCTGTCTCAAGTTCTGTCTAGGAAGTCTAGTCACAGTTCTCTTCTACAAATCTATATTTTTTTTCAAATGTAATTAATTCCTAATGTGTTTAAGTTGTCTATGCATTGCTAGTGTGACTTTATGTAAAAATAAAGCACTTTTTTTTATCTCCACTTTGTTGGTTCACTGCTTTCACACTGTAAATAAGGTAACATTTGTGAATGACCACTATTTTTGATTTTTTCTTGAAATCCTTCTTTTTCAAAATGTTTTGCTATTTTGAGTGTTCAGGGAGTCTTTTACTGAATATTTGACCTTAAAAATAAATCACCGCTCATCTTATAAAATCTGCTCTAATTTTCCTACAAATATTTTACCTTTAATTACATTTAATGTTATCACATAGATATCCTTATATAAAGGCAATTTTCTTTCAAATTGACTCATCATATTTCTAGGAATTGTGGAGTTTACGTAGAAACAATTCAGGGCAACTGCCTTATAGTCTGTTAAAGGAGATATGTATGAATACAACACATGTAATATTTTCTCTTTCATGTACGCATTTCCATGAAGAAATGTCAGATCCTGAACTCAAGACTTCAGACATATAAACTATGACCAACAGGGCATCATTTTTTCCTTTTGCTTCTAATTCTACCTGCTGAAAGCACTGGTGATGCATTATTCAGCTTCCAAAGAGATGTAGCTGCAAGCTGTGAAAATCCAAACATATCTGTATCCTTAAAAGGTAATCTACATTTTTACATAAGCATCCAAATCAGCAGAACTATCCAAGGTGAATGAATTCAAACTAGGAAGAAGACTCAAGGTGAATTTGACACCTGGAAACTACAGGAGATCATGGCCTACAGTTAACAAGAACTTACTCCCTTCAGAACTGTATGCTGAATATAGGGCTGCTAAGTTATAAAAACAAAACTCTCCTGCCATGCTTCTCTGATGCATAATACATTATTCAGCAGCTGTGGCTGAGGTACAGAGGGTAGAGTCCTGATACAAATCAGAATTGCTGTCTTGTAGTGATGGTACTTAAAGCATTCATGAAAAATTGCCAACAGGCAAATTCTAATACAATACAATAGCAAATCAAAATTATGGAGGTTTTTCTCCCTGCTTTTATGATCCCATATCTATGAAAATTGTAGTTAAATTATTTCAATTACCAGAAGACTGAATATTTCATGAAAGGAAAAATACTAAATAATCTTTTTTTCCCAGTAATAGGAAAGAATTATCTGTAGACAATGCTATTTCTTGTTGCTACTAACTCATAGCATAGTTACTTACAGCAAGTAAAATGAAAGATTTTAGCAGGCATCAAAGTGAAAAATCTTTTGATGTAGACATGCTGTCTTTTATTTTATTTCCAGATGGTGAGGGTAATCCTTCCTTGTCAGTGTCTAAATGTGAAACAAATTACAGAAACTTACAGCAATTTTTAAATTTCTTCCTCCTGCCCTATATTGATATCATGTGACACAACCTGAAGCAATGGCCTCAAGTTGTGCCAGGCAAGATTTACATTGGATATCATGAGGAATTTCATCAAGAAAGTGTGGTTAGGCATTGAAACATGCAATCCTGGAAAGTGCTGGTGTCATTTCTGGAGGTGTTTATGAGATTAGTGCTTAGAAACAAGGTATAGATAGAGATCTGTTTTGTGAGGTGGATGGTTTAACTTTGGTCTTTCCTTAACTAAATGATTATAAGACTCTACAATTCTCTAGCATAATTTGCTGCAGTTGATCCAAAACTTTATGATGCTGTGATTTATGAAAGAAGAAAGGCGAGATTAGTTGAAGCAAGGCAGAAAAAAGGGGAAGAAAGGTTGCTCATATCTTTTCCTACAAACCTGCAGAATTAGGTAGAAAATGATAAGAAAAAGCTGATGCTGTTAATGAGGTGATTCAGTAATCTCCTGTGAATAACTGATATCATGAAATATCATTTAAGTTGTTTCATAAGCCTTCAATTGAAATAGAAGGAAAATGTAGACTTGGAACAAGCTGGTTATGATGTGTAGCAATTTCTTTGCATAACCTAACAAGAAGAGAGGAGAAGAATCTGTAGTGGATAAATTTATTATTACTGCCATGGTATGCCTAAAACCTACTATCTACCAGTCAACTACCTATTATCTACCAACCATCTAACCTACCAACTACCTGGATATCCCATGACAAGCATTCTATTTCCTGGACAAACAGGGATTAGGCAGTGTCAAATCAGAAATGTTTACTTCCTTTGTACAATATAATTTTATTTCTTACAGAAAAAGACCTTTAATAAAAACACTTTTATATTTTAATGAATTCTTTTTGTTACTAGAAATGTAGTTTTAAATGTAGCCTATAAGAAGAGAAAAAGAGGAAAAGTGTTCAAAAATAATTTTGTTTTTCAAATGGTCAGATAATGTTTTCAGAGTGAAAAAATAATAACTTGAAGTACACTCAAAATGTTGATTAGATTTTTATGTAGCATCATATATATATATATAAATATAACTTCCCTAAAGTGCTGAACTATTCCTCTCTTCCTCTCTCTCTTTTTTAGTAGCTAGTACCAAATTCCTAAATTCAAAACCCGAGAGGACTTGATTCTGTCATCGTGCTCAAATTAATTAGTACTGCAGTCTCTTAATAATTCTATATAAGGGTTTTATTGGGCCTGATTTCAGTAGCTCTTATACAGTTTTGAGAATTACATAATGAAAGAACTGTGTAGTAAAATGCTTCTTTGATCTCCCAGTATACCACTACCGAACATAACATGTTTCCTACTGCATAACTGCTGGTCATATACACCACATCTGTACAGAAAATCTGTGAACAAGGCAAATAAAAGGTGAAATAGTAGAGTTTTATTTATTTATTGGAAGTTTTTAGTGGTTTCTGTGTTAGTTGATGAAGAAGAAATTATTTTTCTACTAGCTTAAGATACAGTTTCTCAGTATCTTCCTCAGACCATCAGAAGCTAAGATAAGATGGTGGAGGAGCAAGAGTCTATGTTTCAGAAAAGGAATGTGCTCAGGACTTTTTAGGGATTTGTTTATGGCTACTGTAAAAGTCAGAGAGAGAAAATAAGGCAGTCAAGCAAAACACATCTGACGATGTATGTGTGAGTCCTTGTTTGGTGGGAACTGGCATAGGTCTTACAGTGATAGATAATGACAAATGTGTAGTTTAAGCATTATATTTAACTAATGCAGCATATTCAGAAGATACCTGTCTCATGCTTGCCATCATCTCCAGTTCACAATAAAAAAAGCCATACTCGTTTCTAGGACGAATACCACAGCTTTGGAAGGCATCAAGAGAACTGCAGGGTTGATCTCAGAAGCTCTGGAACATTGCAAGTCAGTCATGTTTCATCTCGTCTTTGAAATACTCCAGAAGGGACTGTAATGGAAGCCAGATGTAGCAGGAAATATCTTGATACATATCTTCATGCTGGTTGATGTCATCCCAGGAGATGTAGGATTCAAAAATTTTTAGCCTAGGCGTTCTGCAGTGCAGGTGTATCCATGTAACAAGAGTAGGCATGAAAGTAGGGCAGAGGTTTTTGCAATTTTGCAGTTAATAACCTACTACATAGGTATGCTGATGTCCTGTATTTTGTTTTGGAAAAAACTATAAACAGAGGAAAATACAAACATTTTTGGTTTTGTTTCAACTGGGCCCAAGCTAACAACTTAGTACTAGTGCAACTAGTACACTCAAAAAGAGTTAAAAAAGACTGCAAGAAAACGTGCAAAAAAAAAAAAAAAAAAAAAAAGCTATACACATTTTTCTAATGTTAGGTATCTACTGTGTCAATTACTTTTCCCTCAAGACTGTTCTGCAAGATCAGCAAAGAATTTACTTTTATTTTTCACACCTTATATACAGAACTGGTGACACAGTCATTCCTTTCCACAAGTTGCTTTGCCAATTGAGACTTCTTTATTAGTCTACATAGAGAAGTGGGGCATCGTGCAGCTGATTAATCATATTGGTAACTGTAGTCAAGTAATGAAGCGGGCATTAGAATCTCATTACTGTCCTTAATTAAACTGTGAAAACTGAAATACCATACAATACTTAATGTGAAATGGAATGTAATAAAACTGCTAACACTTGTTTGCAGGCATTAGTATGCAGTTTTGCAGAGTAAATGCTGAATATTTTTTCAGTGCTAATTAAAATATAGTATATTTCAGTAAACAAGAATAAATAAGGTGTTTGTTTTATCTATCAAGAAATTTGATTACATGAAAAGGTCAATATTTTATTAAAAATAACATTTTAAATATAAACTGTAAAGCATAAAAGTAAGGATTTCAAAATAAAAGTATAACACAAGCTTGTCTATAAAAACAGGGTAATATGAAAAGAAAGCTTTTTAAAGGCCTCATAAGTCTATATACAAAAATAGCTGAGAGTTCTATGAGTATACTTCTATTTTTTTATGACCACATACCCTAAAACAATACACAAGAAAACATCAACAGAATTCTCCTGTAAGTAGCCATAGGAAGTTCTTATATTGCTTGTAACAAAGTCTTGAAAAGTAGACGTGAAAAGTAAGCAGGAAATTCTAGATACGCACATGGATCTGAAAGTAATGCCTCCCATTTATTTCCACGGAAATTACAGCAGATGAAAGTTGTTGATGGCCATCTAGAGCATGCATGTCTTTCACACTGCCATCACCACTATTGAAAAGAGCCACCATCTGCCTCATATTGCTCATCTCAAATATTTGGTCTCCAGAAACATATAGAGAAAGTGATGAATGTCAGCACGTGCCATTTATGTCGCACCGAGGAATTCAATGACACGCCTTTGTTCCATTCACACTTCCATGTCAGGCATCATTCTGTCAGACTGCCCCTCTGCTGTCATCTGTCACATGGCAACAAAGTATTACAGGATATTAGTGGGAAGGTTCAACTTCTGTTGTCATACCATCAACATCCACTTCTGACACAGAGTGACAACGTATTAAAATATTTGCAACCCTTGTATGCTCCATCACTGTTCAAACAAAGTTCTTGCTTCAGGATTTTTTACTCTTATACAGTCAGAGAGGAAACAAGAGTATCTGATAGAAATTTAATTTGTTCAATTATAACTTATCAGTAAAATATAGAAATACGTTACCTTAAGCTTAATAGGACCCTCATACATTCAATTTTAGATACACAGCTGTAGATTCCTTATTTTAAACTATTTTTCAGCTTTTCAAACCTCGGATACTATTCATGACTGCAAATACTTCCACTGCCTTGACAACAAATGACTGATATTACACGGATTCATCCCCAACACTTACAGTGCTCTGTATTTTAGAAGAAATACCAGCAAAAGTTTTCTTTTTAATATTTTACTGTCACACTCAAAACCTCTCTGGTACTAAAATCCATTGGTTTGTAGATGCATATCTCATCACTGGTCAGAGCAGACAATCTCATGTTCAAGTAAGATTTGTCAGGAGAACAGTTGAAAATTCAAGTCTTTTTTTATAAAATAATCTTATAATTTCAGTAGTCTGTATTCACCTGAGGTTTTTTTTTTGTTTTTTTTTTTTAAGAAATTTCAAGTTATAAATTATAGTGTTTAATGACTTCCAATAACTGAAAGATAAGTAAACTATTTTAACAGCTCTGATGATTAGTGTGTTGGTATTCCGCTATATTTAGTATACCATATATAAAAAAAAGTTGTATATATTTCAGTTGACATCACAAGATTTTTTCAGTAGTTCAGCATATTCTATCCTAAATTAGATGATTCAGATGGGTAAAATGAATCCTTTTCCAAAAATTCTCATTCTCTGTCTCTCATGCAGTCATACAAGCATGCCTTCAACACTATCTAAAATTACAGCATACATAGGACTATAACAAGACTAGGTAGAAATAATTAGCTTGGCAGTGATAAGAGAAATAAATTCCACTGCTGTGGACAAGGGACATAGGCTATAAAAATTGCTGAAGGATCAGATCCATGTAAGTAGCAATTCTGTACAGATTTATAGACCACAGTGGACAAGCAACTTCAAATGATTCTGAAATAAGGTTGGATAAAGATTCGCCAGCTATACAGATGAACAAACTTTATCTTTGCCTATCACCAAGATGAGATGCACACTAGAAAGCATTTAGCTCTGTCTTTTAAGCTTTTAAAACAATGTTGAAAAATTGAAAATTGTGTAGAAAATTGTTAATTTCGATAATTATTGAGTTGGCAAAATGCCATGTAGTGAAAATGCTTAGGAGAGATGACTTGAGAATAAATAAATAAATAAAATAGTCTCTTCAAAGGCAGGAAATCTCATTAGCTTAATGATGCATTCTCAAGAACTAATGGCTAAATATCAGACATTCACAGAATCACAGAATTGTAGGCATTGGAAGGGACCTTCAGAGATCATCTAGTCCAAAACCAAAGCAGCTCCCTAGCCCAGGTTGCACAGGTAGGCGTCCAGGTGGGTACTGAACATCTCCAGAGAAGGAGACTCCACCACCTCTCTGTGCAGCTGTGCCACTGCTCCGTCAACCGCATTATGAAGTAGTTTCCAGGCACATTTGTGCAGAACTTCCTATGCTTCAGTTTGTGGCCATTTCCCCTTGTCCTATCACCACACACTGCCGGAAGAGTCCAGACTCATCCCTTTGCCTCCCACTCCTTATATATTTATAAACATGGATCAGATCCCCTCTGCCTCTGAGACACTTTTCAGGGGATATAGAAGTGAAGGGTGCATGGTTTATCCCAAAATTTGAGAACCTCTGAACGTTTATTGTTAACATGCTTACTTGATCAATACTTAGCACTATTTTTTATCTTCCATGAAAGGGAAACAGATGCTAAATACATATAATTTTTCCCATATATCTTCATAAGCATACCATCTGTGATTATCTAAGTGTTTATTGTTCATTTCTGTAACAACTCTGGATGTTTCTTTCACCTAGTCCCTCCTCCCTTGCCCACTTATCATAAAAAAATGCAGAAGGAAACACAAATAGAGTTTTTCAAGCATCTTCACAAATAAAGCATAGCATCTGCCTATTTTCATCAGAGCACCCTGCCTGAATTTGTAAAAAAATTTGATGGTAATTTCAGCTTTCATCAATTCCTGCTGTAAAAACTCTCTTCCTTAAACTTTAGTCACTGTTCTTCACCTTCTCAGATGGTGTTTTCTGACATGGAAATTCACCTGAATATGTACTTCAGAATAATTTCCACCTCACAGAAAAGTCCACAGTTATATCAAGGGCATCATACCTCAACAGGCTTACAAGCCATTATTGACTGAAGAAATGCCCAGCAAGACAGATGCTGATTTTCTAACAAATTTTAAAAAGCAAATGAAACTAAATGAAATGTATGCAAATAAAAAATATTAAGTGATTAAATATTAAAATATTAAATATTAAGATAATGTAACAATGATTATTAATTAATTATTAATAATATGATATTGAAGATAAAGTATAGAATGTTTCAAAAATGATACTGTAAGGATATTTCTGAGTAACTTAACTTTTTTTTCCAATGCTCAAAATAATTTGGCAAATTCCTAACATTAAATTTCACCCATACCACCTATTTTGAGGCCTAAACTATTTTAGTTTTCTGTACTTATTTTTTCAGTTATTTTTATGTTGTTCTTCATTCCTTTAAATATTCTCCATCACAACTTTTTATTTTTAACTTTTTTTCCCCCAAATTAATTCTTTGTTATCCTTAGCCAGAGTTAATTCTGTCTTCCCTCCTCTTCAGTGTTCCTACCTAATGGCTGGCTTGTACCTCAATGTTTCTATCAATCATCTTCATCATTTTTTATTCAAAGACTCAAGTGAACTGGGGTGCTAACACTCACTAAGTAATTACCCTGTAGTCATCCTCCTTCCTATATTTCACAAATCTTTTCTCCTTTCTGCTCTCAAATTATCCCTTAATTTCAAACCAGAAATTAGATATACAGAAAACCTGATAAGACTGTCTCTCTTCAGCTCCTACAGCCTATAAGTTGATTAGAAATACTGGTAGCACCATTTTATGAACAAGATAAAGACTTTTTGTGAACTTTGGCTGCTTTCGTAGACAGTAAGAAAGCCTACCCAACATTTGCTTGCACTGATATTTTTGGTAAAATAAAATTTCTGACAAAAATCCGCTGCTGCTCTTATCAAGGCATTTTTCACTCCTTAATGCAACTTTTATATGAAGCAAGCTATCATTAAAGAAATTTAGCATTTGTATTTCTGCCATCATGACAGCTAAAATACAGTTTTTTCTACCCCAACAAATCTACAAATGCAAATCCGGTGACTTTTTGGGAAAGCAAACAAACAAACAAAAAAATAATTAAAACATACCACGATTGAAAAACACGAACTGTCACCAGCATGTAAATTCTCATTCATTTGAACTTTTTTTTTTCAGCCCAATTGCTTGAGTTGTAATGAAAATTGTATATCTGTATAATGAATACTTGAAATAATAAAATGTCAGTAAAGACAGAAGATAAGATTCAATGGGATTGTTACAAAAATAGAATAAAATCTGTATAGGCATTATTCTCTGAACTGGATGTCTTGCCTTTTTCATTTACTTATTTTTAAGCAGCTGACATTCTACCAATTACTCCATTTGAAAGAAATGGATGTTGTTAAGTCAAATAAATGATTTTGGCTCACAAAGCTAGTCATTATGAGGAATTATTCATACACTGTCATTTAGCTTGTGAAGTATGACATATATCCAGGTGGTTTGCACTAATAATATATAGAGAAGGTGATATAGATTTACCTTGTTTATGTAAAGAATATTTAAAAGGTTGGATGTAGGTCGATTGTATTGAATTTCTTATGAAGGCTCCTGTTTATTCTATTATATGCAGCATTTCAATGTCCTCTGATTGGACTACTTCAAATCCCACATTTCTCCTCGCATGAGAAACATGATGAAAAATATAGATAGTAAAGGCTTTGAATTTGGTACAATCTTTATTTGTGCAAGGACATGACTACTTGTTAAGATTTGTGAGGAAGGCCTGGGATATCATGAAGCAAACTCTCCTTCAGAGACCAGTTTTGTAGGGAAAACTCCTCAATCTATAACTTCCTCTTGTACCAGGCAAGGTGCATCTGTGCCAAACTAGGACAGGATTTTTCACAGCTTTGATTACTTAGCAAGGTAGCTCCAGCCTGGCTCTCCCACTGCATTGCTTTGGAAGGATTGCATGTGAGATCTGTGTCAACAGTTTATGGGCCAGTTCAGCGCAGTTCCATGACTAATGGGGGGGAGGGGGTACCCACAGACCCATCCCTTAGGGGTGGGAAAAGGGAAGAAGGGGAAAAGGCAGGAAGATGAGCCTAAAAAAAACACAGACTGTGGCAATGAGCTAAGGAAGAAAAGTAGCTTACTAAATATGATAGTGAAATGCAAGATAACACAATATAATAGAATATAATTGTAATTGAAGATAATAAATAAATGAGAGATAGAGACTGCCCAAAACAGAAAGTCTTACTGTAATGTTGAAGGTGAGATGGCTAGGGAGCACACACTGCAGAGATGAGCAGTATAAGAAGGGGACATCTATTGACTTGTGAGCAGCTCTATCTTTCTCTCTAAAAAGAAAACAGAAATGAGATAATAAAAGTCTTCTGGGAGATGTACCCTCTCCTCTGAGAACCAGATACCTGGAAATAGTGACAATCCATGAAACTGAAGTATTGACTCCTTAACTTGCAGTGCACTACATGACATTGTGATGTGAAATACTGATAACAAAAATCATAAAACCAGGACAGAATGTAAGAAAATTCTGCAGAAATTTCAAAGCACATAAATATCAGTGACCAGGATCTGGCACTCAATGCATTTCATATCTGTATAAATGCTTCTTAATTAATGAATGCAACATGTTCTGATTATCTACAAGAAAGCAGAGACCTTTATTAGAAGTAAAAATCTTAGGCTTAGCTTTTGTCTTCCTAAAGAAAAAAATAATGACAAAACTGTTGAAAGAGTGATGACTGAAAAATATGTTTGAATTATTTCAAAACTGCTTTATCTACTGCAATACTTCATCATATTACAGGAAACCTTCTAAGTCAAGCTCTAAGTTGAATTATGTATCAATTCTGTAAATGGCACACAATAGTAGCTAAAATAATGATAAAGCAAAAAGCCTTGATTATATTGACAAATTCTTTATTAAATTTAAGACTGGGGGAAAAAAAAGCAAGAAAGAATAATGACAATATACTGAAAAAATGTGTGTAGAAACTGTAATTTAAACCAATGCTGCTTTAAAAATCAAAGTACTCATGACTCAGTGATTTCTCTTGAGTAGAAACATTCAATGAAACTACTAAATTCAACATTCCAGATAACTGGCTTAAAAGCAAAAACTTATCCAATTTAAATTCTACTTTGATAGTTTGGAATATAAACAGACTGCTACCTAATTCTTAATTATAACAAGCAGTCACATATTTTGAGTTGACTGAGTTCTGCAGAAATCTAAATGAACAATATAATAAACAGGAAAACACAGTACTGCAGTTTTAATAGTAACCCAAAATCTTTGTGATTCTGGAGCTAGAGTATGTGCCTTGTCATTTAGATTTACCTGATTTGAGCATGGTTTAAAAAAAGAAATCTAAATTTATCCAACTTACCTGGGAAACATGCATTACTACTTACTGATGTTCACCTTAAAAAAGTGCTTCCTGATGTCTAGAAAAAAAATTGTTTTATTTTGTGACCACTCCCTTTTTCTATTACCAAGTGCTGCTGAAAAGAATCTGGCTTCAAATTCTTTGCATACAAAGGCTCTGAGTGTAATACCTCCTATCTTATTCTGTGGGACCACATCAGAGGCAGATATAGGTGGTATGGCAGTAGAGGCTGAAGCTTCCCACCAATACTCCATTACATGTTGTTGCTGTGTGACAGATGGCAGCAGAAGGGCAGCCTGTCAAAACAGTGTCTGACATGGAAGAGTGGATGAAGCAAAGCTGTGTCACTGAACTCCTCCATGTGGAAAAAATGGCACCCACTGACATTCATAGGCACTTGCTGAACTTTTCTGGAGATCAAACGGAGGATGTGAGCACAGTGAGACGGTGGATGTTGCATTCCAGCATTGGTGAAAATGACAATGGCTCAGCTCTCCTGGTGCAGATTATTGTTCGTGATACACAGTCTCTTTTTCAGTACTGATGAAAATGTATAGCTTGTGCTGGTGACTAATAATGTTTTGTAGTTGAGAATTTTCTCTATGAAATACTGTTACAGTGCTTTTTGTATCTGATGTAGTTTCCACTGAAAGAAATAGGAGGTGTTAATTTCAGAGCAACCAGCATATACGAATCAACAGCACCTCAGCTGCCTTCTTTCTGATACAAACACTCCAAGTTCTCACAGTCTTCCCTGCCTGTGCCCAGCCTTGGCTCTGCCTTTGTCAAGCCTTGGGGCAGGGGGTTAGAACTTGATTCCTGGGGTCCCTTCCAATCCAAGACATGATGATTCTATGATTACCTCATAGGAGAAGTGCTCTACACCCTTCATACTCTCTGTGGGCCTTTGTTGGATTCTCCAGCATATCTTTGTCTGTACTGTACTGAGGAGACCAGAACTGGACAGAGTACTCCAGCAGTGCCTCTCCAGTGCTGAGTGAGGGGGAAAGATCACACACCCTGATCAGCGGTTGGCTGACCTTTACCTGTGCACTCCAACGTATCATTAGTCTTCTCTGATGCAAAGATGCATATATTTTTTGTTAAGTTTGGGTCAGCTGTCCTGCAGATGCATATATTTTTTGTTAAGTTTGGGTCAGCTGTCCTGTCTGCTTCCACTCCCAGGTTCTTGTCTTTCTTTTCTACTTGCTAAGGGCAAACAGCAAGGTACACAGGTGGCCTTGGTAACATGCAAACATCATTTAGCAACAGATAAAACACTGATGTGTTGTCAACACTGAATTGGTCACAAACCAAAAAGACAGTGCCATATGGTCTGCAAAGAAGAAAATTAACTCTTCTGAGCCAAACTCTACACCTACTCTCACAGAGTGACTTACGAACTCTCCTGTAGTCTCATTCATTAACTTCTGTGATACACAGTCTAAGAGGTGGTAAAGTTCACCACTTTACAAAGAAATTCCTGTGGACAGACATTTGACCAGGGAATAAAATCAGGATTGATAGGGCTTTAATGCCCTTATAAAATGCTTCTAAAATATAAAAACCATTCAGGCTTAAAATCAGTGAGCTCCCTACCATTTATCCTATGCAGTGTTGCAGTTAATTCAGACAGCACACGCTCCATTGTATATTGGGATAAACAGTATCTGAAATCCTATTTTGAAGTTCTCATCTCCACTCATGAGCATGGATTAGAGTCTTCCTAACATTTAATCAAGGTAAAAGAAAACAGTAGTATTTTTTACTGTATTTCTAGCAGTGCTGTTTTGCAGATGAGAAACATGGATTTTATTTCAGTGGCAGTACAGCATGTTGTGGTTCCTTTTGAAGTACATTTTCACAAATATTTAAGATGCAAAGTGAAAAACTGTGATTTTACTAATTTAGCACTTCAGCTTCCCCATTAAAAGATTGCTTTGCTTGCTATATGTCAGCATTATGTAAAAGTAATTTTGAAAAATGCTTTGATCATCTTTGCACTTGAAGAGATACGTGTATACATAACAGAAACCTTTCTGGTAAACCAGAAATATATAACTTCAAATGGATATGCCCAAATATGAAAAATAAATAAATAAATAAATAAACCCTCCTTCATTTCTTGGTTTAAAAAGATGATAAAGACAGATAACATCATTTTTCTAACAATTGCTCACTTTTTGCTCTCATTGAGATTAACATATTCTCACATCTTGCCTTTGGTCCTATACTTTTTACCTTCATGTAAAGAATATCTATAAAGTAGTTTGTAGTAATAATATTTAACAATTACATCGTAAAGTTTAAACATAAACTTTATAAATTATTTTGTTACTCTTCTACCAAAAAATCATTGTCCCACTGATTTTATAGCAAAAAGAATTATGTGCAGTTTAAGTGACTGCTTTATTTTAAGTTTAAACTTTCAAGAAGTGTTAATTCTGGTATTTGCCAGATCCTAATACTAAAAAATATCTCTAATTTCTAGAAAAATCAATGCAGTACAGTAGTACAAATGTCTCTTCTCTTTGCACAGTGCCAAAATAAGTGTTAGAATGGAAGTGGTTGATGGTAATTTGGTTTCATGGAACAAATCTTGCCCATTCTTGTTTAGTTACTAATAAAGAAATTGCTACCTTGGACAACTTGTCATACCACTGGGGGAATTAAAAAAGGAAACAAACAAACAAACCAATACAAAAATGCAACATCCTACTCCTTCTCATCCCCCCCCTCCCTCCCCCCACACACACCCCTTAAAAAAAAAAGCTACAACAGCACCTAGCATTTCCAGCATCTCCACCATAAAGCTGCTACAGTAGCAGCGGTGCAATGACCCTGTAAAAGATTGCAGGCCTGGCATAAAACTACACTGAACTATATTGTATGCATCTCAGAACCACAAACTAATTTATGTCTGATCATTCTGCTTCTAATCAGAGTTTGGAAATGGAATAGTGATCTTACCCTCGGTTCTCTAAGGAAGAATCATTTTCATATTTATACAGAACAATAACCAGAATAAATAAAAAAACAACAGAACTCTAAACCACAACAAAATCCATTATTATCCTTATTACACTGAAAATTCACAAAATCACTGGACCTTCACAATCATAAAAAATAATTACAAAATCAGATATCCTCCAAGTAGAGCACTGTAAAACTAAAACAAATGAGAATGGTTTCAGAGTTTCTTCAATATCAGAATTAACTCAGCATATTTGTTCAAAAGGAAAAAAAAAAAAGTTGGATACATAGTAGATGCTTATCTGAATTAGTTTGAATAATAAAATTTCTGCTAGATAGTGCTAAACCGTAGTGCATTCTTCCAGACTCTTTCATTCTTCCATTCCTCATTTATCTCGCAGGATGGCAGGATTAGTTACTAAAAACTTCACAGAAGTCAGCAAATGCTTGGATTGATCCAGTATGGATTGATATAATCTTTGTTTTTTTTCACAAGCAGCGGACTGGCCCCATAATTTCTTTTCTCTTTTGTTGTTCATTCAAAATAGTTTCAGACAAAGTAGTTGTAGAGGTCCATTATTTTAAATTCTGTCTTCAATTACATAATTTGCTGCAAAACACACCCCATAAAACATAGTTGCCCTGTGAGCCACAAAACTACAAAAAAAAAAAAAAAGAAAAAGAAAAAGATCTGTCAGATCTTGTCAGGGATACAGAGCACTTCTGACTCTGTTTGGGCTAATGCCAAGTTTAGCTAAGTCACTGGGCAAGAACACCACCTTATTTTCTTGAGAGAGAATGACAGTTTGACTCCTGATGATTATTTTTACTATAAACTCAAGATTGTTAAACCAACAATCAGAAGAAACATCTGATAACTCTGCGGCAGTATCACGTCCTGAGAGTATTGTACAAAACTAGGCTGATCAACATTTTCTTGTTCATAATAATACCATTACTAATTCTAAATATCTAATCTAATGAACATAAATACACATATAACCAAATGAAGAATGTTTCTGTTTCACTTTCCTCTGACTTTTATACATGTCTTTGACCAAAAGCTCTTTTGTAAATTTGTTCAATCCCTTAAGCAACAGGCTTGCAAATATAGGTGCTTGAATTAATTAATTCTAGTGAAATTGGTTTTTTTTAAGAACATATGGACATACACACACGTGTGTATGTTGGAAGAAATTCCTTAAAGTTATGAAATGAATAAATATTTTATGATCTTTAACAAATACTTCTTGTAAAACTTCTAAAAAATTTTAATGTAGTCAGACCATAAAAACTACCATAACACTGTGAAGAATAATTATCCCCTCTTGAGCAATTATATATGCTTCCATAGTAAGGTATAAAGTCTCATTAGTATTCATATCTACAGTGTCATAACATGGATAAAAATCTTCTAACGTCGTTTTCTACCATGAAGAATTAGGATATAAAACCCTTTTTTCCCTACTGCATAGAGCTAAAGTTTCTCATCATAGTAGCTCGTATTTACTGTCTGTGTTTACTTTGTTGAACATTGTATAGAGTTTATCTACTTAACATAGTAATTTCCTTTTTCTGCACAACCATCTTTAAAGATAGTTCAAACTGGATTGACGATTGTCTCTTCTCAATTGTTATGGCTTAAGTAGACTCTAGGTTACTTGGTAACTCCTTTTACTTTAAGCATGACAGTCTAAGAGTTGGCTCCTGAAATTCCAAACCTGGCAGTTCATGTATAGGATAGCAATATATTATTTGCCCACTTTTAATATACAATTTCCATTTTCTTTTAGGTTACTTGAAGCATAACACTCTTGAAAGATAAGCACTACCAATTCTAGTCATCTCTTTCAATCTGAATTTACAGTAAAGTGTTAGGAATAATAAACATCTCAGAAATAGCTACTGTCATATAGACTAGCTGTATGTTCCTCACTGTTAGTATCTTCTCTTTATTTTATTTTATTTTATTTTTTTTTTTGTAAGAAAGCATGAAGCGTACTATAAACCAGACTTATTACTTCTCTGAACTTTCAAAAGCTTTTAGCTCCAGGGGAATTTTGATTTGCCTGAGGTGCTACACAATGTCTTACTCCAGGTTCCCCACACTTCTCAGAATTAATTCAGAGCTTGTATTCAGAGCAAGGAGGAGATTGAACCACTAACTGAACATGAAGCTTCAGGCATCACATCCAGCTCCAACAACATGTGGAAGAATGCATGATTATTTCATGCATTTAAAGCCATTCATCACATACTGGGGATAGGGGAGCTGTTTAGATTTGACATATATAATAGAAAACCTTTTCTAAAGGATATGTAAAAAAAAAAAGAATCCACACAAATGAGATCCTTCAGAGCTTTGAGCAATTCATTCCTTAAATATCTTTCCTATTTTGTCTTCACACCTGCTTTAGTTTTCCTACTGTTTCAAATTACCTTCTCATTTTATGGCCTATGGCATTCTTCAGATAAAGTACTTCCAGTATTACGCCTATTCATCTGACCCCTTCTTTTTTTTCCTGAAATTTCAAGTGAGCTAAATGCCTTTTCTTCTCCAATATTTTTTCCCAATTTTAGTCATAAAACTGACTTCACTTCTGCCTCATTTCAATCTCTGTGTAATTTTCATGATGTTTTCTTCATCTGAATTAGTCACACACGTGCCACAATTCATTTTGCATATACAATTATGATGGAAGTATATTCCATTAGTAGGATCTTCAGCTTTGTCTATTTAACTAGCATGATTAAGTTACTAGGCGGCAACTTTCCAGCAGCAAGCTCAAAATTATTAAACTATTATTTGTTTTGGAGATGTTATAATTATTTATATTAATAAGAATTATATCGCTTTCTCAGTCAGAACTCTGTTTACTATTTTCTTATCTGTAAGTAACATCTCAGAACACTGCTAGACATAAAACTAAAACCACAGATAAAGGAGTTAGTCTATTGGACTGTTCTCAAACATTCGTGGCCGAACAAGCTACAAGACAGAATCAATGGGGCCGCAGCTATCTGGCTCAGTGCAAAGTTAGCTGTGGCAGCTTTAACAGCTTATTAATGCATACTGCCAATCAGTTCCAAAGTAGTTAATATGTTTTAACATGGGACATATGAACACCCAGTTGATGCAGGGAAACTAAGCTATAAGATGTGAACCAATTTCAAACTGCACAACCATTTTCAGAAATAAATAGAAGTAAGCTGAGTTATTCACCCAGATAACACATGAAAATGGAGTAAAACTTTTCAAAGACCAAAACAATATTACTACTACACACAGTGTTTGTTGCTAATTGTAAAAACTGTCTGCCTATTTATTAATAACACCAGCAAAAACAATGGCTTATTCCTAGCATTTCCTATCCATTAGAAATGTTTTTCTAACACTGGGAGTCTGTTAAACCAATGAACACAATACTGGAAGCTTATCCTTTAGCAACAGAAGCTTATTAGCCAGTTGTATTACTGTAAACACCAGAAATTCAAACTGGAAATCGCTTGGAGCCCTGAAAGGCACGGCTGAACAGTAAAAGTACAGATGGAGCATTTCAACACTGAATGAAGATTATTTAGTGAATTGAATTTATACTTTCCAATATTTATTCTTTGGTTTGGTAAATACGTCTCTAATAAAAATGCATGTGTAAATAAAAAGTTCAGTTTCAAATTTTACTGCTTGCTTGACTTTGAAAATGCTCCTGTGATCATATATTCAAAAATTTATGCTTGACTTATCTGAAAGCAAAGGATTTTCCAACCTCATCAAGGAAGAATTTCAGCACATTGGAAAAAAAATAGCTCTATGTGACAATAAGTGAATAGATAACAGTAAAATTATTTTTCTTAATGGAATCTATAATTTATTTTCAAGAAACCATCTATGTTCCTAGGCCATAATGCAGAGCTGCAGCTCCTGTAAGGCATGGAAGGGGAAAATGTGCACTTGAGGCACATTGGGTCAGGGCAACCCCAGATATTTATACAGACTGGGGGAAGATCTCCTTGAGAGCAGCCCTGCAGAGAAGGACTTGCGGGTTCTGGTGGATGAGAAGCTGGACATGAACCAGCAGTGTGTGCTTCCAGCCCAGAAGGCCAACTGTGTTCTGGTTGCATTAATGTGAAAGACAGAAACTGTTTTCCTTGCTTTTGTCTCAAAGCTTGCTTTGTGAGGTATTTTCTGGTGACAAGACTCTGACTGATAACTGCCAGTTATCTAGATGGGTGTCATGATGCTTCAGTGTCTCTGCTTATGGCTGTAAAGATAAGCAGAAATAGGTGCAAATAGTTTTTCTGGGGGAGGGGGAGTTACTGCATGAAGGCAACATCCGCTGTTGGCTTATTTTTTGGGCCTGACATGTCACACAAACAAAGAGAAAAGGAAAAAAAACCTGAGAAATGAGGGATAAAAGGCCTTCACTGAACCAAGGATTTTGGAGAAGAACTTTCAGAAAAGAACTTTGGAGAAGAACTCCCAAGGAAAAAATCTTTGAGGAGAAGAGCTCCCAAAGAAAAAAAACTTTGTCGGAGAATCCCCTGAGGGGAAATCTCTTGGAAGAACCCCTTGGCCTGCTTGCTGCGAAGCTCCCAGGCTTTCTCCCATCCCCCGTGGTGACCAGAGAGTTCCTGAGATCAACAGACCTACTACAAACCTCACTGGATCCATGGTGGTGATGCTCTCTCTCTCTCTCTTGTTTTCTATCAAGACTCCTTGCTTTTTATCTCTTTTCTCTCGTTCACCTTCCCTCTCCATATCCCTAAGCAACAAGTATTTGTAATAAACTGGTTGGGCTAACATTTGACCCACTGTGTCTTAATCTCACACCGGGTATACACATAATCAAAGAACCTCGTCTCCCTCCTTTATATTGGAGCGTGACAATTAAAATGGGAGAGGGAGGTGATTTTCCCGCTCTACTCAGCTGTTGTGAAGCCTGATCTGGAGAACTGCATCCAGGCCTGGGGACCCCAGTACAGGAAGTATGTGGATCCCTTGAAGCAGGTCCAGAGGAGGGCCACTAAGATGATCAGCAGGCTGGAGCACCTCTACTATGAGGAAAGATTGAGGGAACTGGGATTGTTTAGCTTGGAGAAGGCTCTGCGGAGACCTCATTGCAGCTTTCCAGTACTTGAAGGGAGCATATAAACAGGAAGGGGAATATCTGTTTACAAGGGTGGATAGGGATAGGACAAGGGGGAAATCACCTTAAACTAAGAGAGGAGAGGTTTAGGTTAGATATTAGGAGGAAGTTTTTAAAAAGAGGGTGGTGATGCACTGGAACAGGCTGCCCAAGGAGGTTGTGGATGCCCCATCCCTGGAGGCATTCGAAACCAGGTTGGATGTGGCTCTGGGCAGCCTGCTCTAGTGGCTGGTGACCCTGCACATAGCAGGGGGGATGAAACTAGATGATCGTTGTGGTCCTTTTCAACCCAGGCCATTCTATGATTCATCAGTGAATAGGGCCTCTTTATTTTTCTTTTCTGCTAATTCATTGTATGGTGGGGCCTCCTTAGCACATTTCCTCTTCTCTTGGTGACATTTCAAATTTTTTAACTTCAGGCCAGTCCATGATCACCTCTAGGATTCCTAGACAACTGAGGTTCCCCATCTGAACTTGCGTAATCACTGCAATCCGCTTCCAAGTGGAACCAGTAGTATGACACGTGGAGGGAACCTTTCCTATAAACATCCAGTTCATCACTGGCAGTCAAGGTTCTAAAAAGAGATGTATTTCAGTACCCATTGCTTCAGAAGCAACTCAAATCCCCTCATACATGGTAATATTTCCTTTTCAGTTGGAGTGAAGTACTTTTCAGGCCCTCTGTATGCCTGAATCCATAATCCTAGGGGGCAGGCTCAGGTCTCTTTACAAATACAAATTGGTGCAGAGTTTTGCAGAGGTTCCAGAATATTGGCAGTAAGCCCAGACTTCTAGGTCTGTAAACAAGGCCTGCAATAGAGATAAAAGCTAAGCTTTCTAACAAAGCTCTCTGAGAGTAAAGAGAGGTTCATTCAAAAAGTGAGCTTTTCCCAGCCAATGCCACCAAAAAAATGTCAAGGATCCTACCTGGTTTGACCTAGTTCTGTGACTCATCGAACCACATAAAGAGGGAAGGCAGGGAGATGTGCCCAGGGGGGGGGGAAACAGTGGCAACAAGCTAAGGGAGAAAACTAATTTGCTAAATATGATAGGATAATGTGAGATAACACAGTGTAATACAGTATAATTGGAATTGAAGCTAATAAATCAAATAAAATGAGAGAGAGAGAATGTCTGAAAACCAAAAGCCTCACTCTACTGCTGAAGGTGAGATGGCTGGGGAGCACACACTGCAGAGATGACCAGAAAGGGAGACAATCCCATGACTCCCAGTCAATTTTATCTTTCCTTCTGAATGGAAAGTAAATGCAATAATTAACTTTTAAGGAGCTGTAGTTCATTTTTCTCTTCTGAGAGCAGGTACCTGGAACTATTGACAGTTCACAGAACTGGCACATTAACTCTTTATCTCCCAGTGCACTGGATATACATGATACATCCATGATATGGAATACTGACAATAAAAAGTCATAAAACCATAACAGGGCAAGAATAGCAGGAAACAACCTCAGACATCCTAACAGTGGAAGCGATCATCAGGGTTCAAGATCATCTGAGTTCAATTATGACTTGGAATGATCTACTTGCATTTCTTTCCTTCTATTTTCTCTTTTTCAAAGAGCAACCTTTTAGAAATGCCAGTGTGGTTTGTCATACGTTGTTTTTTATAATATCGTAACACTACTCTTACGAAATACTCCTTTAAGTGGCAAAAAAATAGAACAAAGATAAAAAAGAATTATATAACAAATTCAATTTTTCTGAATTCAAATTTAGTGCTTGGAGTTCATAATAATCCACCTTTCCACTTTTACATAATGAATACTGTTGTGATTGTAAACATGAGAGGAGCAACATCTTGAATAGATGGACTGGCCTCTTTTCTTTCTATCCAGTCAGTGAAAATATGCTAGCAATGGGCTCCTTCAGCCAATGTTGTCTATGGTAAGCTGTTAGGAATTACATTACAAAAATTACCCAAGCTGATATTTTTGAATTTAGGAAAGCAGACTTCATTGAATACTGCTTCCAGAAATATTCTAACAAATTCTGTGATAATGATTCCATCAGCTGACTATATTCTTTGTAAAAGAACGGGCACAGATCCAACTGCTGACATTAACCTTTTAAACAGTCAAGTTCAAGTTCATCCTCTGTACAATTCACATTACAAAGCAGATTCCTAAACACAGAAAGTTTATAATTTAGTTCATCATCTTTCATTTAACACTGAAGTAAACAATAAAATATTTTCAGAATCTAGAATTATGCTTTTAAACAGGAGAAACTAACTCTAGTGCAAAGTAATTTACAGCATTCATTAGGGAAAAAATCCAATAATACATGCATTTTCTAGGTTATAGACACTAGAAAAAAATAAATGCAGTTTATGACAGAGGGAGCTGCATCATAGTAATTTGCCCTTTAGACTAAGTTCTGTATTAACCTCTGGGATGTGCAATATTAATAAGTTGCTTGACTCCAAATCATCAGTGTTCTTAAAACCCTAATAATGCAAATTAATTCCATAAATTAATGTGCCTTTATCTCAAAATTCATTGTAGTAACTAAAACCCATTGTGTGTTCCAATTTTATAACAATTTATTCATTGAAAGATCACGAAAGAATGTGTAATTTTCTTATTTTCTAATTTAAGATTAAATGGCAATGAAACTGTAATGACAATGAAATTTGTGTAAGTTCCTGTCTTCAGTAACATGGCATAATGTGATGTAATCTGTTTCTCATGTAAATGCTATTTTCTAGCCTTAGCAGTAGTTGATTGCAAGAAAGCAAAGAAACAAACAAATATCCAATTTAGGTTAGAACAACTTAAAGGCTATTGGAAGGATTACCTTGTGCGAAATATATATATTTATATAATGTCATATTATGAAATGTTGAAACCTAGGAAATTCAACTGATGATTCGTTTTCCTTATTTCTTTCCCAATATAAGTTGTGAGCTGATTTGTTATGAAGGATTGTTACATTTTCATCACACAATCAGGTTATACTAACATAATAAATTCATAACATACCTGTTCAGCTCAATACTATACTGAGGGATTTTAAGCTTTAAAGTAAAATGAACTGTAATTTCTGTTCCATTATATTTCTTGGCATATTTATTCCTCTTGTTTATCTAAAAATGCTTGTTTGTTTGAACAAAACACAATGACTGGAGGACACTGTTATTTATTAAAAAATATAAGGGATATCAAAATTTGCCCTGTGGTTTTCCAGCCTATTTGCACATTTGTTTTGCAATATATTTTCTTCCAATTGGAAATAAATACTACATTTCTACCCTACATTTCGATATCCAGAGACTAAATCACCACATAAAGTATGGTGGCTAAGCTTATCTGAGTACAAACCAAAGTTGTTTCTCCAAGAATCACACTTGTCAGAATGTATCAGAAAAAATCAGATTCCTTCAATTTTTTTTCAGTTATTTTATAGGGTCCAGTCTTGTACTTTTTTTTTTTTTTTACCTTTCCTCATTTCTTTTTACCTCACAATCTAGAATCTGGCCATAATGACAACATCTTCAATTTACTGTAAGCAGAGATTTAATCTAAAAAAAATACATAAAGAGTTTTATCTAAATTTATGCTGCAGATTTTAGATTTTCTGTAGCTTCCTTTGCATTGTCAGATCAGCCTGTGTTATCTGTTAAGATAGTTCTAGAAGTCATAGCCAGTAAGAAAAAAAAATTCTTTACCTTTATAGAATTCCTGACTCCATAACATATAACCTCAGTTCAGGTGTATTATTTAATCTGCAGATAAACAGGTTTACTCATCCATGAAATAATCCAGAGCTTGCAAAGTGATATGAGTTCTAAGATAAAAGATACTCCTGAAAACATTTTCTCTCTTTCTAGTTGTTGTTTCTATATTGTTATTCAGGCATTGTTGCCAAAGACAACACAACATAAAGCAGAATTTTGAAGATTATCTTAATTTACTGGCTGCTGCTGCTTATTTGATGGAGATGAGATTTTCTCTGGGGAAGATGGGAGAGGGAATAACAGATTAAATGGCTTGAATGTCAGTATTCTTTTCATTCACATGTCATGACTGGGAGCTGTTAGGTTTCAATAATTAAAAAAGTTTTATTAGAAGCATGAAGTCTGCTCTGAAACTCCTATTTTATTTTGTTGGCCCATGATGTCAGAGGAGAATGTTGGTGATATGGCAGTAGAGGTTGAATTTCCTGATGATATTCTGTTACAAGTTGTTGCTGTGTGACTGATGGCAGAAGAGGGGCAGTCTGACAGAATGGTGTCTGACATGGGAGTGCACATGAAGCAAAGGTGTGTCACTAATTTCCTTCATGAGAAAAAATGTCCACCATTGTTGTTCAATGACTTTTCTGGAGATCAAACAGAGGATGTGAGCACAGTGAGGTGGTAGATAATGCATTTCATCATTCAGCAACAGCCATATGAAATGCAAGTCATGTTCTTAACAGCCACACACAGCTGTCACACCATAAAGAGCATCTTAATCATATCATCTGCATGAAACAGCTCATGGTGGTATTGATGTTGAAAAAGAGTGTTTTGTAGCTGAGAATTTCTTCTATCAGATGAAATTGTAGCACAGTGCCACTGTGCTTTTTGCATCTGTTGTAATTTCCATGGAAATATATAGGAGGAGTCACTTTTGGAGTGTCATACGTATGCTATGAACATGTTTCATATGAAGATAAAAACAGTATATACAGATACATAAGTGTAGAAATAGGTATGCACAAAAGATAATGGTAATAGAATATGATAAATAATAGTATAAGAAATATCTGTATAGATGAGAAAAATTTAGTGGGAAATCAATATAGAATTATAGACACAATATCTATTGTTGCTTGAACTCCTATCTTCCTTCCTTCTAGGAGCACAAAATATGTAATATTTTCTTCAATTCACAAGGATTTGAAGTGTATGAAATATTATATTTTGCTGTTATCGTGGTTTTATGATTTTGTTATTAGTATTCCACAATATAACATCATGTGAGGCACTGAGAGTTAAAGAGTTAATGCTCTAAGTCTGTGGACTACCCAATTTCCAGGTACCTGGTTCTCAGAAGAGAAGAAAAACTACATTCCCCAGAGGACTTTGTGTTCCCATTTTCCACTCAGAGGGAAAGATAAAACTGCATGCAAGCTCCAGAGACTTCCTCTTTTGCTGGTCATCTCAGCAGTGGAGGTTCCCTAGTTGTCTCACCTTCAGCTTTAGCATAAAGTCTTCTGTTTTAGACAGTCTCATATTTTATTTGATTTATTAGCTTCAATTCCAGTTACACTGTATTACATTGTATGATTTTACATTCCAATCTCTTATTTAGTAAATTAGTTTTCTTGCTCAGATCATTGCCACTGTTTTGTTCTTGGGTCCATCTTCTTACTCTTTCCCCTTGCCCCCCTGCCTTACCTTTCCTGGAGTGTGGGTCTGTGGGTCCCTCATCCCATTAATCATGGAACCAGGCTGAGCTGGCCCATAAACCTTTGACAGCTGTACTCCAAGTATTAGTTACACAGGCAGCAGAATATTATTGCTAAAATTTTTGTGAAAATTCTTTTTTTGTATCTGAGTACAAATACTTGAGACATGAGCTAAGGTACACTACATGAGCAAATTGTATGATGTTGGAAAAGATCTCCAGGATCACCTAGCCCAGCTGTCGGCCCAACATCAGTATTTTCACAATAAACTGTGTCCCTCAGTACATCTAAATTTTTCTTGAACACCTCCAGGGACAAGTGACTCAACCACCTTGCTGGGCAGCCCATTCTAGCACATGACCTCTCTTTCAGAGAAGATTTTTTTCCCAGTATACATTCTGAACCCCTTGCACAAATTCAGGCCATTCCCTCTAGTCCTATCAATAATTACATGGGAGAAGAGATAAAGGTCAAACCCCAGCTCACCACAACCTCCTTTCTGGTAGCTGTAGAGAATGATAAGGTTTCCCCTGAGCCCTCTCTTCTGACTAAATAATCCCAGATCCCTTAGTTGCTCCTCTTAAGTCTTGTACTCCAGACCTCTCACCAATTTCACTGCCCCTATTTGACACACACCAGGGCTTCAATGTCTTTCTTGTACAGAAGGGCCCAAAACTGAACATTGTACTTGGTGTGTGACCTCACCAGAGCTGAGGAAGATCAGTGGGGTGATCACCTCCTTGTTCCTGCTGGCAACACTATTTCTGATACCAGCACGGGTACAACTGGCCTTTTTGGCCACCTGGCTCATGTTGGCCACACTGTTGGCTCATGTTCAGTTGAGCATTAACAAACACCCCACAGGTCCATTTCTTTCACAGTCTTCCAGCCACTCTACCTCCAGGCTGTAGCATTGCCTGTGGTTGGGTTGTTGTGGCCAAAGCATCAGACCTGGCACTTGGTCTTGCTGATCTTCATACAACTGGACTCAGCCCAGCAATGCAGCCTGTACAGATTGCTCTGAAGGGCCTTCCTACCCATAGGCAGATCAACACTTCCTGTCAGCTGGATGCCATCTACAAACTTACTGAGGGTGCCCTCAGTCCCCTCATTCAGGTCATCAGTAAAGATATTAAACAGAACGGGTCCCAGTACCAACCTGTGTGGAATATCATTCATGACTGGTCACTGGCTGGATTTGTCTCCATTCACCATCATTTGCAAGGGCCTGACTATCCAGCCTGTTCTTTATTCAGCAGAGTGTATCTGTACAAGCCAGGGCTGAAAATTTCTCCAGCAGAATACTGTGGGAGACAGTGTCATAGGCCTCGCTGAAGTCTACGTAGACTGTGTCAGCAGCCTTTCCCTAATCCACCAGGTGGGTCACTTAATTGTAGAAGAAGATCAGGTTGGTCAAGAAGGACCAGCCTCTCACAAACACATGCTGGCTGGGCCTGATCTTCCAGCTGTTCTGCACATGCTGTGAGATCCCACTTAAGATCTGTAACATCAGCTGGATCATATGTGATCTGATATGCAACTGAACATCCTTTTCGTTGGTTCTTAACTCTGGAACTTAAAAATAAATATTTTTTAATGAAAAACTAACTATTTTTACCTATTTTCATGAGAATCTTTGTTTCTACACAACTATAAAGTGAATTACACAACTAGGAATTATAAATACTTCTGTAGACTTGGAGGGAAAAGCAGTATCACAAATATATTGTTGTTACAGTACTTGGAAGCTGTAACCTAGGGCTTCGCAGTAATGAGCCTCTGCATATGTCTATCAGCACAGATGAAAAATTTACTATATTTATTAAATAAGATTGTGTTTAAAAGTTTATTTTTGCTAAGTTGTAACAACAAATGCTTTCTACTCCTCAGATGAAGACTCCTCATAGAGGAAGATCACCTAATTACAATACACAAGTTAAAAAAGTTCCACACTAATTTGTATCTCACATTCATGTTCTTTCTTCCAGGGCTAACTCTTGGATTTAAAATCGCTGTTTTAATGCATATAATGCATTAACAAGATTATGAACAATATAGCCAAAGAAAGATATACATCTGGCTTCTGAAATCTTCCCTGCAGACACTCATGTTCTGTACTGTAGCCTATATTATCCTGCTTTGAACGTTATTTATAATTTCAGCATGAGGAGAGCAGGCAGTAGCAAGACTGTGTTGCATTTTCTGCCTGTTTTACAACTCATGAAACTCCGTGAGCAGAGCCATTCTTTTCATACTAGTCTTCCTCCATAATGGGAAAGGAACAACTAAATGAACTTTAAAATATCTTTATACATAAATAATTAAAATACACAAGTTTGACATTTTTTTTTAATAAATAGAAAAGAAAAACTTTATTTATAGCTATTACTGCAGAAATTGAAAATGAGGACTACATTATGAGAAATGTTTTAATTAAATAATGCAGAATTCCTTTTCTCATATGCAGTATTTAGCAAGTTTCTTAAGACAGCATTTTTGGAGGTTTTACCTCATGCATTTCATGGCTCATAACACCAAGACTGAGAAGTGACAGACAGTAAATATATATCAGCAGAGATTAAGTGACATGGTCACTAGTGGACCGTGCATACAGTAAAAACAATTGATACTGAAAATTGTGTAATAAGCTTAAATGTTTTCACACTGCCCACTTGCACTCCCTACCCAATATCTTATTATGGCAGAAGAAATACTTGGTCAATAAAGAGCCACTCAGCAATTTTGTCCTTTTAAGGCATACACAAGTTACTGACTAATTCCTTTCTGCTAAGTTCAAAGCAGATTATCCAACTAGTCCTTTGAAAAGTGGAAAAAAAGTAATAAAGTTGTTTCTGTAGGTCTACCTAGAGCAGTATTCTGCACACAACTGATTACATAAGCAAACTATTAAAACAGTGAATCAAAAAATGACATCTGAAATTCCAAGTTAAATTTACAAACTCCATACATACAGATCTCTAAAAAACATGTCGAAGAAGTCTCACGTGCTAGCTGAAGAATTCAGTGAAGGTTTAAACTGAATTGCCTGACATTTACCTACCATGGTAACTGTTGGTCCCTGCAATGAGTAAATAACTACAGGTTTCTGCTACTTTTCTTATATTATAAAACATAATGGTTGCTAATATATAACTGCCATAACAACCTGCTTCCCATACTCTTTATATATGAGTTCACATTAAAAACTAATCTGTGATCAGTGAGTAAAGAGGGGGCTCTTAGTGTTCATCACAGAATGGCTTGAGTTGGAAGGGACATTAAAGTCCATAAAGCTCTAACCCTCTGCTACATGCAGGTTTGTAACCTACCAGATCAGACTGCTCAGAGCCCCATCCAACCTGAACAGTCAACATAATTGTATAAAGATTGGTCAGGCTCAATCTTCCATGGCGAAGCCAAGCTGAATGTCTTGGATTGCTTCCTTGTCTTGCATGTGCTTTAACATATCTACTGTATCTGCTTCATGATTTTCTGAGCTACAGAGATGATGCTCACCAGTTTATAGTTTCCCTAATCTTCCTTTCTCCCTTTCTTAACAATGAAAATGATATTTCCATTTTTCCAGTCACTGGAAACTACATATAGTTTACATAGTCTCTCTGCTAAATCTAACAGGACGGAATAATACTAATGTTTGTCAATTTAATACATAGCACTTCTTCAGCTGAAGGGATTAAAAGTCCCAATGAGATTATCTTTAGGTATTTCATTCTGACATATAAGAAGAAGGCATAATCATTAGCAAATAAGGAATTAAATGCTGCACTTTTCTATGTGAATTAAGCTGCCTTTATGTTTTTCTTATCATTTCAAGTATTATCAACAAGTGGTTTGAAAGGCATACTACTTCTGTGTGTTAATTTGCAGAGATTCTTTTTAGTACTGCGGAAAGAACTGATTGTACTGATGGTTAAATGATGTCTGGAAAAGGGAAGGGGAATCACAGACAGTGAGTGAACTGAACTCAGGAGACAATGGACTGTAAAACATAGGAAAGAAGAAATTGTTTTGACTTGAATTAAGTCCAATCTCAAACTAATCGAAACAAAGCAAGCTTTTCTGAGCCTATTTTTGATTTTTTGAAGAACTTTTTCCCAAAACATTCTTTAATAAGAATCCTCATTTTAAATTATGCACTAGTTTCTTTTTGTTTGCTCACTTTGTTTTAACCCAGTTGACTCTTCTATTTCTACTTAAAATAATGCACATAAATAATATAGGCTCAGGTTCAAAGAAGGATGTAGAAGTCATAGGACAAGTTTAGGATGAATGCTAACTTTGTTTTATGAAAACAGAAGTAAGTTTTTCCCTAGAAGATAAAATGACAGGATGGCTGATCTAGACAGTGAGGGTTTTTTTGTTTGTTTGTTTGTTTTTTAAGTGAAATAACCATAGAAACAGCACATGTTTGAAAACAAGTTTGGTATTTTCCACAGTCAGAAGGGAACTGTGTAAGCAAAAGCAAGATAAAGAAATAAACAAGTTTCACACTGTTAGAAATGTTCTGAAAATGAAATGCAGCTCGAAGGACTCATAGAAACCTCGACAAAGTAAAATGCTGCCTATACTGGTGGTAGTGTGATGAACTGCTGGGAGAACAAAGAACTCAGACAAAGTACGAATCAAAGCACATGGAAATGAAAGTTGAACTATGGTAGCTTTACTGGCAGAATTCATGGTAAATGATCACATTCTCTAGCATCCCTGTGGAAAATTAAGTCAGGTACTGTGATAATCCATGTACAGGAGGAGGACTATAAGCCAAGTATATATCTATGTTCACTTACAGAAATACTGATATAATCACAAGTGATGAAGAGAGTATTAGGAGTAAAAACAAGAAGTACCTACTTACTATAGCACTCCTGTGAAATTGTCAGAAGCACAAAGCTTTACTTATTTCTGCTCCACAGTTGCATGTAGAAAGACTCAGATGTACTTTCAATCGAAAGTATCCTAGGTTTCCATCGAATGTTGGTTACTCTATTCAAAATGCATTAGAATGAATGAAATAAGAAAAGACCATTCAAAGCTTCACTGAATTACTGCATATCAGTTATCACAAAGTCTGTTACATGAAATGAATATTTTTATTTAATTTTATTGGGCTACTGAAGCCTTTCAGCAAATCAAAACTTAACATCACATTATCATACAAATAATATCATATAATTTCTGTCAGACAATTTAACCTTGTCTTCTTCACTGCTACATAGAGTCATACAAAACTAGCCTAGAAAGAAAATTTGTAATAACTCTGGATATATCATAGTCAACAGGAACTGAATCTATATAAAATGTACTGATTCAGAAAACCAAGTGTGTTTTGTTAGTTATTAACAAACACAAATATTCTAATGTCTGTATCTACACCTTCAACAAATGCATCCATGAATAACTAAAAGTCTACTTGAGTCCTTCTAACTATATGATGCAATAAAGGTTACACATGTAGCCACATAACAATCCACTGCTTGTAACTGAAATTACTCAACACATTTTTGTAAGTGAGCTTGATTCTACATCGAAAAAATGCAGAGCTATGTATTTTAACTCATCAGATTTTCTTTTTTCAACATTTCAGCTACTTATTTTTTTTCCACTTAAACTTGATCTAAGTTTTTGGAGTCTGAAAGTAGAGTCTTACAAAAACTTAAAATGATACTACTACTACTAAGAGGGATTCTTATTTATTTTTTCAAAAATATAGCAGCACTGAAGTAAGACCCAGAAGAGAAATTAAATGTTTAATACCTGATAGTGTTCTATAACTCTAAAATGGGATGTGATAGCTATAATTATTCCAGTATGAATGCATTAATATATACATATATATATATATTCACACACACATACACACATACATACACAGCTCTTGTCAAAACAAAAGAATATGTTCAAAATTTGGCGTTTTATATCATTTATAATATATATCCTGCATTTGTGTTAACAGAATATCTGCTCATTCTATAGAATTTCATTTTCTCTAGTGAAATTGTAAGATTTACAATTGTTCAACAAATCTTCAAGCAATTTAGATTTTCTCCTTTCATCTTGCAAGAAACAATTCCATTGTAAGACCACAGAAGGAAATACATGATCAACTCAGCAGAAATGTAGGAGTAAGAAATAGATTTATGGCCCTCTAAACTCCCATTCACTGGTTATCAGATTATCATAGAATGGTTTAAGTTGGGAAGAGATCTCTCCTATACTGAGGACTTCCTGTCTGGATACAGTTCTCCAAGTGAGGTCTCACCAGCACAGAGTAATCATTTTTTCCCTCAGTATCACTAGCACAGCATATAATTATATATTCCCCCAATAATAAAGTGACATCTCCTTTCACCTTCACTATGGCCAGTACAATTTCAGAAGCCCATATTTTGTTCTGATCAGATCTGCTTTGTAGATAACCTAGGTTTTGTCTGACTATTGTGTTAGAGGAGGTCTAATGTGTATTTTCCTTAGATTTTAAAAAGACAGTTATCAAGATGGATGAATTCCAGTGAGGCAGAAGATCTGTGAAAAATTCTTTCACAAAGGACCAACAATTACTAAATAAAAGTCCAAATGTGAAAGGAGATTGCTTTTTCAGTTTGTGAGTAATCTATGAATAGCCATGTCACAAGATGTGGTGGACATGAAAATTCAAGATTACAGTGTCCATAAAAGAGAAATATGGCAAGGACCATTGCCTACAAAAGTCATTTCTGATTAGAAAGTCCCGATAGCAATATACTGTGAGGGTATTTTGGGGAAGGATGTTTGCTGGTGTGTTCTCCCATATTCTTCCCTGCACTGGCTATCGTTGAGGACAGCATGAGTTATTCCTGTGTTCCAGTACTCCAGTGCTCAGAAGGAGGCTCTTTGAAGATAAGATCTGAGAATAATTGCAAGCAAGAAATAGAATAAAGGCCTGAGCTGCCCTCCACAGAGATCAAATGAGAGAAGTATGTGGGAACTGGACACTGTAAGAACAAAATGGGCAGAATTATATGAAAAAAAACTCATCAATGCTGTAGACAAAATACAAAAGAGTACTAAAAACATTTAATTTAATTTTAACACATATGTTTCCCATTTTCTGTGATCATATCTAAGTGTCTGACAAACCCAGGAAGGTAGACAGGATGCTATATTTCTTGCATTCAGATATGAGTAATTTTACTTGCATAACACAGAGAAACAGGAGTCATTTGTATAAATATCAGTGATACTCAATTATTATTTTTTTATGGATTAGATTTTTTTTTTAACAGTGATGATCAGTAACGTAATTTATAAGTATTTATAGTTACATATCTGTCAAGATAAAATGCTCTTCTGATTATAGAAAAACACCTAGGCTCTTTTTTTCCTTGCATATTTTATGCATTGTCATTATACCAATTACTACTGCTTGAACTCGTCCAGCAGACGAATAATAAATATAATAAGCAGTAATGAGCTCTTATTTTTGTACCATAGTACATCTGTGATCCCTTCTGTAATAACTTACACTGTCAACTTATCTTTACCGTTTTATGCTTAAGGGAGAGAGATGGCAAGATTTAATGGCAAGACTTGAATCCATGACAATTAAGGAAAACTGAAAACTTCAAAATACTTCTGAAGTTGGATATGAATGAATAAATTTGATTTGACTCACCATTAGCTGGTTGCTATCTTCTTATTTTTTACATATATAAACCTAATCTCTAATGCAGATGGATTCATTCGATTCACTATGTTTCAAAATTAACTGCAGTGTGAAGGTTTCTCTCTAAATATATCATCGTTTAAGACCACATAAAAGCCTTGAACTTATCTGACTGCATTGGATAACCAAACAATGGAAGAGCAAAAGGTAGTGGTCCAAAGTATTAAGCTCCACTGACAGATAAAAACAGTATCTAGAAACTTTTTGAATTCAGAGGAAAAAGTCAGAGGTGACAATTACAATAAGCAGCTCTCTTTAAGAGGCAGCTCCAATCATACTGAGAAAAAATTAAATAGAGACAGAACAAAGATTTTACAAATCTCAGAAGCACACAGAAGTCAAGATAGGTCAATCTGGGAACAGCTTCTGTAGAGGGATCAGAGAGATTAAAGTTTAAAATTGACCAGCCTCAGATCTTAAGGCAGTCATACTAGCAGTTTAATGTATCAGCACATCTGTAAGATTTGCTTTCTTTAGGTAGAACATAAAACCTCAAACAAAAGTCAAAGCTATTGACCCACATTAAAAACTAACTTTTGGAAATATTAGCATGAGTCAGATCCACAGCTATGAGTAGAAGTGACAGAACAGGGTTTTAGCTTAAAGAAGCGAGAAATGTCATTTCAATAAGCGCTTAAAGAGAACTGCTATGAAGATGAAAACTTCTGACAGCTATAGAGGAAAATTAGAAAGATAATAAGGTAATTTCTTCAGACTTATCTAATTTCACCAGATCAGACGAATGTGCACTCAGAATCCTTACACTTGTGTTTTCCCTTTTTCCCAAAAGTATTTTCCCTTTTTGCACTACTGTGTTTACTGTGAGTTTATTTAATTGGTTGAAATGAAATGTCATTTATGTCAAGTAAGCACTTCTATTTCAGACTGACATATTGTAACTGTATGCCTTTTCTACCATCTAAGGTAGAAACAGAATATATTGCAAGTGCTTATAGACTAGAATTAATACAAGTTTGTCTAAGTATTGCAACAAGGATAGCTGCGTAGAGTCAGCTATAATGAGCAACAGTTTTGCCTCAGAAAATCTTAGTTTCACTACTAGGATGAACTTCACAAAGAGATAAGATCTTCTATAGGGATCTACTGATTTGCTTTTAAGATGCCTTCTTTTAAATAAAAACTGGATTTGTAAAATGCAGCAGCTCCTTATACATCTGAAGACAGACTGATTACATAAAGGAGGTGTGTTGTCTATACTGGAAAGCAACTGATGTAAATTTCAGTTGTAATTTGAAAATATGGGAAGACCAAACCACTCTGTCCAGTCCTCAATACCTTTCAAATGAAGCCCATAAATGAAAAGCTTTATTTTTAGGTAGTCTTCTCTCTCTACTAAATAACATGTCAGTGCCTAGTTAAATCATCCAGAAGAATTTACTGAATCAGGACTGAGTTAAATGATTTCTCTGTAACTTTAAATAAATGATTTTTAAAATAGTTATATAAACCTTTTAAGTACTTGTAACACACCTATGTGAAACAGTGGAAAAGACTTCTATGCTCCATAAAGAAACATTAATTCCACTTACTAAATTAAAATTGTGCATTATAATATATATAAAAAATGATATTAACAATGCTGAGACTAAGTTATAACTATAATTGAGCTTTCATGAGTGTCATGGTTCCATGATTTTGTTATCGGTACTCCACATCATAGCATCATGTATGGCACTGGGAGTTCAAGAGTTAATGCTCCAATTCCGTGGACCTGGTTCTTAGAAGAGACAAAGAACTGCATACCTCAGAGGACTCTGCGTTCCCATTTTCCACTCAGAGGGAAAGATAAAACAGCACTCAAGTCCCCAGACTTCCTCTTTTTGCTGCACATCTTGGCAGTGTGTGCTCCCTAAATGTCTCACCTTCAGGTTCAGAGTAAGGCCTTTGGTTTTGGACACTCTCTCTTTTTTTTTTTTTTTTTTTTATTTATTAGCTTCAATTCCAATTATATTGAATTATACAGTGTAATTTTGTATTCCAGTATCTTGCTGAGTAAATGAGCTTTCCTCCTCAGATCATTGCTGCTGTTGTGTTTTTGGGCCCATCTCCATACCCTTTCCCCTTACCCCCTTCCCCTTTCCTGGAGCATGGATCCATATGTCCCCCTGCCCCATAAGGCATGGAACCAGGCCAAACCAGTCCATAAAACATTGACCGAGAGCAATTTCAGGAAAGCAGTATCTGAAAGCATATAATGATTATTTATTCCTAAAATTTAAGCTGATATCTTTCAAATTATCTTTCTTCATAAAGCAGGATAGGAGAAAGGCAGCTATGAATCAGGTTTTCCTAGACTTTATAGTACTATCATTAATTGCTTTTTTCTTTATATCATAAAAAATATCAACCATGTTATTAATATCTTCAAAGGCCTGATAGTGAACAGCTATAGAAGAAAGTTCCAGGACAGAAGATAACAGAAAAAAAAAAAACTTCTAAAAAAGTAGAATTAGTATCTCATTTTCTACTGAGGTATTACAAGATTCAGATTTTATTTCAAGCAGAATAAGTCTGCCCTTGCTGCGCCTTCTGTTAAAAAAATAAAAAGTAAAGAGTAAATAATAGCAGCATGTATTCAAACTGCCAAAGGATGAGATTTCAGCAGTTTTCTGTTGCATAAAACTACACCACTCTTAAGTCTGTTTTGGCTGATTATCAGCCTCATGTCAATGAGCTGGCTAAGAATCTCTAAATTTGCAGGGCTATGCATAGAGCTGTTTAGAGATCTAGTTGTCACAATGAGAGGCAATATACCATATGTAAAATAAGGCCAATTATTCCAGGAAAAGTCATGTCCAACCTAGCAGTCATCTCATGTTCTATTACTTTGTCCTGTCAAGTAGCACCTGCAGGAGACTAATACCTACAGCTTCAGGTACAAACACCATTCTGCAGAGGACTGTTGATATGGCAGTGTAGAAATCTTGTGTGGAGGGAATTAATTTTTTGAAACATGACAAGACTTCTGGCAGCACACCTGTCAAGCAATTGAGGCCCCCAGCTCAGTAAGCTGTCAGACAACCCAGCACCTTCAGCTTCCTGAATTCTGAATTTCCAGACTTTTTTGAGCCTTTTGCAATCTGTCTGTTCAACAGCCAAAGAAGAGTGTTTCCAGGGTTTCTAAGCATTAATAACTGCCACAACAGTCATTAGTTAAGAATCTATTTACCTCTGAGACTTCAGAGCATACTCTGCAATCTAGTGCTGGCAGACAGGACTAAAGTGGTTCCCAGGCTCACTGTGCTGTGTTGAGCAGCCATCTAATGATTTGAATAATCTCCAATCAAGGTCTAAAAGTGCCAGCTCTCCCTTTTTGAGATTGAATCTACCTAATAAATTTAACAATCCAAGAGGCATACAATCCCTTAGCTCTACCTTACGTGAACAGGAGCTCAAAATACTTAGTGCCTGTCAACATTCTAGGCAAAAATATATTTCCTTCCCCTTTCACATCACTGTCCCTTACCTCAACAGAGTTCAGAAAATTCCACTGAGAAATTCATTCTTCAAAACAGAAGTGTTTCATATATCCCCTTGTTGAATTTGTTACACTAGTTATCTACGATGCCTCTGTGTGATCATATGGTCCACATAATGATACGAGGTTTGAAAATGCTTGCCCCTTTTGAAACTATTCTTTCTTTTGATGCTTGTTTAATCTCCAGATGGATAAATTTGCTAAAGGAAGATTCTTAAATCATCTAAATTCTATTAAGTTCTCAGTCCTAGATTTCTCATTTCTAAAAAAAACTCCAAAAGATAGATCTTTTGATTTCATTTTCTCAGAGGTAAATGGGAATAGCCATCTAAGATTAAAGTCTCCTCCAGTGAAAACGATGTTCCACCTCTGGTGAAACTCTTCCCATAATTAATACTGGTATGCTCCCTTTGAGTTCAGTCATCTTGATGATATTAGCCACTAGAAAGGAGCCTGTATGTAACATGCTAGTGCATGTTGGGAGGGGGATGTGCTGGTAAGATCCCACAGTCTTGTGTCTTAATGAAGGAGGTGGATGACACACCTTTTTGTTGGAGGAACACAAGGGTTGGTGTGAGGTTGGTTACTACAGAAACTCCTGAGTATGGCCAAGAGAACACTAGTGCTTCTCCCACTCAAGAGATGTCCCACTCAGATGCACTTACACTAATGCACACAGCATGGATAACAAACAGGAGGAGCTGAAGACCATTGTCTGGTCAGAAAACTGATACAATCACCATCATGGAAATATGGTAGGATGACTTGCATGGCTGGAGTGCTGTTAAAGATGGATACCAACTTTTCAGAATAGAAGCAGGAAGGGTGGTGGTGTGACCTTTTATATTAAGAAACATTGTGAATGTCTGGAAATTAGTGGTAGTGATGATAGAGTTAAAAGCTTATGGGTCAGAATCAAAGCAAAGTCCACTAAGTCTGATGTTGATCGTGGGAGTCTGCTACAGGCCACCCAACCAGGATGAAGAGGCGGACAAGATACTTTATAGATAGTTGGGTGAGGTCTCACAGTCTTTACCCACTCTTGTGGGCAACTTCAACTTCCCAGACACTTGCTTGGAATTATAATACAGTAGAAAGGGAACTGTCACAGGGGTTCCTGGAATGTGTGGGAGATCACTTCCTGACACAGCTGGTGAAGGATTCAACAAGGTGATACAAAATCCAAGACCTGCTGTCTCTTAACAAAGAAGGTCTTGTGGGGGATGTAAAGGTTGGAGGCCATCTGGAGCATAGTTATATTAGCTAGATTTCTAGATTCTTGTTGAACCACAGAGGGGAGTCAGCAGAACTCACACCTTAGACTTCTGGAGGGCAGACTTTAATCTCTTTAGGACCATGGTTGAAAGGGTCCCTTGGGAGGTAGTTTTGGAGAGTGTGGGAGCCCAGGAAGGCTGGAAATACTTTAACAAAGTTATTTGAAAGGTGCAGGATCTGACCAGTCCCAAGTCATGGAAGATGAGTCTATAGGGAAGGAGACCTGTCCAGCTGAACAGAGACCGTTGGTTGGAAATCAGGAACAAAAGAATGCTTATGGTCTTTGGAAGAGGGGGTAAGCAACTTACGAGGATTACAGATATGCAGTGAAGTTGTGCAGGGAGAAAATTAGAAAGTCCAAAGCCAACCTAGAACTGAACTTGGCTGCTAAGGTGAAAAACAAAAATAAATATTTCTAAAAATACATCAGCAGTAAGAGGAAGGCTGAGGAGAATCTCCAGCCCTTGTTGAATGGAGAGAAGAATATGGTGACCAAGGATCAGAATAAGACTGAGATACTTAATGCCTTTAACCTTAGTCTTTAATAGTAAGACTAGTTGATCCCTGGGCACGTGGCCCCTTGTGCTGGAAGATAGAGATGGGAAACAGAATAGGCCCTGCATAATCCATGATGAGATGATTTTGGATTTGCATTGAAAGCTGGACACTCACAAGTCCATGGGGCCAGATGGAATGCACCCTAGAGTGCTGAAGGAGTTGGCAGATGTGTTTGCCAAGCCAAACTCCATCATCTTTCAACAGTCCTGGCTAACTGAGGATGTCCTGGTGGATTGGAGACAGGCAAATGTGACACCCATCTAAAAAGGGACAGAAAGATGATTCTGGTAGCTACAGACCTATCAGTCTCACCTTGGTGCCTGGGAAGGTTATGGAACGGATAATTGCAGGAGCCATCATGGGTCAATTAAAGGTCAACCAGGGGATCAGGCCTAGTCATTATGTGTTTACGAATGGTAGATCCTTTTTGGCAAACCTGATTTCATTTTACAACAAGGTGACCTGCACAGTGGATGAAGATAAGGCTGTCAACGTGGACTACCTGAACTTCTTTAAAGCCTTTGACACTATCCCCCACAACACCTTCATGGAGAAGCTGGCTGCCCATGGTTTGGATGGATGTACACTCTGCTGGGTAAAACAGTGTGGAGGGCTGAGCCCTAAGAGTTGTGGACAGTGGAATTAAATCCAATTGGCAGCCAGTCACAAGTGGCTCTGTACTGTGGCCACTCCTATTCAACATTTTTATCAATGATCTTGAATGGGATCCAGTGTACCCTCAGTAAGTTTGCAGACAACACCAGATTGGGAGAGAGTGTTGATCTGCTGGAGGGTTAAAAGGGAGGGACAGAGGGACCTGGATAGACTGGATCAATGGGCCAGGGTAAACTGTATGAATTTCAATAGGGCTAAATGTTAGGTCCTACATTTTGATCACAACAACCCCAGGCAACCTTACAGACTTGGGGAGGAATGGCTGGAAAGCTGCCTGACAGAAAGGCACCCCGGTGTGCTGATGGACATTGATGGCTGAATATGAGCCAGCAGTGTGTCTGGGTGGTCAAGAAGGCCAATGGCATCCTGTCTTGTATGAGGAATGGTTTGGTTAGCAGGAACCAGGGAAGTAATTCTTCCCCTGTACTTAGCACTGTTGAGGTTCCATATCAAGTAATGAGTTCAGTTTTGGGCACCTCAATACAGAAGGGATGCTGAGATACTGGAGGAGGTCCAAATAAGAGCAACAAGGCTGGGGAAGAGCTTGGAGAATATGCCGAATAAGGTGCAACTGAAAAAACTGGGACTGTTTAGTTTTGGGACGAGGAGGCTGAGTGGAGACATTATTACTCTCTTCAAGCACCTGGAAGGTGATTGCAGTGAGAGTGAGCTTGGTCTCTTCTCAATGGTGACAGGTGAAATGACAAAGGGAAATTGCTTCAAGTTGCTCCAGGGGAGCTTTAGTTTGGATGTGAGGAAAAAATCATTTACAGAAAAGGTTGTCAAGCATTGGAGTAGGCTTTCTGGGGAGGCGGTTGAGTCATCATCCCTGAATGTGTTTAAAATCCATCTGGATGTGGTGCTCAGGGACATGATTAGTGGAGCAATTCTAAGATTCTAACTAACGGGTACCAGTGTTTCAAGTGACACCAGCAATTGATCAGGAGGAAAACATCTTCATCAGCTATGTTATTGAGGCCCTGAATGGGTTTAATCAAACTTGGTGACAACCCACACTGTGAACAAACTAGAAAATTCAAGCAAGGTATATCTGTCTGGTACAAATAAAAGTTTGTTACTGCTGAAAATCCAAATACAGATTTCTGAAAAAAATAATATATGATCATTATTTATAAAATTATGCTTTCAGAACTTCTAATTCACATTTCCACACAGGACTCCTCTCCTATAAGTTTTTAGAAGATTGATTATATTGCCTGTTATGTTCTGTAGAGTAACAGTGCTCAGTATCCTTTGGACCATAAACACAGAAAAAGACAATTTTTATTAGGGTGAAGGAAAGAGACATCAAGATACAGAAAAATCTAACAACTGTACCAGATTGATTAATGTTGGGAACTAATGTAGAACTCTATAAAGACATAAAGGAAGTTGTAAAACATCATACTGCAAGAGAAATTAGAGAATGCAGATTACTGCCCAGAGAAGATCATGTTAGAATTATTGGTAATAATTGATAAGTTCTACATTGTGTAGACAAGGAGAACAAGATAGGAATCACATTAGAGAGCTCTATGAAGATGTTACATTCAACATACACAGTTTCTCCGGATTTTCCAATTCTGACCTTAAATTTATTTTGATACCTTAGGTAATTAAAAATACTTTACTATACTTAAGCATTCCTTTATAGTAAAGTAACACTTCAGTATCATTTACAAGGTCATGGCATTAAAGAAAGACAAGTTTTGGTTTATTGATAAGGATCTTTGAATACACTGAATACTTAGTAGCACCAAGCAGTAACATTCAGAAATAGCTATTTCAATTTATAAAAAGGTGTTTTAATCACTACTTCTGCTGATGTTTTCATTATGGTTATCACAGTCAATAAATTTCAAATTCTCCTTTTGCTTTTTAAGATTATCTATATTCTTGAATTATTGCCATGAAGGTCACACTTAGGAATCTGTGTAAAGAGATAAATGCAACTGAGGACTGAGAATTACAACCATCTTTTTCAGGATGCTTGTTCAAAGATTTTTTACAGGCAAGGACAGGACTCATTTTCACGAGCAGAAGTTAAGACTTACCTTAGATAACATTAAGTAAATTTACAGAAATTTTTCAGTTTACATTCACTGTCAGCTCAGCACTAAAGTCCATGAGTTGATGCCTTGTCTTCAGAAGACTGTAAGTTTAAGAACTTTCACTAAAAATTATGATTGTCTGTTAATTTAAATAAATCTTTTCATCCAATTTAATCTCTGGAGTTAGGACTTTAATACAAAATACATAGGACGCATTAAAATGATACACTCTGCTGTTAGGACCACCTGAAAAACAACAACAACAACAACAAAATTTCCAGAAGAACAAATTATAAGAGTCAAACACATTAAAACAAGAATATTTCAGTAAAATTATCTTTTGTTTTGAGAAAACAAATGAAAATATACACAGGTATACATATCTGTGGTAAAGGTCAAGAGTCCTGCTTTTTGACTGGTATTGTTTAGATACATTCTAACACAAATCTAACTTAGTGTAAAATAATTATAGTTTATAGTTTTGTATGTGAAATGTGTAGAAAATAATACAAAAACTCTCAACTAACAAAATTATTGTTTCATTAATTCATCCATTTTTTTTTCAAATCAACATTGTGAAACAGCTACATGAATATGAAAAGAGAGGGAAAAGATAGGGATCACAGAGACAGTGAACTAGCTTCTTCAGAGGGAAATATTAAACAGCAGCAAAACGTATTTCTCTACAGCCAGCCAGTTCAATAAAGAGTTAGATAAATCACGAGCGATATTTTTGTGACAAAAAGGTACAACGTACTGTGAAGATGCGAGTCCCTTCCCTGAAGACTTCGACCCAGGCAGGATTCCTTGTTCTAGAACTCTCACAGGTGATGTGTATAATAAGCTGCCTTACAGTTTTAAAGTCTTTCTAAACTAGAGACCATTGCAAGTACATACGCATAAAAATTTATACATATAAAATGCCCCACTTCTAATGTTAGCTATTAATCACTTAATCAAAGCTTGTTATTATTATTAGAATTTCTACAATCCAGGCGGCTATAATAAAGACACAAAGAATACAATGTACACAAGATGTAAGGCATTCAGATTGCAAGACACTAACAAGAATGAATGGCAAGAAAAGAGCTGTAAGCTACATTCTCTTTGTAAAGCATTCTGAGGAGAGTCTGGAGCAAAGTGTAAGCAGTGGCCCTATGTCTCAGCTGTCTGAGGTCAATCTCAGAAGCATGATGGAGGACAGCTATTGGAAAACTGGGCAGTGTTGACTCTTGACAAGAACAAGGAAAAAGGTTTCAAACTATATGAGGGGAGATTTAGGTTGGATGTAAGGAAAGTCTTCTACAGTGAGGGCGGTGAGGCACTGTAACAGGTTGCCCAGTGAGTTGATGGCTGCCTTGTCCCTGGAATCATTCAACGCCAGGCTGGATGGGGCTTTGAGCAATCTGATCTATAGCTGTAGGCACCTCTGTATATTGGAGTTTAGTTGGACTAGATGTCCTCTAAGTATCCCTTCCAACACAAACAGTTCTGTGATTTGATATTCAGTTTTGAGAGCTGGAAGTTCTTTTAGAGATTCAAAATAAAGGAAGCAAACCAGATGAAGAGGAAATAGATTTTGGAATTTGTTTGATTTTCAGGGGATTTTTATTTTCAACTTTAAAGTCTTGATTTCTTACTTAGAACCATGATGATAAAACATTTTTGCTGTTGTTGTTGTTTCCTTGATACTTTGGGAGAAGTTATTGTATTGCTTTTGTTTTAACTCTGCAGTACAGAACCACCAGCACTTCTGCAAAAAGTTCACTGATTTTAAAGGAAGTATGTGGAGGGAAATTAACATTCATCAGTTTAACTGAGAGGTACTTATGTTAGTGGGGATAGTTAGCAGGTAGAGCATCCACCCTGTGCTTCCACCAGCAGATACTGTCAGCAGCAAACTGGCAAGATGTCTAACTCCCTCCCTGAGCACCACAGCCATATATCTAGCAGCAGGAGACAATGAACCATGGTGTGTCAGAATAAGCAAGGTCATTCACACAAAGTAAGGACGTAGGGCAAATTCTCACAAAGTTTCTTCTTTCAAGCAGTGGCTAGAGGCATTCTGCCTGTGTTTCCAATCTAACACGTGTCCCTTCCTCATGGGTTGGTCAGCTGTTCAGGCCATGATAAGTATTTTTCCACACACATGTATATTCCAATGAGGTTCTCAAATATGTGTTTTAAAGAACAACAGAAAGCTACAAACCTGTAATTATATAAAAGTTTAATCTACTTAGATCCTGAAGTCTCCTCACCTCTCTCCTACAAAACAAAATCAAACCCACTTAAAATTGAGCAGCAACAACTTAAGGCTCTTGTTTTTAAAAACAGAGGAAACAGCTTTGGTGATTTTTAAGAGTACAATATGGTAGCCACAGATGATACCAATTCAGTTGCTAGTGATGACTACTCCACACCTGTGTACCCAGGTATGCATATCTACTAAATCGTTTATTTTTCATAAAATAAGGTGAAAATTAAAAGCAGAGCTTCCATTTTCACTATCAAAGCTAAAATTGAAAACAATTCCAGTGTTGCAAAAGGGTACAAAATAGCTTTCCAGAGCCTTTTTCTGATATTCCTTTCTAATACTACAAATTAATCAGATACAGATTATCATCAAAACAGAATATTAACATGCAAGTATCACACCTATCATACCAAAATGCTACGCTCTATAAACATATGCAGAGGCACTTACATTTCTTCCTCTATTTCTTTGTTTCCCACTCACTTTCTCTCTGCAGAAAGTGATTCATGCTGCTGACTGGATGTTTGTTAAGTATGCTCTCACTCTTCAGCACCACTTGCAGTCCTACCCTTTTACAGAACAGCTGAAACTTGTTGCTCTAATTCATTAGGCAGGTCCCTGCTGTTAATAGCCTCAAGTAGTAAAGTAATACTTGTAAAGTTCATCTTTTCATGTGATTGCTGAGAATCATACAGGAAAGTTTACTATCTGTTGAAACTTTAAAGGGTTGAAAATCTCTTTCAACTGCAGGTCATTATCTTGGTAAATCTTTTAATTCCACTGATATTATTGCTTTATTAACCTTCCTATTTAATTTGTCCACCTTTTCAGGCTCTGATCTAACAATCATTCCTGTATGTTATTTTAATTGCACATTAGTTCTTTTTCTATGCTACATATAGGCACAGTATTTTTTTTTCTTTTTTCTCTCTCACTTTTTTTTTCAAATAAGTTATTTTAATTCCAGGTCACACTCCAATCATACAAAGTAATAAAAAAGAAGTTCAGCATTTAAATAAATGCAGTATTGTCTTTCTTCACAGCTTAAACATATAGTGACTAAGATACACAGAATACATGCACAGATATGCATTATATGCAAGAATTTTTAATGAAACACATCAAGCTGTCCAATCATAGGTTGCTATTACAGTCAGTGATCTTTGTGTTTTCAGCTTTACAGCAGAGGCTCTACAAGCCAGATAAACCTAGATGTTCAGATACTCAGTGTCTTTAGATAGTCTTTTTAAAAGCCTATGGATATTTGTAACATTTTGATATATATATTTTTTCAATTTTATTTACTGTTTTTCAATTAAAAAAAAAAGACATTCTTAAATGATTCTATATTTATCCTTCTTATGTATCAAAATTACCATTTAATTGACATAATAAGCATTTCACAAATAATTTAGGGCCAAAAAGCAGCATGTTTTTGAATTATGTAGATAAATATATTTAAATATATTCTTAGATAAATGATATATTTGTAGAATCTTCACAGTGGAAGAGGGAAAAGGGATCATTTCTCATTAACAAGGAAGGGAGAAGATGCCTTTGTGAGCAATTAAAGTTTTTGAGATGGTGTAATACAGATAATTTCAAATACCTCATTAAGATTAAATTGAAAATCAAAGATTATAATTTCTGCATTACTTTCACTGAGAGGATTTTTCTGCTGTTTAAAATAGGCAACTATAATCAAGTTGGAAATGAAAGCAGGAATTATTAAGGTGATAAAAACATTTAATAGATTTAAGGAAAAGAAAACCTTCCCTGCAAACTAAAACAAGATCATCTTTTCAAAAAATTAATCCATGTTAATTTGCTTCAGAGGGCAAATTTTCTGGAAGAAAGGAAAGAATATCTTCTTGTGATCTATTATTTCATCAAAGTATTATATTTACTGTGGTAGCTTTTTAATGTTTTTTTTTTTTTTTTACATTAACAAATATGCTCTTCACAATTATTAATTAAAAGCGATTGTTTTCATAAACTGGTGAGGAAAAAAATATTATCTACAGGTCATATTTTTATTATGTCCTTAAATTACCTAGCTAGATGTATATCAAAGATTGTCCACATCAAGAAGAGTGTTTTAAATCTCAACTATTACATGCTTCACTTCCTTCTCACCTATGTTTACCTTAAATATTTTTAAATAATAGTGTTCACCAAATAACTAACGACATTTCACTAATTGGATAGGCACAAAAATGTAGTGTTAATTCAGCTACAGTGATAAAGACACCTATTTATAGATATTATAAATATTAACTAGATATTCCAGATCTCTGAAAGCTACAAAGATCCATTTGTCCCTACAGTTTCCAGGTAACGTCTTGCACTGTATTTTTAATGTTTCTGCTTCAAGAGCATCTACACATACTATGCATACATTTACATACATACACATATGTATATTTATGGAATTGTGCCTGTTTTTCAGGAAAGTGATGTGATATATCTCTTTCCTGAAAAACAGGCACAATTCCATAAATACCTGAGTTTCAGTATTTTTAACACTATCTCTATAATTCTCATTGATTAATACTCATTACTGAACATCTTATCCATCTCATTTGAGGAAAAAAATCAATAATAAATGTATAATTCTTTTGTTAATAACTTATCTATTAAAACAGGATAAAACTGAATTCACCCTGCTCTTTATTTGACTTTTTTTTTTTAGGAAAATGAAAAGCACATTATTTCATGCTGTCTGTAGGCTCAATTGTTTACACATGACCTAAAGGGTTTTCAGTGCACCCATCAATAAACGTATTTTGTGTCAAATGTGGAGGGCCACAAAAATGATCCAAAGGATGGAAACCTCCCTCTGGGAGGTTGGATGAAAGAGCTAAGGCTGTTCATCCTTGAGAAGAGAAGGCTCCAGGGAGATCTGATAATGGCCTTTCATTATGTAAAGAGGGGTCTAGAAGTAGGTAGTGGACTGACAAGTCACAAAGTCTTTTTTCACCTGTTCTTTTAAATTTGATTTTGGAAGGTGATAGCTCAATAATAGTGTTCTGCTCAGAGCAAGGTGACAAAAAAAAAAAAAGAGGAAGAAAAGAAGAGCAGAAACTACAGCAGAATTAAATCATATACAACATCAAACTATGTTGAGGAAAATGAAACTGGTTACGAATAGATATGAGGAGAATCCTTATTAAAAATAACTTTTAATAGTCCTCTACAACATTGCACCTCAACCAATTCTTAAAAAATAGGTGGACTGAAAACAAGGGAAGTAATAATGGTGTCTTGGAAATAAGCTCTTGTTGATTACTCAAAAGAAGATTCAGATTCTTGAGACATTCGGATTTTTTCCCTAACTTCTGTCTGTTATTGGAGAAAGGTTAGAATGGTGAGGTGTTAAGATTGCTCAGCTGATTTCTCTGAACATAGTAGGACAAAGAGGAGACAGAATACAATATCTGTAGTTCCACCTTGGATTTACTGTTTTGGAAAAAGTCAAGAAAAGCAATCATTCAATTAATTAAATGTTTTATTCTATACATTATAGAAACTTGGAGATACCCTTTCTTTCTGATAGTGAATTCAGAGAAGTTCAAATGTAACTTGCTTTCCAAAAAAACTGGTTGCTTTCAAAAGAGCTGGTATCTAAAGATACCTAATTCCATTCTTTAAATCTACATGAAGAATTCATTTGACCACAAGCTGAATATTTCTGTCTTTCAAAGTTAGCATTCAGGTATGGAAAACTTCAGGCTACCATACTAGCTTCTGAGACAAGAAGGGATTTGTCAACAAAATCTAGAAGTACATGAAGAATTTCCTCTTCCTCTAACTCTTTTTCCCACAGGGCTTTTGTAGGTGCATGTATTCATCTGTATGTATTTGCAGAACACTTGTACAACACAGCAATGTACAAACCTATTTTACAAATCTGAAATTGCAGCCTTTCTGAATGTCATTATTCATGTCATTATTCAACTTTCACCTTAACACAGGTGGATTGAAGGTCATAATTAAGATCCCAAGTGCTTCTCGCTGATAAAAAGAATCTGTATTTTTTTTTCTTGAGAAAAATCTCTCCTTTGAAATTCATTATTCTATGTGTAATCTAAATACGGAGAAAAATTCTGTTGTGATTTCACAGTGATACATAGCTCATCTCCACTACACTGCTTTCTCACTCCTCAGTGGGTTAAGGGAACAATGTATGCTTTTCAGCATTTTCCAAGGCTCATGGGTTGAGATAAGGCCTGGGAGATATCTCGCCAGTTACCATCAACCCTCAGCATAAGGGAGGTTTATGTAATTTATTGGCTGTTGATAAGAGATTAGAGCAGTGGAAACTAAAAATTGCTTCTCCCCACTCACTTCTACCTCCTCCTCCTGAGCAGTTCAAGGGAATGGCATGAGGAGGGAGGAATGGGGACTGAAAGTCAGTCCATAATTCTCCATCTCTCCTTGTGCCTATTGTGGGTGCCTCCCACAGCAGCCATCCTTCCCCAGATCTGCAGTGAGGGGCTGGTCCCTCGAGCAGCAGCAGGGCCCTCATAGTGTGGCTGGAGGGCACTGCTCTGACACAGGGCACAGCTGGGTGCTGTTGCCTAAAGCCTTTACATAAACCTAAAATATTGTATTAGGAGGAAGTTTTAGACAAAGAGCACATCTTGACAGGAAGCATATTTGTGCCTTTCTGGGCATTCAGAGTGTTACTTTTCTGAAAAAAAAAAATATATAAATCCAATAGCATCCAGACAAATCTGGTCAGCACTGATAGTCCAAGTCCTTTCTTTCTTTCCTTCTTTCCTAATTTCTTTCTTTCTTTTCTTTCTTTCTTTCTTGCTTGCTTTCTTGCTTTCTTTCCTTCTTTCTTTCTTTCCTTCTTCTTTCTTTCCTTCTTTCTTTCTCTCTTTCTTTCTGTTTCTTTCTTTCTCTCTTTCTCTCTTTCTCTCTTTCTTTCTTTCTTTCTTTCTTTCTTTCTTTCTTTCTTTCTTTCTTTCTTTCTTTCTTTCTTTCTTTCTTTCTTTCTTTCTTTCTTTCTTTCTTTCTTTCTTTCTTTCTTTCTTTCTTTCTTTCTTTCTTTCTTTCTTTCTTTCTTTCTTTCTTTCTTTCTTTCTTTCTTTCTTTCTTTCTTTCTTTCTTTCTTTCTTTCTTTCTTTCTTTCTTTCTTTCTTTCTTTCTTTCTTTCTTTCTTTCTTTCTTTCTTTCTTTCTTTCTTCCTTCCTTCCTTCCTTCCTTCCTTCCTTCCTTCCTTCCTTCCTTCCTTCCTTCCTTCCTTCCTTCCTTCCTTCCTTCCGAGTTCCTTCCTTCCGAGTTCCTTCCTTCCTTCCTTCCTTCCTTCCTTCCTTCCTTCCTTCCTTCCTTCCTTCCTTCCTTCCTTCCTTCCTTCCTTCCTTCCTTCCTTCCTTCCGAGTTCCGAGTTCCGAGTTCCGAGTTCCGAGTTCCGAGTTCCTTCCTTCCTTCCTTCCTTCCGAGTTCCTTCCTTCCGAGTTCCTTCCTTCCTTCCTTCCGAGTTCCTTCCTTCCTAGTTCCTTCCTTCCGAGTTCCTTCCTTCCTTCCTTCCGAGTTCCTTCCTTCCTTCCTTCCTTCCTTCCTTCCTTCCTTCCTTCCTTCCGAGTTCCTTCCTTCCTTCCTTCCTTCCGAGTTCCTTCCTTCCTTCCTTCCGAGTTCCTTCCTTCCGAGTTCCTTCCTTCCGAGTTCCTTCCTTCCTTCCTTCCGAGTTCCTTCCTTCCGAGTTCCTTCCTTCCGAGTTCCTTCCTTCCGAGTTCCTTCCTTCCGAGTTCCTTCCTTCCTTCCGAGTTCCTTCCGAGTTCCTTCCTTTTTTTCTATAGTTAGCATGTTTAAAGCTCTGTAGGAATTTCAGCAACTGGTGAAAATAATTCCATAGTTGATCCAGAGAGCAATTAATAAGAAGTGTAGCAAACGCTTATAACCATGAAAGCTGAAATCTAAATGGTATAAATAAGTGGCTTTGTAAAAGGGTAAAAACACATCAAATTAAAAGCAATTTTCTAGAATCCAAACAGATTAAGAGAATTTGAAGAAGTAGTGTTTATTAATTTTCTGCAGAAGATTGCAGTGTGCTGAATTATCTTTTAATAAGAGAATGAGTAGTCATTTTCATGATATTTAAATGACTTCATTAAACTTGGATGAAAGATCTTACAAAACTTTTTTAACATCATTGGATACTTCTGAATAAAGGAAAAATTACAATTTTATAAACCAGCTGCAGACTGATATTGCAATTGTTTTTCTTGATTTCATTTTTCTTCCAAATACCACAGTTGGTTTCCTCTGTTGATGCAGTATGCTGAGAATTTATGAAATTCATGTAAAGGCTGAAACAAAATCCAGTGCTTTGCCCCAGAGCATATCACCAAAAATGCCATCTCCTTTGATGGCATTAGAACAAGAGTCTGCCTGAAGGACAAATATAATATTGGAGCTGACACATTTTAATAATGAAGAAATACTTCTTTAGACTGCCTTAAAATGATAATGTCACTTTTAAACCCGCATACAAACTGAAAGAGTGAGAACCAAAGTAATTTTGTCTGTGTTTGGTATTGAAAAGTTTCAAAAGTGTCATTGCCCAGGAGGCTGATGAGCACTATCATCTCTTTCTGAAGCCTTGAGGAAAGATAAGTGTATATTCAGTCCTTGAAGTACTACTACCACATTGCAGATATAATATAGAGATAACTTAAACCTGTTTTTTACAGGTGAATATTTGTCAGTATTTTCCTGAGCAAAGGTAATCATATGTTGCATTGGTATTTTAATAAATATTGACAATAAACCGTTATCTCATAAATCCATTTTCAAATAGTACTCCCCAAGATTACCAGATGGAGGAATGTACATAAGGAAATATCACTGAAGTCAAGTGTATCGAATATAAAATAACCTCCACTGTCATTTACAGCTAAGGTAGATCCAAGACTGCAGTAACACCACATTTATTTTCTTAATAAGATATTATAAATAATCTTACTGTGATAAACTGGGACACCATCAGTACTGTGTTGCTACTCAGAATGCCTACATGTCATTTACTGTGAATTTAATTGACAGAGAAGGCAATAGTCGGTGATAGAAGCGAGATCTGCTCTGCGTATTCTGCATGTGACTCAGTGCACACAAGTTCTAACCAGTGTTATAAACCAACAAATTAATAGTTAAGGAAACAAGAAAGTAATATGTCAAGTCCTCTGTGCCCCATACAGTTGAGAGTATAACTCTTCTGTTTTTGTTTTCTTTCTCTTTCTTGTTTTGTTCTGTTCTGTTTTGTTTTGTTCCAGAAATTAGATTTAGGTAAAATCATAAACATTTTAATAAAGATTGACTTTACGTGTGATTTCCAAGAAGTGAATAATAGAAAGATTTAACTTGAAATATATCTTGAAGTGGTTTCTTAGTTCTTCACTACTAACAAATGGCTCAGAATGCAGTCAGTAGCTGATATGAAACTAACTGCATTCTTTCAACAAGACTTTATGTTATCTTGATAAGCACAGCTAATTACTTATGGCAGAATAGTGCATCCCTTTGTTCTTTAACAAGGAATCATTTTATGAAGGCTGTATTTAGTTTCTGTCTCATCATAGCCCATTTAATCCAGGAAATATGGGCAGAGAAACATGCAGTGCACTTTAAAACTTAATTTCTGAAGTATCTCAGCTGCCACATTCATATAATGAAATCACTGTTAATAGGAAATGGAGATAAATTTTATTGGAAGTCCTGTTCATTTCTCACTTCTGCACTGGAATCTGTGTGTATGCAAACAGTACTTTCTTAAAAATTAGAATAATACAAAATACCATTGATGTTAGCACTCTTTCAACTGTCCAGTAAATCACACTTTGTGCATACTTCTCCTGACCATGCCCCCAGCTCCACAGTTCAGTCTAAATAATGACGGATTTCGACTTCTCACTGGAAATAGGTCGATGTTGGAAAAACAGACCATTCTATATAGCTACTATGAAACTGTAATTATTTTAGGAATGTAAGCTTTTCAGTTACAAGCTGCTTTGTACAGGTGTTATTTTTTTTTTACAACATTCAGAACTTGATCAAAGCCTTTTGGAACTTGTAAATTATTTATTAATAGCGATAATAATAACAATGATATGATAACCAGAAGCAATATTTGGCTATACATGACATTAAATAGAAGAGTGAGTGGAGAAGAAAGTATATCAAACTACAATGATTTTCTTTACTAACATAGCCTATTTACATTTAATACTGCATAAGGGATTAGTGCAGTTAACTTTGAATAATGTATGCCATTCTGGTCACCTTCCTAGTGAGTAAGGTTCAGTGTAAGAAAAAGGAGATTAATATTAAACTATTTAAGGTGGTATCATAAAGATTTCCAGATTTGGAAAATAAAAAAAGGGGAAATTTTCAGTCAGAAAATAAGAATTTTCATGTGAACAGAAAAGAAAACTATTGCTGCAATGTGTAGGAAAGTAAATAATGAAACATGGGCAGACTTTTTATGGCAGAAAGTAAAACACATTTTGGGATAGGGAAAGTAGCAAGCAGCTCACTTAGAAACAGTCTTTCACTTTGTTCATAGATTCTATAATTTGACACCATTTGACAAGTATTATGTGGCCTTGGAAGAATACAGGGATGCAGACCAGAACTGCAGAGATGGGATCAGGAAATCCAAAATGCAGAACTTAACTGAACTTAACAAGGGATGTGAAAAATAACAAGAATGAATTCTGTAGATATGAGGGCTGCTCCGAATATAATGCCTTCTATTTCATGATGTTGGCCCACAATGTCAGGGCAGATGGTAGTACAGCAGTAGAGGTTGAACCTTCCTGCCAATATGCCATTATATTTTGGTGCTCTGTGACAGATGACAGCAGAGGAGCAATCTGACAGAACTTTGTCTGATATGGAAATATGTACAAAACAAAAGTGTCACCAAATTCCTTCATGCAGAAAAAATAGTTCAATTTGACATTCACTGATGCTTGCTGAATGTTTTATGGAGACCAAAGAGTGGATGTGAGCACACTGATATGGTAGGTGGTGTGTTTCGGCAGTGACAACACTGATATGTGAAAAACAAGCTGTGTTCCAGATGGCCATGCACAGCTGTCACAACATGAAATGAAGAGCATCTTGATCAACTCATTTGCAAAAATCAGCAGATTACAATCATGGAACTATATGTGGAGCTGAATATTGGCTTCACTGCATTGGAAATGATGGTGGCAACACTGGAATATTACAAAGTTTGTGCCAGGTCCCATGAGTGCTCATACAGGAACAGAAAGAACACCATACGCTAGTTTGCCAGGACCTATTGAACCAATATGAGGCTGAAGATGACAGTTTTCTGGATTACAACATTACTGTTGAGGAGGACTGTCAATAGTAGGAGCCAGAAACAAAACAGCATTTCATGGAGAGGTGGCATGCAAATTCCCCAAAATCAAGACTCTATCAGATGAAGTGATGTCCAGTATGATTTTGGACAGGAAAGGGATGATCCTTCTGGATTTCCCAGAATCCAGACAAACCATCAACTCTGACCTTTTCATCACAATATTGACTAAGCTGATGGCTCAAACTTCCAGAGTCAGACTAGAGGGGAAGACAACCTTTCTCCTGTGACACAATAAAACCATGCTCAGTACTAGTTTGAAGACTTTGAAGCACATTGCCAGTCTTGGCTGTGCTATCCTATCACACCCACTTTATAGTCCAGATTTGACACCTTCTGACTTCCATCTGCTGAGGGTGTTGAAAGATGGACTGCATGGACAAAGTTTTCCTAGCAAGAATACTATCATAGCTGCAGTGAAACAGTGGCTCATCTTTGCTGTTGAAGATTTTTACAAGCAAAGCATGCAGACTCTTTTCATTGCTGAGGAAAATGTGTTGCTAATGTTGGTGACTATGTTGAAAAGCAGTGTTTTGTAGCTTAGAATTTTCTGTACCAAATAAAGTTATTCCGCTCTTTATATTTGTTTTAGTTTCCATGGAGGAATCTAAAGTTCCACAGGAGGCATCAATTTTGGAGTAATTTGTGTACACTGGTCAAAACAGATAGGCCAAGGAAAGTGAACCCCCTTTGGTAAATGAGAAGGGGAAACTGGCTTCAACAGAGATGGAGCAGGTGGAGGAATTCAATGAGTTCTTTGCCTAAGTCTTCATTGTCAGTCAGGATTCCAACACCTCTCACATCCCTGAACGTCTGTGCAGGGGTCAGAGGGGAAAAATCCCTCCCATTGTAAGAGAAGAACAAGCCCAAGACTGTATCATGAGACTGAATGCATTTAAATCTAGGGGACCAGATGACATGCATCCCAGAGTTCTGAAGGAATTGGCTTGTCTTGTCAAGGCACTGTTCATCATATCAGAAAAGTCATGGCTGTCAGGAGAACTCCACAGTATTTGGAAAAAGGAAACCATCAGCCACATTTTTAAGAAAGGGAGAAAGGAAGATCTAGGGAACAACAGTCTGCTCCTGGGAAGATCATGGAGCAGATCCTACTGGAAGCTATGTTAAAGCAGATACAAGATGAGGAGATGATCTGAGATAGGCAGCATGGCTTCACAAAGGTCAGATCAGGTCACATGAACCTCATGAAATTCAATAAGGCCTTGTGCAAGATGTTGCATTTGGGTTGAGGCAATCTCAGATATGTATATAGCCTGGGAGAAGAACTCTTTGAGAGCAGCCCTACAAAGAAGTACTTGGGGATCCTGATGGATGAAAAGTTGAACGTGAGCCAGCCCTGTGTGCTGGCAGCCCAAGAGACCAACTATATCCTGGGCTGCATCAAAAGAGGCATGGCCCATGGGGTGAAGGAGGCAATTGCCTCCTACTCTGCCCTCATAAAGCTCCACCTGCAGTAGTGCGTCCAAGCCCCCAGAACAGTGGGGAGATGTGGCACTGTTGCAGCTGAGTAGAGCCATGAAGATGATCAGAGGCCTGGAGTACCTCTCTTATGAAGACAGGTTGAGGTAGTTGGGCTTGTTAATTTGGAGAAGAGAATACACTTGTGAGACCCCATTGTGGCCTTCTAGTACTCGAGAAGAGCTCATAAACAGGTGAGAGACAATTTTTTGTGTGGTCTGATAGTGAAAGAACAAGGGGGGTGTCTTTAAACAAAAAGAGGACAGACTTTGGTTAGATGCTACCAATACAATTTTTTTCAGAGGGTGGTGAGGCACTGGCACAAGCTGCCCAGAGAAGCTGTGGGTAGATTTCCTGAATTTAAAACTGAAAACTAATCGCACTAAACACTGCAAATGGTGTAAATGTTCTGATCTAAATACAGACCTTGATCTCAATATAATTAGGTGTTCATCAGTTGTGTGGCAGAAATTCACACCATCATTAAGTGCTGCTATACCGGACATGCCAGAACTCCAGTACAAACTGGAGTCAAAGGCATCCAGGTGGTATGCCACAACTGACACTGCCAATGTGTTCTTTTCCATCCCTTTGGCTGCAGAGTACAAGCACAGTTTACTTTTACTTGGAGGGGTATTTTGTGTACCTGGAACTGTTAGCCCCAGGGATGTAAACACAGCCCAACCATTTACCACGGACTGATTCAGGCTACCCTAGAACAGGGTGGAGCTCCTGAACATCTACAGTACACTGATAATATTATTGCATGGGAAAATATAGCAGAAGAAGTTTCAAGACAGGAAAGAAAATAATCCAAACTCTTCTGCAAGCTGGTTTTACTGTTAAGTGAAGTAAAAGACCAGCAGAGGAAATTCAGATGGAGACATGCTCCTTTCAGCAGTCATGACAAGAAGCAATGGGCATAAATTGGAACACAGGATGTTCCCTCTGAACACTGGAAAGCACTGTGTTGTGCAGATGATGGATCACTGGCACAGTTTGCCAAGAGATTATGTGAAATCTCCTCCTTTGACATATTTGAAAGCCATCTGGAGATAGTCTTGGGCAACTTGCCCTAGATGTTCGTGCTTGAACAGAGAAGTTGGACCTGATGACATCCAGAGGTCCTGTCCAGCATCAACCATTTTGTGATTCTATGGGATTCCACAAATGTTTACTTAACTTGAGATTTTTCCAGGTAAAAGTGTCTTTTACACGTTTTTATAGTCCCCAGTTCTGAATGCAGAGGAAAATCCTTTACTGATGGTAACGTTTCAGTTTCCTTTATCAAAAACATTTTAACGTACATAGAAAATGCAATGGTTTTGCAAAGACTAGGCTGACCAGAGGATCAGAGAAATGTATGACTGGTTTCACTATCAGAGAAAATACCAGAAGGACAATCAGGAACGCAACTGAAGGGCACTTAGGAGGCAAGGTTAGATTAAAGATAGTCACGAAGTGGTCTCAAGAAGCTTTTGCTTGTGTAATAATTCTCACAGAATCTTTTGAAAAACTGATACAAAGAGTAGGCAGGGGAAAAGCAGAGGATATAATTTACCACCATTTTAAGAACACTTTCAATGCAGAACAACACGCAAAAGACTCATCTGCAAGGTTAGCAGATTTGATCTGAAGAAGCAAGCTGTCTGAGTGCAAAACTGATTGAGAGTTGAAAACAGATGGTCCTGAAGAGTGAAAACACATGAGAATACACGGGTGAAGGCTGCAAGTGGTCAGCCACAAAGTAAAGGGCAGAATTTTACTCAATTTATCTCTCACTGACCTAGAACAGAAGAACATTAAAAAAGACAATATAAAATGTACATGACAGAAAACCAAAAGGAGGCATGAATTCTGAAGATTAGAATAGAATAGAATCTGTTGAAAAGGCAGAAAATTATGCTTAATGCTATTTATCTGAGGGGCAATGCAAATGCACTGTTAAATAAATGTGTGCATGTATGTACACAAATATGTAAAATTTTGTGAAATGTATATTGTGTTCTTTTGCTGTATGCTTTTTCCATCACTGGTTTATTTCCAGTAACATTTTTCAGAAGGTACCTCTTAGCTGGGTGATGATCATTCACAAAGATGACAAGGGATACATACTTCAACTCTCCTCTTCAGCAATGCTGTACATTCCTCCAGTCTTTTGTCAATAGCTTTCAAGTTCTTTATAAGGTAAAGCCCCTCCTTTTTCCTTTGTAACCACAGAGCTCAGTACTTTCCGAGACTGTGGGTAGAATTGTCAACTTTGCCACAGAATGATTAAATGATTCTCCTGAATTTACTCAGGCCTTCTGAATGACATACATTTCTTTTAGGAACTTGATTCATACCAATTCTTTGAAAGATCTCATAGGGACATTATGTCACTTTTTGAGTGGAATTATTTTGGTATGAGAAAATATTTTCTCTGGTTCAGAAGGATGCTACCTATGCATTATTTTGTCATAAGCAGTCAGCAACAGCCCTCACCTAAAGTGTTAGGTCACAAATTTCTTATTTTTCTTCCTCACACAAATGTATACAGAGGCATTCCTTGTTGGACACTTCTAATAACAAGAAAACAAAAAATATGTATGAATTAGACAAAGATTCTCAATCGCTTATTATCTTGCCATTACCCCCTAAATGTTTAACTTTTGCATACTTATTTTAAGCAGTATATCCTAAAATTCCTATACTTTCAGTAATTTATCCCCAACATATCTTTCTGGTGAGGCCAGTATGGACTGTTGAGTCAGTTTATATTGTCTCAGATAAATTAGAATTCAAGGATTGACTTCTAACTCATGTGCATGTATGTGTATAAGCATTTTTTCTTTTTGAAACAAATACGAGATTCCCTAGATTTACTTCAGGCATTATTACTTTTTTCCCTCAAGCATATACTACATTTGGTAAACACTTTAACAAAACACCGTGTGCTGCACTTTTAGAAATGTCTGTGATTTTCTTCCTACACCAAATACTCCTGTTTGCTTTTGTGCTTTTACAATATTGTGGTAACACAGCCCAGTTCTGTCGTGTAGTTATCCAGCCTCTCTTATCTTCTTTAGTGAAAACTGATTGCCTTTTCTCCCTCATCTTGTAAATAACTTCATATGTTGGCCACAGGGGGTAAAGCCATTAGCCTTAATCAGTCTTCATTGATTAAACTGTTTAAACTTCTTCAGCAAGTTATGTGAACAAACAAAACTTTTAGATCAATAAATTAACACATTAGAGTATTAACTGAGATACTTATATTCAAATACCTTTTTCAGCTTTTCAGTTCCTTAGCTGAATAAATGCAACTTGAAGAGGTCTATTCTTCTCACTGGAAAAGTAGAAGAAAGAATCATGTTAGGAAGAGACAACTTCAGATAACATCACAGCATGTATTCAAAATTCACATCTGATACTTCATTTCTTTATTAATGGGATTCTGCACTTCAGCATTCAAGAGAACCATCCCAGTATGCCTGCCTGCATAGCAGATAGATAACTATTAATCTGATATGATGGGAAACTCCTTTTCCCTTCTTGAAAACCATGTATAAAGTGCCTTTAGCTACTGAAACATTTATTTTATGCCAGCATATGTGTATTGAGAAAGATACTTCATACAAATGTTACGTTTGAAATAAATGCTTTTGGCTCATTATTAGTCTTTCACTGAGATTAGACACGACAATAGCCATACTATAAATGATAATCTTTCTTCTGTAGATACAAGTAAAACAGCGCAAAGGTAGGATTCAGTTTTTTCCTTCAGGTCTACAAAAATATGTACCTTCCTCATTGAGATCAGAATCTGTTTGACAATTGCATAACATAGGGAGGCTGGACAGGCAATATTGATTACTGTTGCACCAAATTATTAAACATCATGGCTGCTCAGTGAAGCTAACAAGGTAGTTCGAAGATGATCATGATCCTGACCCTGAATCACTGGCTCACACTCCTGTCTTGACCTCAGCCCATGCCAATCCCTGGGAAGGTTCTTGGTACACAAAACTGGAGATGCCTTCAGCTGATGCCACTGACTTTCCCCTGGCTGGTAACTCCCTGTCCTGGCTACTCCATGGGGAGTCCTCACTGGTCCTGGCTCCCAGGCCTATGAGAGCAGTTGGACTACTCTGCACTCCAAAGCAAATGCAGTCATCAGCATAACAAATGCATTAACTCCTTATGTTTAATTTTCTTATAAACACTTCTACAAGTGTTCATCAACACACAACGTACTGAATTCTTACACATACTTATTAATCCTCTTCATAGGTATATCATCTCTTATGATATAATGATATTTACACATACAAGATAGAGGAAGAATGTGAGAAACCAAACTAAATCAGCCTAGATCAACAGGCAGAGCTAAGTGCCTGATCCTCAAACACATTCAAATTCAAATCCAAAACTGAGGTACTGCTACTCTATCTCTCTGAAGGTCAGAAATTTTATTTCTACCCACTGACTTCACCTCAGTGTTTCCAAGATCAGCTTACTTGCTGGCGGTGCTAGAGACATTAGTGCCTAAGCCCTGCCAGAAAGCTAAATGTGGCATTTTCCCATACTCTTCACACACAAGACCATTCTAATATACTCAGATGCCCCAAAATATGTCTAGAAGATCTGGATAACTCAGATTTTCATGATGTGGTAACTTTAGTTCCAAGGATTGAAGGGGACTGTGGTATAAATTTCAGCTGTTCCGGCAGGAACCTGAATGAACATGTCTCAGCTTCCAAGATAATTCCCTAATTACATAGTTATTTGGTATTTTTTGAATGGGTCCAATCTCTCCTCTATTAGCTCATGTATGAATAAAGTTTTTTGTCTCTGAACAGCAGGAAATACTGTGAATAATGAACAGCCTCCTCTTGTGAAATGTTCGCAAAGTGATTTGTCTGTAGTCAACCAAAAAAACTGTTATTTTTAGGAAATAAAATAAGATGCTCTGAATAAAACATACAAAAATTCATTTTCTAGACTTCATTTCTAGCTGCTGGTAGAAGTAATCATCTCATATTTATGAAACCATACATGTGGTTTTTTTTTTCATTTATAATAGCCTTCAACATTCATTTTCTTAAATGCCTTTTCTCATCTCCTGTGAAGGAAGATGAAGCTAATCTCCCTTTCTCCCTTATTCTATTTTGTCTTATTTGGAAGCAAGCAATTCTTCAGTCTTCCAGATTACCTCCAGAGAACAGTTCCCATGGTAGCAGACAACACCTGTGCTACCAAGGTAATTTGCTTGTTTATAATTTCTTTGGAGATGTTTCCTCTAAGACAATGATTTTCTGTAATAACTTCAATAAGTAATTCGGCTTTGTTCTTTATTAGGCCCTTAATTTCAGAAACTATAAACTACATGGGAAAGTATTCAATTCCTCTCATAAGATAGGGAGGAAGGAGGGCCTGAGGAACTACAGGCCAGTAAGCCTCACCTCTGTGCCTGCGAAGGCCATGGAACAAATCAGATCCACCTGGAATATGTGTTAAGGCACATGAGGGATGAGAAGGTGATCTGAGACAGCCAGCACAGCTTCACCAAGGGAATGTTTTGCCTGTCTATGTAAATGATACCAGTCTAGTGGACTTCAGTGGTGGAGTGGACAAAGAAAAGACAAAATATATAATTTACTTGGACTTGTGCAAGGCCTTTGATATGGTCCTTCATCACATCCTTATCTCTAAATTGGAGAGATATGAATTTGAGGGGTGGACTGTTTGGTGGATAAAGAGTTTGTTGGAATGTCACAGGTTGTGGTCAGTGGTTCCGTTTCCAGCTGGAGGCCAGTAATGTGCACTGTATTACAGGGGTCCTTCTTGGGAACGGTACTTTTTAATATTTTTATCAGTGGCATAAATGTTGGGATCAAATGCACCCTCAGCAAGATTGCTAATGACACTAAACTGAACGGTACGATTGATATGGCAGGGAAGGGACGCTATCCACAGGGATCTTGATAAATTTGAAAGGTGAGCCCACGTGAACCTAATGAGGTTCCACAAAGCAGAGTGCAAGGTTTTGTACTTGGGCCAGGGTAATCCCAGATATGTATACAGACTAGGAGAAGAAGAACTCCTCTAAAAGTAGCCCTGTTGAGTCCTGATTAAAGAAAAAATTAACATGAGACAGCAGTGTGTGCATGCACCCCAAACTGTATCCTGGGCTGCATCAGAAGAAGGCTGTCCAACAAGGCTAGGGAGCTGATTGTCCATTTCTATTCTTCCCTTCTGAGGCCCCATCTGGAGTATTGCACCCAGGTCTGGGGCCCTTAACACAGGAAAGTTGTGGAGCTTTTGGAAAGGGTCCAGTAGAGGGCCACAAAGGTGATCAGAGTGTTGGAACACTTCTCCTGTGCAGAAAGGCTGAAGAAGATAGACTTCTTCAGTCTGGAGAATTCTTCAAGGAGACCTCATTACTGCCTTCTAGTTTTTAAAAGGAGATTATAAACAGGAGGGAAACTGTATACATGGGTAGGTAGTGATAGGACAAGAGGCAATGATTTTAAACTGAAGAAGGAAATATTTAGATTAGATTTCAGGGGGAAGATTTTCACTGAGAGGATGGTCAGGTGCCAAAACAGGCTGCCCAGAGAGGTTGTGGATTCTCCATCCCTGGAGGTGTTCAAGGCCAGGTATCATGATGCTCTGTTATCCAAGGTATGATCTAGCAATTGCCCACCCTGCCTGCAACTAGGGGCTTGGAGCTTGATTTTCTATGAAGACCCTTCCAACCCAAACCATTCTATGATTCTATGATAAAGACTTCTTCATGCCATTAAGCCCTTTAAAAAAAATGCTGCTGATTTTATGGATAGTGACAAGAGAACTTCTGAATTTCTAGTATACTGAAAAGTCTTTTTTCTCTTTTTTTTCTTTTAATTCTTTCTTAATTAAAAAAAAAAAAATCCAGGGTATGTATAATTCTTCTTTCCTCCACCACATTCAGGTTGGGTATTTTTTCCGTCTTCATTTTGTGATTTGATATTTACCCTTAAAAAGTTTTTGAAACACTAACTGGGAAAAATATACCCTACAGAATCTTCCTAGTAGAAGTAAATAGTTTGAGAACAGAAATACAGAACCTACTTTATTACCTAGAACATTACAGTTCTCTCTTTTGTCCCTTAAAGAATAAGAAGACAAGACAGTTTTATTTAAGAGAGAATGTTTGTGTTATTAGCTAATGCTATTTTTTGACTAGTATAAAAGAACAAGATTTTATTGTTACAATAAAATTCAAGCAATATTTAGGCTGCTGTAGCATGAATTGTATGGCCATTAAGAGGGTATTCAGCTAATCCTGTTTTGTCACAGACCTAAAGGTCCCTAACTAAAGAAAGATCCTGGGATGAAACAAAGTATTCTGACAGTTTTAAGGGAAGTGATATTTGCAGCTACAGACACAAGTTGTTTTGTAGAGAGAGCTGACCTTATTAGTTTATCTTGTTTTGCAAAGACTTGTTTAACAAGCAGGTGTTCCTCTTGGGCTCTGTATCATGCGTTGGCCATGCAGATACAGTGTTCAAGTGGGGAAAAAACACTGCATTCCATGGAGAGGATAAAAACAAGAGAGAGGCTGTGGTGGGAGAGGAAAAGTTCTCTTTGAGGCAGGGAACACCTTGCTGGCACTACAGATCAAATCCACCACTGGCATGTTCCTTTTCCCTGTCCTCAGTGTTTCACCATCTCCAAAGTGTCAGTAAGTAAGAGCACACTTGCTTAGGGATCTTACTGGGATTATCTAAAATAGCCCGTGTGTGTGTGTGTATTTATACTCAATAAAACTTGTAACCCTATGTGCTGCTCTGGGTGTATAGTTTGCTTGCCTGCTCTCTTGAGACATCCTTTCTCTTGAATCCAAATCATACAGTCACCAAAGCTGGAAATGACCTCCAAGATCATCCAGTCCAACCGTCCACCTACCACCAATATTTCCCCACTAAACCCTGAAAGATCTGATGTAAACCATTAATCATGTTTGAAGCAATGGAACTGTCTGCCCAGGGAAGTTGAGAATGCCCCATCCCTGGGGCAAGTCTAGGCTTGGTGAGTTCCTTGGTCATCTGTTCAAGTGATTGGCATCCTTGCCCATGGCAGGGGGGTTGAAACTAGATGATCTTTCAGGTCCCTTCCAACTCAAGCCATCCAATGATTCTATGATTCTATGTTAACTGTTATGCTGTTAACCACAGCTGTTTATTAACTCGCTAGTTTTCATCAGTGTTTGTTGCCTTTATTTCTAAACTTCAACAATTAGTTAATAATTGAAGAGAAAAAAATATTCAGAACCTAGTCTTTCTGGTACACCTGTTCAAGAAAATCTGTATCTTACACTTCACTGACCTTCCAGTTATATGCATTTCAGGTATATCCTAAGAATTACTTATTAGCTCTGTCCAATTTACAAAAACAATTTTTGCTTTTTTTGATACTATAAACACATATCCACACTTTTCCACTATTACCTTATATGCAGATACATATGAAACCTTCACAACAGATTTACCTTATCTTTCATAATGTTTTCTCAGTACTCCTGTAAGTCCAAACTTTTAGATTTAATTAAAGAATTCCTTCATGTACTTGAATGTCTACATGAAACTGAATGTTGTTTTCTTAATTATAACAGTTCTCAGCTCAGCAGAATACAATCTTAAAACAAGATCATAATGTAAGCAATACATGGTTACTTAATTTCTCATTTATTCATTGGAAATATCAATTGAAAAACAGTAATACTACTGGAATTCACCATAACTAACTGAAAGACTCTTGTGTGATTCTGCCTCCATTTGACTTACTATTTTTAGTTTCTCTGACTTCATCTAGGGATAAATGCAAAATTTTTTATTCTTGTTTTCTTTCATCATTCTTTCTCTCTTCCCTTAAATCATGAAATTAAATATTTTCTTCTGATTTACAGCTGTACAGCTATTTATGATATTTGCCATGCTATGAGGAAGATAAGAACGAATATTCAAACCAGAATATTACTATTACAATGCCTACTGAATGTGTTTCAGGTTTTAAGGAAAACTATTTACAAACATCTTCAGGAATCTGCCCCAAAGCAGGAAATTTCTGAGTGCTGAGGAGTGTGGGATGATGGGGGAAGCCTGCTGTTCCACTGGCAGTTGTAGAGAAACACAAATCACTGCAACATTTTGGGCCCAGGCCCTTGCCTGCCAAGTCCTGTTCAGCAACATTCAGCGCCCTAAAAGAGGTCTCTAGATTTGATGTCAGTGCAACAGACCCTGTAGTTGCTCCAACTCCTGTAGAGGGCTTCCAATTCAGAGAGCAAATCTGTGCCAGTACCAGTCACCCCTATAGAGAAGACAAAAAATGTCTACAAAAGTCAGCTGAGCTGGGGAGAACAGAACTTGTTTAAATGAGGATACAAGTAGAAGATGAGGATGAAGCAGAGACATTATGAGGATGGGAGGAGGAAGAGTCAGAACTCATAACTCTTTGACCCCTGACTCTGAATGAGCTGTGAGATATACAAAAAGCTATCATCCAGGTGAGCACATTGACACCTGACTCCAGTGCTGGGAATGGATTAGGGTTAGGGTTAGGAACTTAGTGGGGAGCAAAGCCGGGCAGTTGGGATCTGTTTCTAGAGAAGGTGACATTGACAGAGCAGTTGGAAAAGGGACACGGGCCTTCACCCTATGGAGGCAACTCTTGTCAGCTGTGAAGAAATGATATCCCTCCAAGGAAGGTCCAGCATTTTTCTCAGGCAAGTAGACCACCATGGGCAAAGGTGTCCAGTACCTGAGGGAATTAGCCACGCTGGAAATGATATATAATATTGACCTGGATAATGATCCGTTATCCCAAGATTCAGATGACACCAGATGCCTGAAGTCAGTGTGGCAGAAATTTATATCCATCATCATATACCAGCACACTGACAACAATGGTCTGGAAAGATAATGAAAAAACAATGGTGGATGAAGGGGCTACCTTGCTTGGACAATATGGAAAAAATTTCTCTTCCTCCATCTCTCCTGTTCTAAGTAAGTTCTATGCTTGATGGAGGAGGTTCACACCACATGTCAACCTGTGGTTTTACCTGTGTGGAGAGGATATCTGGAAGACGAATGGAAATTCCACTTTGACCTTAGAGACACAGGTACATGAGTTGCAGAATAAAACAAAAGAAAAAGGGGATTTTCCAAGGAAAATGGCCACTCTAGGTTTCAGGGAGTGAAATTCCAAGATAGAGAAGATGATCCAATCTTATTTCTGAGGTTGATAATGAGCCTTTGATTTGCATTCATGAGGAGTGAAGAATACAATAACCAGGACAAGAGAAGCCTTGACTCCAGCCAGCACATGCCTTGAGCAGGTTTTAACTCAGAGAATATCTCTCAAATAATTAAATGAGAAACAGAAAGTTATGAAAGGAAGATTTTTCATACCCTGCAGCATCCCAGCATGCTCTACATTGCCCCAGAGTAGCAAAATATGTACATCAGAGAATTGCTTCATCTGATGTTTGCAACAGTGGGATTTACCAGCTTTATTTTTAGAAAGTGGCCTCCACTTAACAACTATTCTCTATGAAGGGCAAAAAGAAAAATCCCAAAAAACAAAAAAAACAATGGTCCTGCACCAATATTGAGAAATATAGCAATTCATCAATGCCAGATTTTCACTACTCTCTGCAGACAGAAAATTTGTAATACTTAAGTTCTTATATATATATTATTTTCAGGGTTATTATGGGGGTTTTGTTGATGCTGTTGTCTGTAAAACACATAAAATTATTTACAGATTTTTTTTATTATCATTGTTAAACTGTCAGTGACAACCTAAGAAGAATCATCATCTCAGGTGACACATCAGTATAAATACGAAGTTTGTCTCTCCTTCAGCTGTGAAGCACTACAAGAATGCCACACGACCCATTTACAAGTTTAATTGATGTATTTTCATGAATTGATGTTAATGGTAATTATAATACTGCTGCCTAATGAAGACATTTAAAAAAATATTTCATGCCAAATTAACTGGGATTTAATCAGATAATATAAACAAACCATTCAATATAACATGTGTTAGTACTGTGTGAAATGGCATTTTTGGATTAATAAACATAAAGACACATTCAGAAAAGAATAAACTTCATTAAAATATAATTAGATGCAGCACGTAACGTCAAAGGAAAATAACTATCAAATCAACATCCCCAATGGGTAGATGATCTGGGCACTGACTGCAAGAAAAGTCTGTATTACTAAGCCTTCACTTCTGTCAAGGAGCTAGCAAGTACTTCTGTGGCAGTCCACCATTTCACATTTTCATAAGAAGGAAGTAATGCAAACTGGGGCTTCTGAGAAGTTTCTGTATTGCTGAAAGGTAAGCAGACTTCCTTCTATGCAGTGTTTATGTAGCAAGTTTTCCACAGAATATTGTTTTATTCCTTCTAAAATTACCTTGTTTCTTTACTACCTCTGAATGTGTGCTGTGCAGACCCTAATCCAATTAATTTCAAGAAATGAATATCAAAAACATTGGAACAAGGACTACACCTAGAAGAAAGTCTGAATGTCTGAAGATACATACAGCTTACCTATCCTCTAAACAGTCATTTTATTTCTATTTTCTATTGTTATTTTCTTCAGAATTCCACCTGTTCTTTTTCACATCAACATATGTTAACAAGAATCACTACAAAACTGATAAATCTGCAACGTTATATGATCTTTCATTCATAAACTAATGTAGTGATAAACTGGTGCAGTGTCTAGCAAATTGTGTGGATCAATTTAAAAATGTGGTAAAATTTAATTTTGTACTTGTGTATCTTTCTCTTAGCACCTATTCTATCTTAGCACTTAAAACAAGGAGAGCTTAAATGTATATATTTCTTGTACATGTCTTCTTGCATACATACTCTGTTGTACCTGTAGCAGACAGTTACATAGAAAGAAGCAGAACGGATCACAAATGGTATAGGAAGAAAGATAGTTAGGATATGTGTTTACACCTATTTCTAAACATTAGAAAATTAGAAAAGAAAATAGTTTTACATATTTAACAGTATTTTAGCAATGTCACATGAAAATCAAATTTAATTCTGATACAAGAGAAATGCTAGTTGATGTTTTTAAGACCTAGCATTATACCAGTGGTAATTAAACGCTATAAATTTGGAGCTATGTCAGAAACATCAATTTGTTACTGAACCTACTAATGTATTTTCATAGTCCAGTTCACCCTCAATTTCATACAGCCATCTCCCATCACTCCACAACTGCTGCAGGGAAGTAAGAGGTACAGTAATTGCAGCTGACTCAATTTGCACAGAGGAAGAAAACTTGCTGCCTTACTCTTCATAGGAGGTGCTTGGTACTACAATTCCTGAGCTACACTGCTCACCAGGACACTCTTCTGAACATGCATGAGGCAACAGACTGATGTTCTCAGAAAGATGGCTAGCTGTCATGATGCAGCCATAAACTATGAACAAATTTTTCATAAATATATGTAAAGAGAGTAAAATGTGGGAGGTGAACTTTAATCTATATTTCTTGTTGCTTTGGAAAGATGACAGAAGAAATACGTATCACTTTTCTATCTAGTAAAAAATAACTACAAACAGTGATACACAGAAAATTGATAGTGAATTTCTGAATTTTTAGTCTTACTTCTGGCATCTTTCCAAAATACCGAGTGAAGAGTCAATGTGGAGGAGAAAGCCCTTTCTTCATAACAAAATTTGTTTTAAAAGTATCTTCAGTAGTAATTTTTACCCTACTTATCCGAGCGGTAATTCAGAGATCACATTTTGAATGCTTTTAAATGAACTTTATTAGGAAGAAGCTGGAGAACAGCTGTGAGTACTGTTCTGACTGTAATGTATAATGCTTGCCACTTTAAAGAGAAACTGAGACATGGAATTGGCATGTAGTTTCTAACACAGAAATGTTTTATTCCAATTTCTTTGGACCTACCTCTAAGGGGAACTATGAACATCCCTACTTAACATCATTGTTCTCCTAAACTAAAAACTGAGAACTGACATTTGCAAGCAGAATGTAGCAAACCACCTTAAGGAGGTGAACTCAAGCACAGATCATCTTACAGTCACTAAATCTAAAACAACTCAGAGCTGTTGATTTCTGAAAATCATTCCTAGTTTTTCTCATGTAAGGTGGTAATAGAGAAAAATTCACTCCGTGGTTTTGGCAAGCTGTTTGTTTGTTTAAATCACTTGTACAATGTAACAGTCTAAACAGATATCAAGAGTATTAAGAATGAAAAAAAGTTTGACTGCAATAGTATGTGAGATCTTTTTCTTTCAGCCTCAACAGTTCCTCAATTTTTTATAACACGTAGCGTGATATTAGTGAAGCAACATTATCTCCAAATGCCATTGTACATCTTACAAGAAACAATTCGCTTCTAGTTCTCATCTTCAGCAGAAGATAACAAAAGCCCATTTTTTCAAACTTGAGTCACATAAGATGTGGGGATAAGGATGAGGGGATAAGGATGTACCTTAGCTACGCCTTAGACAGCAGACTGAAAGCAGAGTTGAAGATCAGGAGTCGTAAAGGACTAACTGACATCTCCCATATATATTCTGTGTTACAGATTCTGTAGCAATCACATTCATGTAAAACAGAGCACAGGTGAGGGATTTGAACATTTATGCTAGGAGGAAAATAAATAGATGTTACTCAGAAGTTATGAGTGATTTTCTAAAAGTTTTGGCATAACTCAAGCAGCATCTAATTTTGTTTAGTTTCTGTTTAGTTTCTGTTTGTCGAACATTTTGCAGAGAAAACAGAGTGAAATACTATTTCAGGAACAAAAACAAGGAAGTGTTTACAGAATGCAAACAAAGGTGTTTATTGTGAGGGAAGATTTTCAGTTGTCAGGCAAATCTCTGTAAAAATTATCTGTAAAATGTTAACACTCATAGACAGCTGATTATAGAACCTGAGAGGGTGAGAGGGTTGAGTATGGTAAAGAAGTCAAGCACAGAAATAGTATAAGAGGGGCTGGATTGTTATTAGATAAAGCGCTTTTTAACCTAATAATTTTTTGTTCTACACATGTCCACTCAAAAATTCACACCAAACCTACTAACATGTGTTTAATTACATTAAAATTAAAGGGAGTTAGTTGTGTGTGCCACTCGGTAGTTAACATAATAGTATGCAGTTCCTGATGTTCCCCCGAAAGCCAAATCACTTCTGAACAAGGCAGAGTTGTGTGAGCAATACTCCCACCTAGCGATAGACTGTAACCCGTGTGGAAATATACTTTGTTTTTAAAACAGAGACAAAACCGGGAGCATCTTCTGCTCTTTGTCAGTAGTAACAGCTTATCAGCATCGTCAACCTGCAAATATGAAGTGCATATCATGTAATGAGATCAAGAAATAAAAGGCTGTATTTGTTTTTATGATGTCCTGCACTGCACTTTTAATCTGGAGATAACAAACAATAACCTGTTATCCTCAGCCAGCCTCAGCAATTCTCCTGAAAACTATCTGCACACTTGAAAGAGAGCATTTTGTTCTAAAAGGCTTTGAAATGCATTACTTCACTTGACTATCAAAAATTGTATAGCCCTCAAAATTCCCATCTTGCAGTTCAAAAAGTTGAAAAGTATGGCAATAACACAATTTTTGTGTGTTTAACAGAGAGAGATGTGAGGTATTTTTAGAATAGAGAGACAATAAAATTCCAATGTCTCTGTTACTTTGCACAACCCAGCCTTTGAAAATAAAGCTTTCAAGCAATATTGTATCACTTTTGTTGGAAAACAATCTCAAAATCACTTCTGCATCTTAACTCTCCAATGTGTGAAATCAAACTAGTCTTGACCACGTACAACATCACTGATGACTAAGTAGTAACAGAGCATTTATCAAAACAAGTCTCAGTTTTAATGTTTTTAACAAGGTTATGCACTTAACAAATAGTGTAGACAGACCAATTTCCAAGGAGTATTTAGGATTTTTTCAAAATGGCATCCTAAATCTCTGTTTACGTGTCCATTCCATTCAGTGGAACTCAATCAATTCTTGAAAATTGTGAATCTGATGTTTAATAAATAAATAAAAGGAATGGATCTACTGAGGACTTCCTTTGCTAAGCTTACTCAGAGACTAAAGGTACACGTAGCTAGAACTATGAGTCCTACATGAAACTCCTAACACGACTTCTGTTTAGATAGATTCAGTACAGTATCTACTACTGGTTATAGGACTTTCACAGAATCACAGAGTTGTAGGGGTTGGAAGGGACCTCTAGAGATCATCAAGTCCAACTCCTCTGCCAAAGCAGCTCCCTAGACCAACTTGCACAGGTAGGCATCCAGGCGGGTCTTGAATATATAAAGAAAAGGAAAGGAAACTCCACAACCTCTCTGGGCAACTTGTTCCAGGGCTTCATCCTTGTTCCATTCATTTGTCCACCTGGGATACATGAAATATCCATACCCACATTTTTTTTTCTTGTTTCTGTTGTCAAGAGTAAAAAATACTATATAGTTTTTCTCTTTTGTTACTGTTGCTTGTTTGTTCCATATAAGCTTTAAAAACATACCTCTGCATAGTGCCTCAGGCTCACTGAATTACCTAGGCCTTAGCCCTGTCATTGTCTGTCGGAGTTCTACCATGCAGTAATCCAGATTCTTTTAAAATTAATATGACTGTGAAATGAGATACTTTCTATTGTCTGATGATGCAAAAAAAAAAAAAAAAAATGCAAAACTTGCTTTGCTCATATATTCTGTGTACTATGGAAATGTGTCTGTCAGCTTCTACTTCCCTAACAGTGCCAGGGGATTCATTTCCTTCTCAGCTTGCATCGCATGAGTGGATTTTAGTTTGGATTTGTTTGGGTGTGGCTGGGGAAACTGTAGATTTCCCCAAACCCTTCAGCTTGAATAAAATGTATATACATCATACATTCCATAAATACCAACCACACATGTACCCTTAGCAATTTTAACAAGGTCTGTTTTAACTAACTGCAATCTTCTAGGTACATGTGTTCTCTTTGGTGAGGAAATCCAATCTCAGATGACTGGAATTTTGAGAGCTGTGATCAGTAGTGTGTCATTATTCCATGATACTGACTAGTACTCAAGTACTTTGTCATTCATTTAGCCTCTATAGACCACTATGTAAGTAAACAAGATCAAGAACACTGTATAAAAATACTAAAATTTTTGACAAATGTTACTCAGACCAAATCATTTTTAACAGTGCATGCAAAATAAATTTTATTAATGTTTTGTAGATTTAGTATATTATTTGTTAGTGTGCTTCATTAATCTTTATTCTGGAGTAAGGACAGAGATATGACAATGCTTTAGAAGATCAGTTAAGTATTTGATTTTTTCTAACAAGGTTCAATTGCACAGGTACAATTATACTATTTATTGGTACTTGGCAGTCTAAAACAAGTGATGAGATAATGATGAGACTTAAGATCTCAAGTGAATTTCAGCATTTTCCAGAAATTTCAGGAAGAAGCTTACCTTTTCTAGCCTCTGCCTCTACTGCTCTCCAAACAGCTATACTGAACATCTGTTGCAGGCTTCCCAGAAATCTGCCAATTTCAAACCACTTTGCACTCGAGAGCAAAAGCTTCCATGGATAACATTCTGCCAACTACCATGTCTTTTATAGATCAGTTGGTAGCAGCTGTGGATAAACAGCATGAGGATAGATTTAATTCTTGATAGCTCATTTAGGACTTTATAGGTCATAAGCAACATCTTAAATTCCATCTGGAGACCACAAAGGAGTCACTGTAAATACCACAGAAGTATATCAGTTGGTCTGAAAAAAAATACCCTCTTCAGTAATTAATGATTACACACTGCCAGAGTGTCAGCTCCTAAGAGATTTTAAGGTAGGACTTAGGTCTAGGAAAATGACTCTGTTTCCCACTCCACATCTGAAAAAGAAGAAAAACAAAATGGTGTAAGCATAAATCAGACTCAGAAAAGTCACAGTGATGCCGTTATTTTGGAAACTGAATAAGTGCTTGCTAATACTCATGTTTCATCTGTAATGTGTTTTCTCTCACCTTAGGAGACTTGTGAATTGTTTGTTTAAAACAGAGTCAAGGCTCAGCATCACTGGAGAAAGGAGAATGTGTTTCCATTGTCTGTTGTTAAACACCTAGTAGTAGGTGATTTGGATATGTGTTTGTTATCCTAATCTTAGTAGCCCTCTAGATGCTCCTTGTACTGGATAGTTTTTGTCTTATTTCTTTAACCCCCAAATATTCAGTTTAAGTCCTAATGACTCATTCAATGTTTTGGTGACTGGTTTGAGACCTAGTCGTCTCATTTCAAGATTTCATGGTAAGATTAACACTACTGTACTAATATTAGACTCATTGATCAATAAACACTATGAACAAATACAGATAGAAGCAAAATCTGTTCATTCTGATATAGATGATATAACTATATACAGATATAATAATTTTTATTATTTTTCAAAACAAATGTTAGCCAGGAAGCCTTTTTCATAAATAAATAAAGAAAAAGTTTTCAAGTAAGTATAAAACACTGTCTATTTTACCCCTCTATGCAACAGTATTCCTTTGCTTTTGTCACTGTTCTACTATAAGAGCTTTTTCTGCACATATGGTTCAAAATATCTTCCAACTGTTTTGGGACTCTTGAAATACCTCAGCACCTGCCACTGCAACCTAAATCCTGCTCCCTCCTGTGTGCACGTAAATACTGAGGCACATATGTAGTTAATCAAAGTCCTGAGCACCTAGTCTATATTATTTTATGCAGAGTGATAATTTGCTTTCAGAAAGCTCTAACATTCATCAGATCATAAATTCAGAGACACATCTCCTCTTGAGACCTTTAGAACTACTACTGTGCTTCATCAACTGGATTGAAAAGAAAAAAAAAGGCTACATCACATGGAGAATGAAGAAGCTTTGCTCGATAACTGAAGAAAAGAATGTCAGAGCCCTCTTAATAGGTGCAATACATTCCAGTTCAGGCTTTAATGAAGTATGCTGCCCGCTACCCATTCTTCCCTTTTTCACTTATGTTCAGAAGCTTGAAGAACAGATTTTTCTGTTTGCAAAGTCTGTGATTCAGTGATAAAAGCCATCTAAGTTTGTTCAATTTCAAAATACTAATAAACTTCAATATTTCAAGATTCCAAACTCTTCATGAAAACAACCTCAATTCTCAAACATTCTACCACAAAACAAAGGCAAATATGCCTCCACTTAATGTTTCTCAGAATGGGGCAGAAATACTGTAGAGTATTAATGTGTATAAAGCAAGTTTCCCATAGAATTAATAGGCAAATTTGACACAATAAAAAAGGGGAAGAAAAAATAACGTTATATCTGACGTTTGAACATGAAAGTGAATATATCAGATCTCAGAGCTCCATATAAGCAGAAAAGTATCAGCAAGAAAATGTGCCAACAGGAAAACGTGACTGTAGTATCAACTACATTGTTTGGCTGCTACCCATGACAAGACACATGCTAGTCAATTTCTTATACTAACTAGTATGAAAAATCTCCAAAGAACAGAACCCCAAATTAAGGATATTACAACTCACTATCATTTCTATGTTTCACACTCAGTCATCATTTAACATAAATTTTTGTTGTACTCATTATATATTTATTTTTGAATAGAAAATGAGAAGAATACAGTGATTAAAGTAGTTCATGTTTTGTGTGCAGGAGTTCAAACTTTTTCTCAGTTTGAATCTGATTGTAATATTAATTCTCATTCCAAGGCAATAGTTGCACAGAACAGTTTGCAGACATAAAAGTTGTTTGAAAATTTTCATTTTCAGTATTTTTCATCATACACTTCACACACTCACACAAAATTGAGATAAAATTTCCTCAGCACTATTGTAAGACTTTCTTTCTCCTGAAACTCTGACAGAACATTGCACCTTGAAAAGAAAGAGCTTTTCCATTGGATTTTATGTTATAGTGATTATTAATATTTTAAAGATATCTTTTTTTTTTCCTGAATGCTAACTACTGAGCAGAGATAGTGATTTTTTTTTTTTTTAATTGTATATAAGAGCATAGTCTTATTCTTCTATTGTCTGGTATAACAAATGCTCTGAGGCTGATTAGGGAAGCATCATTTTGATGGGAAAAGAAAATGGAAATTTGCGGTGTATGAGTCGGAAATATTTAGAATTAAGAATAAACTTGTAGTAATATTCATACTTAATGTCTTTGGTGCATTCATGATTAGTCCCTTATGCTGTTTGGCGTGAGTACCAAGTCTAGGCACTCTGTTTTCTGCTAGTAATGTCTCCTTGAAGGAAGTATATGCTCATTAGCTCATGCCTAGCTATAATAAAATGTCTGACAAGATGCTTTTTAAGATAAGTCATATTGTTGTATTGCTGATTGAAGTACTGCCATAGAAAAATATATGTTCCTAAGAAAAACCAGACCCAGAAGACAGGGAAGTTAAGCTCACATATGTGAGAAAATGTGAGAATATATGAAGTTCTATGTGGGACTGGATGATAAACCAACTGATTTCTTATAGGTATCCGTACCAGCATCAATGACACTGCAGTGAGTGTCAGCCACATACCAACTGATTAGTGAAAACAAGTGGATTCTACATAGAATGTCCCACTTGTTCTGGGGGATTTCAATCACCTTAATAGCTTTTGGAGGGACAATGCAGCAAGCAATCCAAAGCAGTCCCTGAGGAGCACCAAAGGGAACAACAAAGGCAAGAGTGATGTTCTGCTGGACCAGCTGACAGCCAAAGGTTTCTCCAACCCAAACTACCCTGTGATTCTATGATTTGAAAGTATTTTATTTGGCTAAGGAAAAAAATAGTTAAATGGCTTTTTTGGAAAAAAAAAATCAATTATCTGCCTGTACTAACAAACTAAAAGGGAAGATAATTATACTGGACATGAAGAAGTATTTTACAGTGAAGGTGGTGAGACACTGGCCCTGAGAGGTGGCGGTTGGCCTGTCCTTAGAGATATTCAAGGTCAATGCCCTGGTCAAGCTGCAGATGTACCTGTTTATTATAGATGAGGTGGACAAGATGACCTTGAAGGATCCCTCCCAACTCAAATGATTCTATGAATCACTCATTTTTCTCTCCTATTTCAGCCACAGCTTCATGTCTCCTGTGCAACTGGAACAGATTTACACCAAGACAGTGGCCACACTTTATAGTTACAATGTGTGAGTTCAAATATCAACAGCCAGAAAGCAAAGCAGTCTCTCAGCTGAATTCTCATATACATTCTGCAGTTTCCCACAAAAGCAGAGGTTAACTTTTTGCTTTATACTAATTTAAATCTTTGCACCTCCTGAGATAGCTGTTCCTTCAACTCCTATATCTCGTGTAAATGAGTACATTCTTGACACTGGAGGTAATTTACACCATTACAAGACACAGTCAGTATGTGTTGTTTTGTCTGTGTATGTTTTTTGTTCTCTTTCATCATGAAAAGTAGAAAAGTTTCATGCACAATTTCTAGAAGCAATAGCTTCTAGAATACATAATTCATTCGAAGGCGTGGATTCTGTACAAAATCCTCACAATGATCTGTGGGAATGCAAAAAGTATATTTAGAGCTGCAGCTGTGGAACAGGATAAACAGCAATGATCAGCTTGGTTTCACCTAGTGGGAGTCTCCCCTTTTATTTTAAATAACTTTCTGTAGCATCATGACAGGTCTAAAGCAGAAGGGTGGACACAGTGGCAGTTAAATGTTGCACCAAATATAGAGGCAGTTGGAAAATTCTCCCATGGATTATTTTTTATTCTTGCAGTGATTTTATTTCTACAAAATGTTTTATTATAAAACCTTTACTGCTGGGTCTCACACAGGAGTTAGCTGTTCCATATTTAGACACCTCCTTTGCAATCAGCTGTTCGAGGATTTAGCTTGCCTGTAAAGGGCAATACTGCACAGGCAGAGCTAAGTGTCTCTAACCTGATAAACAGGGCAGCACCCAAAGGCATCTAATGTCCTTCTGCTAAGTTATTGTATGCAAAAGGACTGTTTCACTGCACTGTGGTTGCGACAGCATGAACTAAAAGTCTTGAAGTGAGAATTTTTTAAAGAAGAACAAGGAATTAGAATGATATACTCAAAAATCTATTTCAACTACTTTTCCTTTATTTTTCTATGGGAGAGTTTTGTCCCATTTCTGTTCTTCCAAATTCCATTTATATAGGAAACCTTTCCTCCCATCAACCCATTGCTGCTTTGAGCAAGAGATGATTCATCACTGTGTATAGGGAGTAACAGAGGAAGAATCTTGATAGATATAGGGCAGTAGCATGGCAGAACTGTACCTGTGCTGAATCTCACTGTTAGTCGAGAACCACTCCCTTCAGTAAGAGAAAAACATGATGTCAACTAATCAAGGAATCAAATGCCACTTTCCACAAGTTTTAGACTAGACAGATGAGAGGGTATCACATTTTGGTTAATTAGTTTCCTAATATAGAACTGTGCCTCTGCATATTCACCTACAATGGTTAATAACTGAGTAGAAGCCTTATATTTCAAAAGAGCACACCAGCACTGTGTTGGGGATATCGTAGAGCTGGAACTTGTCAGTATTTCCTATAAGCACCACTAGATTTTTCAAAATGTGGAGTGTTCATTAGTACAGAATCTTTCTGTACTAATTAGTACAGAATTCTTCACAGGATACTGTCTATAAAAAACACTTGAGACATTGGCCTCGATGCCTTTCATGATTGTCTAATTTATACACATACTGAGTTTCTGAGAGCAATATGGTGTTCTAGGCCCTAATTTTGCCTTTTGCTAAGTGCCAGTGGCAACTGGGAATTTCATACAAAAAATTATTCATATTTGTTAGTAATTTTTCAGCCACATGTGCAACAGTACTACATAATGCCATGCTGGCTCAGTAGTTGATAAAGCACAGGATCATAAAACCATAAAATGCTTTCACATAAAAGGAACTCTTAAAGATCATCTAGTCTAAAACTCCTGCCATGGTTAGCAACACCTTCCACTGTCAAGCCCAAATTCAAACACTTCCAGAATTGGACAAAATTTCCCCGAAAATCCTGTTTCAATGCCTACTTCGTCACCCCCATTATGAAAAATTTCTTCCCTATGTCTAATCTGAATCTTTCCCTCTTCAGTTTAAAACTACCGTAATTTATCCTTTCCTGTCATTACAAGCCTTTGTAAAAAGTTTTTCTGTCTTTCCTTTAAGTCTCCTTTACAGAAATGCAACGAGATCTCCACAGAGCCTTCTCTTCTCTAACCTTAAACAAGCCCTGCTCCCTCAGCCTTTCTTCAGACCTCCCTCTGATCACAGTCATGGTCCTCAGCTAGACCCACTCCAACAGCTCTGCACCACTCGTACTGGGAGCCCTAGGCCACAGATGGGTCCTCATGAAGGCAGACCAGAGGGAGACAATCCCATCCCCCACCCATCTGGACACTCCTCTTTTGATGCAACCTAGTATGATGTTGGCATTCCATGCTGTAAGCACACTGCTAGTTCAAATCCGATTTTCCATCCACCAATATCTGCAAACTCTACATTTGCAAGGCTGCTGTATATTAGCACATCATCCATGCTGCAGTGATACTGGAGACTGCCCTATGTCGCCACTGAAGATACTAAAGAGTATAATTACATCCTCTAATTTTCATATGTAAATCAATTTCTAGGAGTACTGTCAAACCATTTAATATTCTGTCAACGCAATTCAACCTTAAATAAGAAATATCGTAACCTTTACTGGTCTAATTGTAAGGCTATTCTGAGCCACTTGTTATCCATTCAAAAAAACCAAACTCACTTTGAATTACAAGATGTTTTGACAGTCTGTGTTATCAGTAAATAAAATTTGTAACCAGACAGCAAATTATATATGTGTTGACAATTGATTTGAAATGTGAAACAAAGTGCAGTTATCTGTGAAGAGTTACAGCTCCCAAAGAAATCTTACATAAAATTACTTTATTTCTTTTTCTTTTAAGTATAATATTTTTTTAATCTTTTCAAGTTATATTCTTATAGATCCTGCTTAACAGAGCTTAAAATCTTTGTTTTTCTGCATAAGTCATCAATAAGTAGGTCACTATGCTGACAAAAGGAAGATCACTATGTCAGTCCTTGGTACTGTCTTTTGTTAATCTGCATTAGCATGTGGCTAGCAGACTATAAAAGTAACTACTGGAGTTCCATAGATTCTAATTAACAATTGTTTCTGATAACATAAAAAATTGACCTAAAAGATTCACATTATTTTCTTTATTTTGAGAAGCAAAAATACACACTTTATTTTTCTAACATTTATTTTATATTAAAATATTTTTTCAGTCATTTAATAATGACTGAAAAACTGTAGTCCAAATGAGCTCCAGGAAATTAACAATAAATAAGGAATATTTTGTGAAGTACTCAACATCAATGTAGGTGTTGCTTATGTGGGTTGATGGAAAAGTAATAGAACTTCCCTGGGGTTATTTAGTACAATTAAAAGTCTAGGCCTGTTTTCTATCATCAGTTTACTAAAATGACTAGTGTTTGAAACATATACAGTAGTATAACATCCTTTGAAGTTCTCCTGTAAATTTCATTGTCCTTTATCCACTTCTCAAGCACTTAGCTTTCAGTTTCTCTGATGATTTTGTCCTGCTTTCAGCTGGGATAGAGTTAACTTTCTTCCTAGTAACTGATAGAGCACTGTGTTTTGGACTGAAGATGAGATTTTGGACTGAAGATGTTTCTTTACAGTATGCTATTCTGAGAGTTTTTCTTACCAGAAAATACTGACCTGAGAGATACAGAATAATTTACATTGGAAGGGACATCTAGGGATTTTCTAGTTCAATCTCCTGTTCAAGCAGGACCAGGCCATGATTCTGTTTGTTGAGTTTTGAATACTTCCAAGAAATGAATTAGTAACAAGTAGACTGGTGAGCAGTTTCATTCGACATCTTCACTGTTCCACAGCAGTAGTGCTGACCACATAAAGAGAGAAGCTTCAGCTATTTTACAATTCAGTAGCTGACATTACCATCTTACTAGAAGGTTTTGAAAAAATGAAAAAAAGAACCTCAAACATTTGTAAACATTTTTCAGATACTAGCATCAATAGTATACACACAAAATACAGAATAGTACTATATTAAGTATGGCAATATTCTAGTATTAAGTATGTCAATATTCTAGTATTTTTACAGATAGAGTAACCAAATTTTTTATTCTTATCAAATGAGAACAGTACCATCTTACATAGAAATGCTAAGAGGTTGATATAATTACCATTCTTGCAGTCTTGAAGATTTTAAGAGATAATGGAAGGCTCTACAATGACAAGATCATTCAATTAACTAATTAACACAAGATCATTTAATTAAGCCATAGATCATTCACAGAAAGGGAAGAGAGAAATTTCCCATATGTTCTCTAATTATCATCTAAATAAACCACCTTCAGTGATAAAGTACCATTCTCTTTATTCTCTTACTTATGACAGATCATGAAGTTGCCAATATTGCCTATGCTTTCGTGATATCTGTCCTCTAAGAATAAGACCAAAATATACTTTTCTTTGAGAAGATGATTAAGTATTTATTCAGTTAGCACAAATAAGCCTGATAGTCATAAAATGAATTTTGCCTTTACAACATAAGCACAAATACGCCATAATACATCTTCAACAGTAAAGTAGATAAACAAGATATAACACACAACTTCTTAGCATAGCTCAGAATGATTTGAAATCACCCATTTGACTCCATCTTAGTTTTTTCTTCTGGAAATAAGAAAGCTGACCCAATCACACTTCAGCCCCCTTATGAGATAACCCTGTTCAGCTTACTTCTTTGTTCTCTTCCACAATAAAAAAACTAATTTACAGTGTCACTATGTTAAGCCATACACGGTTACAATTATACAAAGGGTGAATTACCACTGCCATTGTTTTAAAGAATGCTTTTGCTACTGAAATAAGATAGTTTTCCCAGAGAAAATATTTCCACATTATTCAATTAAGTATTGAAGTAATTATTCATTGAAGAAAACCCACACACTTAAAATTTTCACTTAATTGAACAATATTTGTAGTAATTATATAAGAGGAACATGAAAATCAAGGTATGCCCAGGAAAGACTCAATGTTGCATCTAATATACTTATTAGAATTATTACAGTTTAGTTGGGTTTCACCATGAGCTTGGATAGGAAGCAGTAACTATGAAAGGCATGTCAGTAGCAACTATGCACATTTTGCATTTGATGTCTCTCTATTGAATGTGTGTCTGAATGAACATTTTAGTGGTTCTTCTTAAAAAACAGTGTTCTGACACCACTGAGGTTCTGAAAGCCTCATGAAAATGAAAGTTCTGCTGATTTTCATGGAGCTAGTTTTGCAGTATTTCATCATTCTCAGAAACAACTAAGTTGTGTCATCAAGCTTTATTTCACAGCAAAAAGACACAATTTTCCAGAAGGAAGATTTATCAACAGAAGAAACAGATGGTATTACCCATGGACAAGAATGATAATAGCATGCCAATTCAGCACTGGTGAAGAGGTCTTTGATATTCACTGAAGCACAATAGTTCTTCAGGACATAAATAAAGAGAACACTTTTTTCTATGCTAGAATGCTTCAGTGGAGGAACACTAAAGAAACTGTAGGCCTGATCCCAGTAGGGAAACTGATTCTCAGAAACAGTAGCATATGCTCTTTTGCACTACTACACAGCAGAACCAAAATGACTCCCCAAGCTCTTTGAAAACAAATTAGATATTTGAAGCTTGACAAAAACAACAAAAGTATGCCCACCTCACTGACAAGTGCTGCCAAAGAGAGCTTGATGGACCATTTGTGCACAGTTCAGAATTTCAAAAAAGGGAACTTGAATAGTCCCAGACTGAGCTTCTCAGTCTCTCTTGCGTAGACCCTTTCATTACAAGACTCAGACTTTCTTCAGCTCTAACTGCAATGGAGGCTGATCTACAATGTATGAAGTAACACTTAGAACATAACAGACTTTTGTTAAAATTAAAAGGAGGATCCAGCTTTTCCTTCTTTCAGTCCAAGAGACAGATGATCATAATAGCAGATTAAAGCATAATAATCTTTTAAAAAGCACTATAAGGAAAAGCTGGTCAAATCTAAACCACGAGTTTCACAAGTAGATAATTCTGTAGTAAATGAATAAATATACATCAACCTTTGTATCATCATCACACAAATCTCAGTTCTGAATTCTCATAAAACCTTGAGTTTTCTTACCTTTCTGTGATTTCATTTCTTTTCTGAAAAGACCTAAATGTCATGAGCATAGCTCTGAATTTGCACTACGATACTGGGAAATTAGCAAGGAACAAAAGAAAATCCTGAGAGATTTTTCAGGGTTATTATATTCTGAATTTTTTTTTCTTTGTCTATGTAAAGACATTTATAAGTGTTAAAAATGTTAAAAAGTGAGAAAGAATACTAAGTAAAAAATACTAACAAAGAAATTTAGGAATGGTAAGTGTTGCAGTTGCTTTATTTCATATCTCCTAAACACTGAGAAATGTTTTAAAGCCTAGTTGTTAACTTTAGGAGAAAAATACAATTTAAGGCTGTTTTCTTTCACATAATTAAATATTATTCATTGTTAGCAACCTCTCAAAGAGCAACTGCATATCCTTGATTTTTTTTAAGTACCTTCCATATATAAGCTGAACTGTGGACTGATGAATTTTCAGAATGTTACTAAAATGAATTTTTATATATATTAATTTTTAAATCCTAAACAGAGTGTGGACTGCTTCTAAACAGTGGCCAGATTATTTTGCGTTCTGCATCCGTCAAATTCACAGATTGTTACTGTTGTTTTCTGACCAATTTCAGGGGGAAAAAAATAAAAAAGATTTTGAATTTTATACAGCTGCTTCTAAATCTTTAATACACATACATGCACAGGTAATCACAGCAAAAAAGCAATAAACAATCACTATTCTTCATGCAACATATATAGTTGTCCAACAGATGAAAGTAAAAAACATTGCAACTTTCCTTAGAATTTCACTACATTTATTCAAAGTCCTGTGGTCTAGAAGGAGAAAATGTTATCTGCTAAGTACCATATGTACTTTACATAGCATTAAACTAAACAATTAGATTTGGTCACTCAAGTTTTCTATATTTAAGCTGCTTCATTCATTCCTTAATGGGATAAAGTAAACACATTTACTTAAAACCTTTAATCCCGTCCCTAAGCTAGTTAAAACTAATTAAAAATTGGACATAAATTTTATTCTACAGAATTATTAAGGATTTCTTTCCTAAAATCCATTTCTCCATTTAGCCCTGACACAGAGTGGTTCTAATCACTAACTGCAGATGCTTTTGATGACTGCAAACTGCTCTGAATTTCAATAGAATAAATAATTGTTACTGTCAACAGAAAATATTTCATTATATTCAGTAGGACAAACTATGCTTCCAGTCACAATTGGAAGTCACATACCAAATCAAAGGGAGTTACACCATATTTAGATGTGCAATTTAAAATAATTCTTAGATCATTTTTTTTTTTTAATTTAACAGTAACTTTCTAGAAAGCTGTTTTAGGATGATGACCCTTTAAGTCTACCTACATATGTATTTATCATTGGAAAAACTTAATATAGAGTTTGTCTTCTTGTAAAGTCTTAGTTTGCCATAGCATTCACAGTCTACATTTGCATATAAACATTATTGCCTGTTTCATTTCATTATAGCCAGACAGTCCATTAAATTGGTATTATTAATTGCTCTGCTGATGCAATGTAGCACAGTGATTTGTATGTTATATTTTCTAAAAGTGAAGCAATATCCTGGCATTCGGTTCAAGTGATAGCTTTTGTTAGAGTTCATGAAAACCATACTATTTCCTTCTCCAAAAAATAATAATAATAAAAATATTGGGAAGAAAAAAATAATAATAAAAAGAGTGAAGCAACATTTGTAAAAATCAGCTTGGATGGCTGAAAAGTTCCATCCTCTTTGCACCAGTTTCTTTTTTTTTTTTGTTTTGTTTGTTTGTTTTATAAAAATAGGTCAGATAAATAACACTGTTATTAAGTTCAGATCTCATACAGTAATGATAATCTGTGCATTATAAAAAGGCATTAGAGATGAAATTAGCATTTGTCAACTGAGCAGAGCATCCTATTTCTTGCCTGGCTCAAAATATTCTTCATTAATCTCATTAATCAGAGATCCTGTATCATATTGGAAGAAATCATTGTCTTATGTTTTATTCAACTTTTTTTCACTGATTTTGTTACAGAGAATCTGAAAGATTTTTCAGGAAGAAGAACCACCATAACATTCTCATTATCACAACCCTACTGGGACACGATTGGTTTGCAGTATTGTAGTAAATTATTAATAAATATACATGTCCGTTATTGTCATAAACCAGTCACTCATTAAATCATTACTTTTGTCAATACATGATCCTTGCAATAAAATGAATCATGCTGAGGCAGTGCTAGTGTAGTTACAAGGTACTTTTTCATCCTGTAATCATCTCTGATTTTCTTCATAATTGTAAACCACTCTTGCTTCCTCATTCACTATGCGAGCTTTATAAAATCCCTACTTTGAAAACTAGCATAATCCCAAATTTAATTTGAGTTGACGTAAGTATTCTGACATACCTTTTTGTCAATAAATGCTAAGATGGAGAATAGCATACTGAGTCTCTCCCAGGCATCCCAATCTGGTACAAACATACCAAAGAATGTGTGTGGGCATCACATACTCACTCAGGAACACATATCTTATTAAAGAAATCTTATTAAAGAAAGTCTTCCAACACAGAGAGAACCACTGAAATCATTTCTGAGGTACCCCATAATTATAGTCCTCATCCCAGAGTAACATACCCATAGAAGTATTCACATTCTGGCTTCTCACTTCTCGTGGATAAAGAAACCCTATCAAAAATGAAGAATTTGTAGCAGAATCCATTGAACTAATTTAGTCTTTGTAATATGTCATGGTTTTATAATTTTTGGTACTGGTATTCCACATCATAAAATCATGTAGTGCATTGAGAATTAAAGGGTTAATGCTTCAGCTCCATGGATCATTGATAGTTATGGGTACATCTATCTCAGAAGAGAAAAAGAACTACATTCCCCAGAGGACTTTGTGTTGCTTTGTATTTTTACATTTTTCTGCTCAGAGGGAAAGATAAAAACTTTGCACATCATGAGACACTCTCTTTTTCCTTTGGGGATCAACCCAGCAGCAGGTGCTCACTGCTGTCTCACCTTAAGCATTTAGCATAAGGCCTTTGGTTTACTGGTTTATCTCCTGTTCATTTTATTTGATTTATTAGCTTTAATTATATTGTATCATACTGTGATATTTTGCTTTCTGATATCTTATTTAGTAAATTAGCTTTCCTCCTCAGATCGTTGTCGCTTTTTTGTTTCTAGGCCCATCTCCCCTTTCCCTTTACCCTTTACTCTTTTCCCTTTCCCCCTTCCCCCTTCCCCTTTCCCAGGGCACAGGTCCATGGGTCCCCCACACTAATCATCACAGAACCGGGTTGAACCTTGCCCATAAACTGTTGACACAATGTGATGTGTTCATGTTCTGTTATTTCACACAGATAGCTATGAAGAGTGGTCTCAGGTCGCAAAAGAACCAGAGGAAGCACTTGGAGTAGAGATTATTTGTGCCAAGCACTGTAGGTAGATAGCCAAACTCCAAGATTGAAGACCAAAAACATAGGAGTTGCAGATGATCACTTACTAAATGTAGTAGTCAAACAGTAGCAATGAGGGACATATATATCTTTTTATAGAAACTATAATCTTAAAGGAAGCAGAGAAAAAATGAAAGTAGCAAACCACACATGGCTAGAAAAAATGAAATTGCTTTTATATTTTGAGGAAAATTAATATTAAACTGTAGTGTATTGGACCCAAGGTAATAAAGCAATGAAGACCAGCTGATCCGCAAGGAATGGTGAGGAGTGCAGGAAGAATCATAGCATCAACATCCAGAAGAGTGGACAATTTCAGTGCCCAGACATTTTCTGTGAAAATCACTGTGTGATTGCTCTTACTCAAGTCTGAAGTCAATTACACTGCAGCATACCCAGAACAAACAATATGAACTGTTATAAATTCAGAATTTGTTTATATGTGTTAATCAGGTTCTGTTTTTTGTTAACTTATCAAAGAACTAGCTTCTGCTTCTGAACAGTGGGTTGGTAGATACACAGAGTTAATTCACATTTATAAAAGAGGATCTTTAACAAGATTGGAAATCTTCATGAAATTGCAGAAAAGTTCCTTTTTAGCTTTCGCCCCTGTGTGACCGAGAAGGAAAAGCTTGTCTGGTCTGCTTTAAACAACATAAATCATGATTTTCAGATGATGCAGTAGTAGACCTTGACTTCATGAAAGTAAATTTTTCACCTATTAATTTCCATGTCATTGGCTCCTATGATCTTACAGTACAGTTGCTGAGAGTAATATTTATTCAACGTATGTATTTTATATGCAAAGCACACAGAGAAGCAATCTTTTCAATATTTTTAGATCCAAATACAAAGAAAAAGGCTTGAACTATGCCTAGTGATTCCCTTCCTCTTTTCACAGTTCCAAACTTGATAAATAGCATCACAACTTGATTCATTGCTTGTTGTGTCTGAACAGGTATCTTGAGTGGTTAAAATGTGCAAACATATGCAGAATATATGGCATTTTTACCTTATATATTATCACTGCCACCCATGAACATTTAGATGAGATGGTACTTCATTTACTTCACTTCTGATAGATCATCTTAAAATTGTGCCTTCCCTGTATCCTTTGAATCGATTTGGTTCTCAGTGGGGGCTGAAATATATCCTTATTCAAATCCAAATACTAGCTGCTGACTTAAGGTTGAAAGTCTAAACAAAGAGTAGCTGAAGCTCAGAAGTCTGCCTAAATTTATAGATCTTCAAAAATTAATCTTAGATGTCCTATGCAACAGTAATAAATGCCACCCTTTCAAACTGTTTTAAAGCTTAACAGCTGCAGGAAATAGGATCACTAAGTTACACAGCTGTCTCCTACACTTCGGAAAGCTCAGCTTCTCCTTCCCCAGAGATGTAAGACTGAAGTCCTGGGAATCAGACTGACTCAACTAAAGCTTTGGAAGGCCATGTCTACACTGTGCAACAGAGACATCTGTGAGACAGTTGTGAGACTGTCGTACACTGTTAGTTAGTGACCACACTGCAGATAATCTGAGTAGGCACAGGTCAGTACTGTATTGTGCCACACTGGGCTATGTTGCACATATAGCTTGTCCTTCATGCTTGCATTGTGCTATGAGTCTTTCTTGACCACAAGATAAAATTATTCAACTAATCATAATCAGGAGACTTGTAGGCTGTTTCCACTTGTCACTTGTGTTCGTACCACTCGCATGTCCTTTTCTTTGTTTTATAATGAAATAGCCTGCTCTCATGTGAACATCCTTATTCCTAAAGAAAGAAAGATGAATTGGATTGTTTTCTTCTAAGAAACTCTGCTAAGAGCAATAGAGACCACAGTGGTAGTAAATGACTCCACAGGTGGGATCTCCACCATGATGCCATCACTGGAGTTGTGTTCTGAACTGAAAATCTCAGTGTTCTCAGCACCTGAGAGAATGTGAGATAATCTGTTCTCTTTCTCCTTCTAGTGTTAGCTTCATTATGTGGTATTTCTCACAATGTCTTACCAGCTGATCTCAATACCACAGAACATTACATCAGTGTAGCACAGAGATCCATAATATTAACCCAATCCATTATTGACAGTGCTCAGATTCACATAAATATTTTATCTTGGGCTAATGGATGGCTTTTCTGGGGGTAACATTTTTTAGGACAGCCATAATGTGTGGACAACAACCACATAATCTGGGATATATATAATTCCAAAACCAGTCTGAATGTCACTGTACTCCACCTTTCAACAGATGTTCATAAGGAGCTACATCAGATATCTTTTCATAAACTCAGCAGAGGAGCTGTGCTTTCCTTAACAAACTCACAGTGGTAAAAAAGCCTATGAAAATAAAAGTACTGCAAGTTTATTAAGAGAAACAGAAAGCTATCAGCACCACGGAAGCTAGAGAGATGTACAACATTTTTAGGGATTTGTGCCTCTTGCCAGGTAACATAATTTGATATTTGAGTCTCTTAGACCAACTCTTGTATTATCTTGAACTCAGATATCAAACTATGGTCATTTTGATTTATTAATAAAACTAATTTAGGTAGACAAAACTCAGGTGCAGATTCCTGATGTAATCATTGTACTGTGAAGATTTGTCCTGCTTTATTTTCTCTGTAGTTGATACTTATAGAAGTCATTCAGTACAATATAATCATCAAATATGGTCTGGTCCAGTGACACATCAATAATTACTTTTTTTGTAAAGGAGTAACTGAAGATAATGATTACATCCAGAAATTCTAGTTACTGCTGCCATACAAGTACTACTTGCATGTTCTTATTCTGGCCCAAGAAAGTATTATTAAATCTAGAGTATGCTGCAGAGAGTGAATGATATCCAAAGTATTTCAAAAATTCAGCTGAAGCTTATGTCTAGCTATGTTTCTGTTACAACAATCTCAGTGACAATGAACAATGGTCAGACTAAATTAAAATAAAATTGTTGCCTATTTCTCATGGCTAAAAGTATTCTGAAGGAAGCAACACAAATATGAAGATCAGAAAGGTCAAAATTAGCACTGCTTTGAGTAGTTGGATGTCTCCATGCAAAACAGCTTGCAGTATGTCTTCCTTGTTGCCTGCCAGTTCACTGGATGGTGAGAGAGTTTTTCCTGTTAATGATATGTAATCTACACAGTGCTTGGACAGTTTAGTTAATTATCCTGTTAGTTTAGACAACATTAGTGAGTTACTACATGTTGTGCTACAAATTGCTTTCTAAATAAAAATAGGTTTCAAAAACAGCTATTTCTAAATAAAAACAAAAAATTCTCAATACTTTAACAAAAAATGGAAAGCCTTCTTAAGTAGAAAGTGTTTTACTGGATCTGAAGATTAATTTACCACACACAGTGAGAATTTAATGTCCAGTATAAGCACATGGCAATGGTCCTGATCACATGCTTAGCATGAATACAATGCACAGAATCAAATGGTTCCATTCCTAATTGTGCTTTCATCGGGAGTGTTTGATTTAATTGCGTTCAAAGATTATGGCAGCTACCCTTTCTGATGCCAGCTTCTCCAGAAATACTTTTCCTATGCTCTCTACAGATAGAAAATTTCTCATCTGAAATAAGTCATTAGATTGCTCAGAAAACTCTCTTAATATCTCTGGTAAGTGCACATACAATCAATAGACTCCTACATTAATATAACTGCACATTCTACTGTGTTGTAGTTTGTTAACTAATAGGTTGGTCAACTGCAAAAAATGTTAAATGTAAGTGACTGTTAATGTCATCAATACAGGCACTGGGATTCTGTTTTGAAAATTCTCCAGCAAAAGTGAATCCCTCTATTAATCATATAAAAGTAATTTGGTTTTGTTTTAATCTAAATGAAGCTAAGTAACAAAACAAATCTATGCTGTAAATATTATCAGGCTTTGTCAGCACCAGGACTTAACTGTAATGTGGCAAAAGCATCTACGGCTATCTATGAGTTTAACTGCAGCACCTCCTAATATTCATGTTGCTCACACTTTTAGACACTATGGAAATGATAACCTTCCTAAAGCCTTCCAGTTTTATGTTCACAATCTCTTGCACCAAAAATGTTCCTGAGAACCTTCTTACAAAAGTAATACTGAGTATTGTTTTCCATACAAAACTGCCAATTCTATTTTCAACCAAGGAAAAGTCTGTTTTATTTTTCAATAAATAAATTACAGTACTCTGCTTGTGAAGTTATTGTTTTCATTATTTTTTGCCATATAGAATCAAAATGTCACTTCAGGGTGGAAAAGATCTGCTCCATAAAAACAGCTTAAAAATCACATAATGGGAAAGCTATGGTTCCAAATGTCATATCAAAAGTTATGATCTGATTCTATCCAGGTAATTAGCCTTCTAAGACTGCAAGTTTATGTACCTTATGCTTATATTGCTGATTTAGCTTCAAATAATGGACTGAATAACGCTGATACAGATATGATACCAGGGATAAAGAATAATTCTAACACCATTAGGAGTTAATTTTACAATTACATTCTTTATAACTTTTTCAATCAGATCATTCCTTAATGCACCAAATAAGTGCAGTACACATCTTCAAATTAATTAATCAAAAATTGTGTTCTCATATTCAAAAGTTATATTTTCAACTTTTTTTAAGAAGCCAACAGTTTCAAATATGAGAAAGAGGAATAACAGAAGTTGTCTTAAAGTGATGTGAAACACTGCACAATAAATACAAAACTATTCTGAAAATGAAACTATTATGTTGTGTTAGATCAGATTTCTTCCACACAGTTTGCACGTATTTTATTAAAATCCAGCCATGAAAAGATTTTCATCACAGTCCTTTCTCAATCACTGCTGTACTAGTGCAGCAACCAAGTGAGCTACTTATGTGCTGTTCATCCATGAATGGGAAGAAGTATATATGGCCTCAAAGACAATTAATGTAACTTTACCAGCAACTGAAGTAAAAGGATCTTCTTTCCTGAGAATTGCATACAGACTAAACTGACTTTAAAAAAAAAAAAAAAAAAGAGATTTTAGGGAAAAAAAAAGGGTAATATGCAGCAACTTGAACCTCGTTTTACAGTCTGTATCCATTTTTAAACCCATTATACTTTACCATACAAAAGATAACACCGATTAGTAAATCATGGAAGCCAGAAAGAATCATTAACATTTGACATTTGAATAATTAATGCTCTTAAATAAAATTTGCTATTGCGCATTCAGATTCCGAAAAATATGCACTATGTCATGATTCAGCATATATAATTTAGGAGAGAAAACAAAATGTTAGCTACTTCAGCAAGTTAAATGTTATCTAAAAAGTTAATTTTGCCAAAATTAAAATTTGCCAACACAAATATTAGCAGTCTCATGTCTTGACAACAGTCTTGTGTTTTCTCCAGGCATTTCCCATTTAGAATGGAGAAAGCATTGTCTACATCAATTACTAACTCAACCACAAGTCAAAACTTCTAGCTTTCTGGAGGATGTGAAGAACTCTACATATAATGTCTTTAAGCAGGAGAATCTGACCTTAGTTTATACCACTGAGTTCCTTTCTATTTTTACTGGGAGAATGAATTATTGTCATCAGTAGAATGGATTTGAATTCCTTAAGAAACTCCAGATCCAATGACCTATTTGTTTCTGTTACAGGAATGTTACTTATGTTGTCTGGAAAAATTAACAAATAAGTATTCAAAAAAAGGATGGCAAATACATCTGCTGTTGGACTACCTGGCAGAAAATTAGAAATTAGAATTGCAGGCAGAAAATTAGAAATGCTAAAGCCCAGCTTGAAATTAGGCTGGCTACTGCTGTAAAGGAGAACAGGAAACCCTTTTACAAATATATTAACAGCAGGAGAAAAACTAAGGAAAATTTCCCTCCTTTACTCAACGAGGCAGGCAATATAACCACAGATGATAAGGAAAAGGCTGAGGTTCTCAATGCCTTCTTCACATCTGTCTTTAATAGACAGGACAGTTATCCAAATGGTACTTGCCCTGACCTGGAAGTCTGGGACGGGGTGCATAATGCACCCCCTGTGATTCAAGCAGAGACGGTCAGAGATCTTCTCCTCCATCTGAACTGCCACAAGTCCATGGGGCCAGATGGGATCCACCCAAGGGTGCTGAGGGAGCTAGCAGAGGTGATTGCCGAGCCACTTTCTGCCATCTATCAGCATTCCTGGTTATCTGGAGAGGTCCCACAAGATTGGAGGCTTGCCGATGTGACTCCCATCTTCAAGAAAGGCCGTAAGGAAGACCCGGGGAACTACAGGCCTGTCAGCCTGACCTCGGTATCAGGGAAAGTTATGGAACAGATGTTATTGAGGGAGATCACACGACACGTGCATGGCAATAAAGGGATCAGACCCAGCCAGCACGGGTTCACCAGGGGCAGGTCGTGCTTGTCCAACCTCATCTCCTTCTATGACTGGGTGACCAGACAGGTAGATGAGGGAAAGGCTGTTGATGTAGTCTACCTGGACTTCAGCAAGGCCTTTGACACGGTCTCCCACAGTATTCTCCTAAGGAAACTGGCAGCCCGTGGTGTGGACAGGTTCACTCTTCTCTGGGTGGAGAACTGGCTGGAGGGCCGTGCCCAGAGGGTAGTGGTTAATGGAGTTAAGTCCAGCTGGCGTCCTGTAACGAGTGGTGTCCCCCAAGGGTCAGTTTTGGGGCCCATCTTGTTTAATATCTTTATTGATGACCTAGACGAGGGAATTGAGTGTACCCTCAGTAAGTTTGCAGATGACACAAAGCTGGGAGGATGTGTCAAACTGCCTGAGGGTAGGGAGGCCCTTCAGAGGGATTTGGATAGGCTGAACAGCTGGGCTGAGCAAAATGGGATGAGGTTCAATAAGACCAAGTGCCGGGTCCTGCACTTTGGCCACAATAACCCCATGCAATGCTATAGGCTTGGGGCAGAATGGCTTGAAGAATGTAGAGAGGAAAAGGACCTGGGGGTGCTGGTTGATGCTCGGCTCAACATGAGCCGGCAGTGTGCCCAGGTGGCTAAGAAGGCCAACAGCATCCTGGCCTGTATTAGAAATAGTGTAGCCAGCAGGAGCAGGGAGGTGATCATCCCCCTGTACTCAGCTCTGGTACGGCCGCACCTCGAGTACTGTGTTCAGTTTTGGGCCCCTCACTACAAGAAGGACATTGAGGCCCTGGAGCGTGTTCAGAGAAGGGCAACAAAACTGGTGAGGGGTCTGGAGCACAAGTCTTATGAGGAGCGGCTGAGGGAGCTGGGATTGTTTAGTCTGGAGAAGAGGAGGCTCAGAGGAGACCTTATTGCACTCTACCACTTCCTGAAGGGGGGTTGTGGTGAGGAGGGGGTAGGCCTCTTCTCCCTGATAAGTAATGACAGGACGAGAGGGAATGGCCACAAGTTGCGCCAGGGAAGATTTAGATTAGACCTCAGGAAGCATTTCTTTTCTGAAAGAGTGGTCAGGCACTGGAATGGCCTGCCTAGGGAGGTGGTTGAGGCACCATCCCTAGCGCTGTTCAAGAAGCGTTTAGATGAGGTGCTAAAGGACTTAATTTAGTAGTTGGGTAGAGATAGTGATAGGAGGATGGTTGGACTAGATGATCTTATAGGTCCTTTCCAACCTTATGAACTTATGAACTTATGAACTTACCTTTCCATCATAGTATGCAATCTGAAAAGTAGATAATTTCCTTCAGAAATATTGAGAGAGAGCAACTGTGTATCTAAAGGTTGTCAGTTTTCGGTTTATTTTTTTTATATTTATTTTTTATTTCTTTTTAGCATAACAGAAATGAGAGAATTAGATCCCTTGCATCTGATAGAGAATATTCCAGATAAGAAAGATAAACATATTGAATGGCTACTAGTTAGCATTAATTGTTCCTCATGCAAGACAACACAAATCAATTTTTTCTCTATAAACAAGTTGGAGCATTTGTCTCAGTTAATGTTGCCCTTATACATAATTTTGTGAGCTCATACACTTTTTCATATCTTTAGAATGTTTTTCTGTCATAAATAAGGAAAAAATGTCTGTGAAATATAAACAAAAATCACCAAAAACTATCACAGTATTAGATCAAAAAAGTTCCTTTAAATATGTCAATATAAGCTAGCATTCAAAAAATACATTTTGTGTTCAAATTCATTATTGCTTTATGATTCTATACTATAATCACACAGTGGAGACAAATTAGTTAAGAACAAATATTTTATATTGTTTACTTTTATTAAAAAAAAAAAAGCAAAATCCTTTACTTAGTATAGTTTTGATTCATGTTTTTCCTCTACAGTTATATAATTCATATTTATCTATTTAATTTAATTTCATTGATTTCAGAACATTTCCCATGCATCAAATTCAGTTTGAATTCTAATAGTGTTTCTCTCAAACCTGCAAATTATCCTTATTGCATTCTACCACTTCCGGAAGGGGGGTTGTGGTGAGGAGGGGGTGGGCCTCTTCTCCCTGATAAATAATGACAGGACGAGAGGGAATGGCCACAAGTTGCGCTGAGGAAGATTTAGATTAGACCTGAGGAAATTTTTTTTCTCTGAAAGAGTGGTCAGGCACTGGAATGGCCTGCCTAGGGAGGTGGTTGAGGCACCGTCCCTAGCACTGTTCAAGAAGCGTTTAGATGAGGTGCTAAGGGATTTGATTTAGTAGTTCAGTGGGTAGGGATAGTGATAGGAGGATGGTCTCATCCCATTGGAATTTCTTCAGAGCACTTCAAAGATTTCTCCAGATAATATCTAACCTGGAGGATTTATTTAGTTCCACAGTTCTTTAGCTCTCAAAATCTACATTTTATAAAGATAAACCTCATACATCTTCACCTTTGAATGCCTGTGCTATTTTATTCAAAAGCTTCATTCCTTCATTAACTCCCTTCACATTCTGACACAGGATTGCTCCTAACATATTTCTGAAAATTACTAGGCAACATACTCTTTCTCCTTCCCATTCCAAAATACTCATTTTAGTTTAAATTCTACTTTATCAGGTTATTAATTTTAAATCTTTCTGTTAGTTCTTTTAATAAAATATATCTCATCCTGAGTAGATTTTTTTAATACATAATTTCATTTCTTTGCTTCTACATTGTTTCTTTTGTTGTTGTTGTTGTTGTTTGGTTTGTTCGTTTTTGGTTGGTTGTTTGTTTAGCCAATTACAGTGAATAGGCCTAATTTCCATCTATGCTGAGTGCTCAGACAAATCTATACTATAGTGATGTATAATATAATGCATCTTCAGCTAGTTTTCAGTCTTCGCGTCCTTTCTGATGTGTGCATGGCTATTTCATTACAAAATGCTGACAGTGATTAGTGTGGTAGAAGAACATGAACAGACTAAAATGAAATACACTCTTTGTTCATAGACATCTGTTCTGGAGTGATTACACACCTGTGTAGTCCAAAATTGTATTACTCAGCTGAGGGAATATATTTTCACTGTTGTAAAGCACACACAGAGGTGTCACCTGGCCACCAAATATGGAGTTAGAACCACTGAAGCAACCTGTGTGACTTCTCACAGAATGGAGTCTTACATCCATGTTTATCTCAAATTTCAGATAAATCAAAACTGAATATAGTGAATCTATAAGCATACAGTAAATCTATAAACACATAATCTATACATACCTCAATGCTGTTTAGAAAATCTTAGGTCCTATATTTTTAAGCATCTTTTGGGTTTTCTTCCTGTTACATTAATGTAGGATCTATTTATTTCATTCTTATTCAACTGAATAGTAGTTCACTGCGTAAATAATCCCACTATTACACCACTCAGTGTTAGGGAAGAAAATTACACTCATAAAGACTGTCATGAAACTACAAAAACATTTTAATTATTCAAATAGGTGGCTAATGTTCTTTGTGCATAACAATAAAATGTTATGACTTCAAAGAGGACCAAAAAGGTGCTCCTAAGCTCTAATAAAAGACAAATTCCTGCTTGCATAACAGAAGGCCTGCATTTTTGAACATCAGGTGATCTATAGTTTGAATGATAACAAGAGGAGAAGGTTAACTATGAGAGGTTCTCCTAGTATACTGTAAAAGGTAAAAAGTAATCACGAATATGAGGAGAACAGGGAGCAGTTAACCAAGCATTAAACAATGGTGGAACATCCATAAAGGAAATTAGAAGTGTCAGATAGCCTGTGAACTCTGAAGCCCTCAACTAGTGAGGAAACAGAGTTTGAATAGGGGAGTAGGAATTACAAACTGTTGTATCTCTCCAATCAGACACATTCTCAAGGCTGAATATTCTTGGAAAAGCATAAAATAAATTGTGATTCATAGCAAATTCTGCATGAGCCTGGACTACCATACATGAGCATTTCTCACAATATGAAATTGCTGAAAGGTTCTGTCTTTTAAAGAAATGTCTGCTGTTGGTGAATATCAAGAAATAAAGGTATATGTAACAAACCTGATGATGTGTTGAATGATAGCTAATTCTCTCAGAATGGTATTAATTCTCATCTTTCTTTAGTTCAGATCTGTGTTTACCAGGAAACAGTCAGACATTCACTGTAGAAATGTGCTCAGAAATATTACTAATCCAAATATTTTTTTACAACTAGAAACAGACATTTCCTGTCACATCAAGAAGGTAATAAATGAAATTTATTCATGCATAAGATGAAAAAGAAGGTCATAAATAACTCTCACTTACTTTGCTGTTGTTACTTGTATTTTAAACTCTACCAGTCATTACTTGGAATTTGATTAAGGTTATAATGGCAATCTAATTAATTCTTTAGCTCTAACTTAACATTTAAAGCTGCAGATTACCCTTATTTTCACAGTTAATAAAAAAGCAACAGGAGTTGTCTCTGATGCATGGTAACATCAGCTACAAAAACACTTCGTTGCTCTAAAATATGAATTTTTTAGATGAAGAGTTTACTTTTATATGGAAAACAAAGAATCCTAGATGCTGTATTCTCAATTTATTACTAATTTAAAGATGAATGAAGAGATGGACATGAGCTGCCACATTCACCACAAGGGAAATAATTCTTTCAATGAGCTAAGAGTGAAGCATCATTGTGTTTTAAGTATGTTCTCTTCTTGTTTAGTTTTCAGTTTGATTGATTTCATGCCAATACAAATGTGCATGGGAACTTCTTCACAGTAAGGGTGATGGAGCATTGGGACAGGCTGCCCAGAAAGTTTGTGCAATCTCCTCTGGAGACATTCAAGACCCACCTGGATGCCTACCTGTGGAACCTGGCCTAGGGAGCTGCTTTGGCAGGGGGTTGGACTCAATGATCTCCAGAGATCCCTTCCAGCCCCTACAGTTCTGTGATTCTGTGCTTCCTTGGGAACTTAGAACTATCTCTTCTCATTTTTCCCTCTCATTATCTCATTCAACTGTCCCTTTGTTGAAGAAGACTTAGAAAAATTCTTAAAAACCAAAACAGAGAAATAGAATTAAAATTACTTATGTGTTATCACTACTTCAATAAATAATGCCATCAGAGAGAGCAATGGAAAAAAAAGCAGAATACTGCACCAGGCAGAAACAAGGAAAGGAATCATTAACTGTACATTCAATTGCGGCCCATCCAGAATGTGATACTTCATGTGACAGCCTCCAACAGGCTCAGATAAGCCCATGAAAATTAGCCATCAGTCTGGGGAACTGCTGACCATGAGTCAGCAGTGTTCCCCCTGGAAGCCAAAAGGGCCAGCCATACCCTAGGGTACATCAGGACCAGCACTGCCTCTAGGTGGGAGGGGGGGTTGTCCCCTCTGCTCTGTGTTTTGTAGCTTACCTCCAGTACAGTACAGTTCTAGGCACTACAATATAAGAATATTAAGTGTCCAAAAGAGGGCAACAAAGATGGTTCAGTGTCTATAGGCCAAGATGTATGAAGAACAGCTGAGATCCCTTGGTTTGTTCATCCCAGAGCAGAGGAGCTGAGGGGGAGCACTGAGCTCTGCTGTTTGTGGCAGTAGCAGGACCCGAGGGAACAGCATGGAGCTGCATCATGGGAGGGTCAAAAGGTGTCAGGATCTTCTCCAGTAGGGCTCCAGACAGTCATGGAGCATGTTCCCCAAGGCAGCAGTCAGGATGTCTGTGGGAGTTCCATAACCATTTGGACAGCGCTCTCAGACATGTGGTTTGAATTTTGGGTGGTTCCATGTGAAGCCAGGAGTTGGCTTTGATCTTTTAAGGTCCCTTCCAACTCAGAATATTTTATGATTCTATGATTCAGTTTTGTTTTTTGTTTTTTTGACAGTGATCAGAATCAAAAGTCTAACTGCCTTTCAGACTGTGTGGGATGTGCAAGAGATAAAATTTCTTCAAAATAGCTTATGTGTTGGGATTCTGTGCATAAAATTGTTGGGCACTATGTTGGAGAGGCTTTTTTTACATAGTTGTGAAGACTGTTACTCAGATGACAACAGTGCAGCTTCTTTGATCCCTGGGCAACAGTAAGGGTGCATTTTTCCATTTAACACAATACTCCTTACAAATGCTGGGTAAATCCTGAAGAACCCCTGCACCTTTCCTCAGCGTCTGGTCACACAGAAGGAAGAGTAAGTGAAAATGCAGTAGACTATTAAAACGCACCTGCACATACTCATTGTGTTGTATTCCTTCTAACTAGAGCCCCATTCTTCCAATATAAGCCTGGAATTCACAAAGCCTCTTTCTCAACATTCCATTCTTATTAACAGTTGTCATACTTAATATGGAATGATTTTGAACACAATTCCATTCTGCAGTGAAGATATAAAATGTAAAGAATTTTGCAACGTGTTTCATATTGTTTGGTATGCTCTTTTTACTTACCAAATTGAATTTATGCATAAATGAATATCATGTTAGATTCAGCGGAAAATTTAATCTCTTAGCATCAGATAGGAAATTATATTTTACAAGAATTTTCAAATTTTTAACCACATAAAAAAAATGTTGGCTTTGGCATTTCTTTTTGTGTATAAAAATGGCTCAGATGAAAAAAAAAGAAAAAATGCAGGACAAGATTGGCTGGATTTGAAACAAAAAGATGGCTGAGTTACACAGTAGCTTACAAAAACAGGAATAAAACAAAAGCAGAATTAATACAATGTATGTTCAGTTATAATTGATTGGTAAGTGCTTTTATAGTGCAAAGGTGTGTTACTTTCTAAAAATGCTGAACTTAGACATGGAAGCTGAAGTGAGATAGCAACAGAATTCATCAGTTATAATCATTGCATTTGACATACTTGTTTAGTGACCTCACAGATTGGATAAAGGCAGCTATCTTCCTGGGTAGGCATAAAAATTATTATGAAAAAATTAACAGTCATCCTAGCAATTAGAACAGGATGCTAATAGTACATTTGTGCCAGGTTTAACACACTTTTGATGCTAATACTGAGTCAGTACAGCTATTATAGATAGCATAATTTCCAAAAATGGCTTTTGGAAGATATCTTTTGAAAGGTTAAGAAGATGGTGCAATTATACCTAATTGGGTGAAGCCACTGCTCACAAGGCATAGAATGATTTGGGGTTTTTCTACTAGTTCTCCTTCCTAAAATATACATTTTCAGCATACTGTTATCATCTACACATTTTCCCTTTCTCATAGTCTGGAGTTATAGAATAAATTGAGAATTTCCTTTGTTTCATTTCACTACTCCTGTATCTACAGCAGGTGCTGGAGTAATTCTGTTATTCCCAGAGGTGAAATCAGAGGCACAGGGAGCAAAATGACTAAGAAAGTAATGAAAAGAGTATTTCCAAGCCTCTCACACAAGTGAATCAGCAGCAGAAAACATAATATTTGGATTCCTGTAACTTTGTTAATCACTTGATCCTTTCCACAGAAGAATGAATAATTGTATAATGTCTTGATTAGTACCCAGTGACTACTTTTAATATTTATGTTATGTAGGCATCCATGAAAGAGAGAAAAGGAGAAAGGGAGAAAGGGAGAAAGGGAGAAAGAGAGAAAGAGAGAAGAGAGAAAGAAAGAGAGAAAGAGAAGAGAGAAAGAGAGAAAGAAAGAGAGAAAGAGAGGAAAGAGAGAAAGAGAGAAAGAGAGAAAGAGAGAAAGAGAGAGAAAGAAAGAGAGAAAGAGAGAAAGAGAGAAAGAGAGAGAAAGAAAGAGAGAAAGAGAGAGAAAGAGAGAAAGAGAGAAAGAGAGAAAGAGAGAAAGAGAAGAAGAGAGAGAGAAGAGAGAAAGAGAGAAAGAGAGAAAGAGAGAAGAAAGAGAAGAAAGAAAGAAAGAAAGAAAGAAAGAAAGAAAGAAAAAGAAAGAAAGAAAGAAAGAAAGAAAGAAAGAAAGAAAGAAAGAAAGAAAGAAAGAGAAAGAAAGAAAGAAAGAAAGAAAGAAAGAAAGAAAGAAAGAAAGGAAAGAAAGAAAGAAAGAAAGAAAGAAAGAAAGAAAGGAAAGAAAGAAAGAAGAGAAGAAGAAAGAGAGAAAGAAAGAAGGAAAGAAGGAAAGAAATAAAGAAAAGGAAAGGAAAGGAAAGAAAAAAAAAGGAAAGAAAAAAGAAAAGGGAATATGGGGAAGGGAAGGGGGAAGAAGGGGGAAGG